>NW_011494861.1:1839248-1853840 GCF_000754665.1 Bison bison bison
GAAGGAGTGGTTGAGGACCACACTCCTAGAAACCAGTTGGGATCCAGGGGCCTGTCCCTCAAGGGCCAGGGGAGGCTGGCCTGCACCCCTGCCCCTCCTGCAGCTCTGGGAGAACAGGGAACATTCTGTCCTGTTCAGGGCTGGCGAGGCCTCACGCCTTGGTGCAAACATGCAATGTTTGTTGAATGTAGGAACAAGTCTGCCCTGGGGTGGCAGAGTACAGATGACTCAAGGCAGCCCTGCCTGGGCCTGGATGGAGACAGTGCCTCCTCTGTGGTCCAGCACAGATAGGGCATCACTGACCGTGCCGGTACAGAGAGGCAGCACCATCCTGAACTCAGATGTGAGGACAGAGGCAGTGAGCGTGTCCCAGGTAGGTGGCCCCAAACCCAAGGGGAAGCTTGGGGTCACAGTGAGAGCACAACCCCGGATTCTGGATCTCTCCCCCCACGACTCTCCCCTGGGGCTGGGGCCCCTCCCTACCTTGGTGGGCCCGTTGCCATGAATCAGGACTGGGAGGGTGTCGTAGGCCAGGTTCCTCGCTCTCACTTGGCCCATTTCAAACTTGAGCACGACCTCATCTGTGGGTCAGAAAACAGAGACCTGTCCAGCATCAGGCCCAGAGGCCAAGTTCTGGGCTCCGACCCAGACAGTCTGCACATAAGACAGCAGGTAGGACTGCTCTGTCTGACAGTTATAAAATGCAGACGGGCCTTTTCCCAGAGGCCTGAGAAGACGCCTGGCACGGAGGCCTTTTGTGGTGGGTGATCATGTGAGGGGAGCCCCTCTGTGCAAGCCCCTGACCCACCCAAGAAGCAGTCTGGACCCAGCTTCTTAACCGAGGCTCATGAACTCCCAGAACCCACAGACGAAAGGGTGTGATGTCTCTGCACCTCGCTGGGATGGGACCCAGAGCTCTCCTCAGACTCTCAAAGGGGTCCATTTACCCCCATTAAATCACCAATCAACGATCTGGTCCAACTTCTCTTTTCTAAGGGTGGGAAAACAGATGCCCGAGGGTATGTGTTTGTGTCTTGCCTGAGGTCATCCAGCAAAATAGTGGCAAAGCAACGTCATCACCAGCCACTGACTTGGGACCAGGCCAAGAGCATTTGTGGTTTCAAGTGTCAAGCAGCCTCTCTGCTTCCCATGTCATCCATCAACTCCCTGCCCCCAGCTCAGGAAGTCTTCACTTGGGAGGTGGGAGAGCAGGGGAAGGAGGTGAAGTAGGCTCACCTTGAAGGACCAGGGACGCAGGGCAGGGATGGGGTACCCACTGAGTGCATCACCCAGCCCCTCCCAGTCTGAGCCCTGGTGTCCCGCAGGTTCTCTGGACTGACCTTCTGGCCCTCCTTTCTTCATCCCCAAAGAGACATAGCTCTGCCCCCAGAGAAAATCCCAGCACAACAGCTGAGAGGAACCTCCTTGGCTGGAATCCTCATCTCTTTACCACTCCTCTCAGGATCCCCCTCCCTGTCGGGGCTGCTCACCCAAGGCTCCATCCAAATTCTGGAAGATTCGGCAACGGTGGTCCAGGGTGATATTGATCTGCTCCTGTAGGAAAGAGGGCATTGGACTGCACCAGGAACAAGCCCTGGCAGTGGACAGGGCTCCATCACCCAGTGTGGGGAGCCAGCCCTCCCACTTCTGCCACTTCCTCTCCCTCCATCCGCTTTTCCCCGTCACATCAGGGCAGCTAGGATCCCTGGGAAGCCAGTCAGTGGCCAAGCCCCTGGGATTTACTGCTGTAGCACCTTTATTCATGAGAACTAGGGACTCTCTGAACTGGAAAGAATCTAAGGGGACAGCTGGTTCAACAACAGCCGTTGTGATAACAGATGCTTGTTTAGCACTCAACTGGGTGCCAATCACTATTCTAAGTATTACATGCACACTCATTTAATCCACAGAACATCCTTGTGAGAAAGTATCATCATCATTGCATTTCACAGATTTAAAAACAAGGCACAGAGAGGTTGGATAATTTGCTCAAGGTCATGCAGCTAGTAACTGGCTAAGCTGGCATTGGAAACGGGCAGCCTGGCCCTGAGGTCCATGTTCACGACATAACGCTACTGCTTGCAGATGCGACTATGTCTCAAGGAGCCCTAGGTCAGGCCAAGTGACACTCTAGGCTCAGCCTTCATCCCACAGAGAGCAGCTCTACCATTTTAGACCACAGGCTTCTACTAGCAATGTCACTGGAGGCAGAGGGGAAGGAGAAGGAAGGACTGAGCCAACAAAGATCAAGTTCATAGTTTCCACTGCACAAGTCCAACTGCTTCACTTCATTATTTCATGGATAATAAAAATTGAGACCCAGAGAGGGAAAGTGACTTACCCTTTGTCAGGCAACACAGCATAAATTGGGGTTGAGGGGGTGTGCAGGGCAGAATCCAGGAATACTGACCCTCTCCCCAAGAGTTCCCTAACTTTCCTGCCTGCCCAGAGGACACTGGCTGGCTTTGGGGCTACACCTGCTCGGTTCTACCACCTCCACTCCCCTCAAGGATCCCTGCCTTGAGACAGGCTCAGAGGCCTGGCCTGTGGGGCCCAGGTCCAGTCAAGACCTCATCAGTCCCTTAGAACTCCTCCAAGTTGGGTGGGCCAGGGGCAGCTCAGGCTGTCAGTTCCTTTCATGACCATCCTCACCACCTGCCATGAGGCTGTAAATTCCTCCTCTGCCCGGTTTGAGGGTTCAGGAGGGCAGAAACCCCAACTGTCTCGTTCATTACCTATGCCTGACAGTGTCTCACACACAACTCAGCAAATATCTGCTGGGGCTTCCCTGGTGGCTCAGTGGTTAAGAATCTGCCTACCAGTGCAGGAGACACAGGTTCAATCCCTGATCCAGGAAGACCCCACAGGCCATGGAGCAACTAAGCAGGCGCACTGCAACTATGGAGCCTGTGCTCTAGGGCCTGGGAACTACAACCACTGAGCCCACTTGCTGCAACTACTGAAGCCTGAGTGCCCTGGAGCCCAGACTCTGCAGCAAGAGAAGCCACTGCGATGAGAAGCCTGAGCATCAGAACTGGAGAGTAGCCCCCATTCTCTGCAACTAGAGAAAAGCTGGTCCAGCAACAAAGACTCAGGACAGCCAAAAATAAAAAGGTAAATACTATAAATAAAATGTTTTTTAATACCTGCTGAATAAATGAGTGAATCAAAGAATATGTAAGTGGGGTGTCAATGCCCAGCCCAGGGGGTCAAGTCTGGGGGGTAGGGGCTGCTCCCAGTGCAGCCCAGTCTGGGGGATCCAGTGTCAAGATCTCACAGCCCTACCCACTGCTGCTTACCCTCTTCTCTGGGTCCAAGAAGATCTTGGTGTAAAAGAGCTGATCGCTGTCGCTGTCCTGGCCTTCCCACTCTGCCACCAGTTTGCTAAGGTTGGGAGCATAACCGATGAAGCCTGGGGGTGGGGGACATATAGACAGACACTCAATTTCTGGCCTCTGAGTCAGGGGCCTCCTCCCAGCCTTCCCTCTCACCCACCTTTCACTTCTTTATTCATAAGCCCTGCCTCCTCTCAGAAGCCCTCCTGGATTGAGGGGAGGTGCTGTCTATAGGCTGGAAACAGCCTATCTGTTAATGCTACTTGGTGACAAGTTCCCACTGAGCCCAGAGAGAAAAATCACTGTTGTCCATTAAGCTGCACCAGTTCAGGTCCTGGGCAGCACACAGGAGGGGAATGAATGAGTTACACTGAAGCCCAGGAGTAAAGGGCTGGTGGGGCATAGGTTTGGAGCCCCTTTTCGACAGTTATCCAGGAAACTTGACCCAGAGAAGGGCAGAGGCTGAGCCGAGGTCACACAGTGCAGGAGGGGATAGAGGGAAAAGCCCACATAGCTCCTTAACTACTGTGCAGCCTGGTGGGAGGGAAAGAGAAAAAGCAGGTGGGCAGCCAGGAAAGGGCCCCGCCCCAGAGGACACCTCCACCCCTGGGCCAGGGCCAGGCCATCTGGGCTGCGCTATCTCAGCCAATAGGGAAACAAGGTTGCTGGAGCAGATCCTCCCTTCGTGGCTAGACAGGGGAATCCAGAATAAAATATGGGTTTTATTCTCTGTGCAAGGGGAAGTCACTGAGCAATATGTGTGGACTCGCATCTGTGCTGGATGGAGAATGGACTGGAAGAGGAGAGGCTAGAGGCGGGCAGAGCAGTCAGGGGACTACTGCCCATGCCAGCAGCCCGGAGAGGCGGTGGCCAGGGGTGTGGATGTGAGAGGGCAGACTCCAGAGATCTCTTGGAGTGGGAGTGGTGTGACCTGCTGAAGGTAAGGTGGGGGAGGGGAGGGAGGAATTGGGGGTGACTCCCTGTTTTATCCTGTGCAGATCAGGGGAGCTATTGAATGAGATAAGCAAGACTGCAGTGGAGCTGATTTAAAGGTTAAAAACTCAGGAGTTCTTCTGAGGACTCTGCATTCAGCAGCTCGTGATAGCCATGTGGGATGTCGAGCCAGGGGGTCCTCCCCAAGGCAGTGGATGGACCTCTCTGGAGCCTGCCCTGTCCGCCACACACTGTGCACCCGGGGTCCTCACCTCCAGAGCCCAGGAACCTCTTGCCATCGGACACCACCGGGTACTTGGCCTCCAGCCTGCGGTCCGGGTAGATGAGCTCCTCGGCCGAGAAGACCACCTGGCTCCTGGCCTGCCGGAACTTCTTCAGGAGCTCTCGGGGCCCCGAGGCAAACACCACATCATAGCTGTGGCCAGAGCCGGGAAAAGATGGAGCAGGGCGGCGAGGAGACGGGGTTGGTAGGGGAGCAGGGGCTCAGAAGGGCACAGGCAGGAGGAGCCCAGGCTTCCCTGGTGGCTCACATGGTAAAGAATCTGCCTGCAGTGCAGGAGTCCCAGGTTCGATCCCCAGGTCAGGAAGATCCCCTGGAAAAGGGAATGGCTACCCACTCCAGTATCTTTGCCTGGAGAATCCCATGCACAGAGGAGCCTGGTGGGCTATAGGCCACGGGGTTGCAGAGTCAGACACGACTGAGCGACTAACACTTTCCTCCTCCCACGCCTGCCCTGGGCCACATCTAGTAAATGATCAGCTCTGTTACCTTTGACCCTGCCCATCAAGTTTCCACCCCCTCCCTGGGCAGAGACATGGTCCCCATAATCTGTGACCATTTCACACTCAAAGCATAGCTCAGCGGGCTTCCCTGATGGCTCAGTGGTAAAGAATCCACCTGCAGGAGACACAGGTTCGATCCCTGGTCTGGGAAGATTCCACATGCGACAGAGCAACTAAGTCCATGTGCCACAACTACTGAGCCTGTGCTAGAGCCCAGGAGCCAAAACTACCAAGCCCAAAGAGAAAACTGAGCCCCGTACACCACAACTACTGAAGCCCGAGAGCCTGAGAGCCTGTGCTCAGCAACAAGAGAAGCCACCGTAATGAGAAGCCCCGTGAAATGCAACCAGGGAGTAGCCCCTGCTCATCACAACTAGAGAAAAGCTTGCAAACAGCAATGAAGACCCAGTGCAACCAAAAACAAATATATAAAATTATATATACTATATATACATTAAAAGAAGCATAGCTCACCATACCTGGGCAGGTCCTCCCACCCATCTTTTCACCAAGAGTGGAAATGGGTCTTTTCTGGGGTGCATAGATCCCTTAGAACTGTAGGCAACCCTAGCTACAGTAATCCCCACCTCATCCCTGATGTCCTGGCAGGGCTTCATTCTAGAATATTCTTCTACCTCTCAGATGCCTACCTGTCTGTGAAGAGAATGACCAGGTTCTCCTTGTCGGCGTGCTTCTCCAGGGCTTTCTTCAATAGCCGGACCTTCAGCCCTCCGCCTGCCAACATCGCCTCCCCAGGCCAGTCCTCCCCCAGCCCCAGCGCCTGCAGAGACAGGCCCCTTAACATGGGCTTTTGCTAAAAAGAAACCTGGCCAGCTCAATTTCCAGCCCCACCTGGGCATCTGACAGACCGAGCATCTTGACTTCTATCTGTCCAGCACCTCCCCTCGGCTGTCTCTGCCCCCACCCAGGGAGCCCCCTACCTGGATCTTGTAGTTGAAGAACTGAGCTGAGCGCTTAAAGCGTCGGAACCCCTCGGTCTCCTTCGTAGCCACAGTGAGGACCAAAAGGTTGTCTAGGGACAGAGAAGGGAACGGAGGATGAAGAGAGGTGACGTCAGGAGTGGGTAACTGTGCCCAAAGGGATGTGTCAAATCTCACGGGATGTATCTTCACATCAACCCATCACAGACAAGGGCCCAGGGAGGAAGGGGCACATCTAAGATCACTCATCAGGTTAATGTCAGAGGTGGGACATGACATGGGTCTCTGTCCATCTGGTGACTGACCAACATGGCAGGAAGCGCCCAGGGCAGAGGCGTCTGCACCTTGCATTGTGGGACTGGGTCTCTGGATTTGGGGGCAGAGGAAAGGATTCGCTCTGAGTGTTGAACACCAGGAGGACCTCTCTTGCCACTGTCAGACATCAGCCTGGGAACAACCTCCACTCTCCCTGCCTGCACTCAGGGCAGACATTGCTAACTGATCTCAACACATTTTTGTGTTGAGCCTCACTTGGCCTTGGATTCTCCTAACACCATGAGAACCAAGAAGAGTTGGCCTGCAGTAGAAATTCACTTGAAATCCTGGCCTTTGGCCAAGAGTGGCTATGCTACCTTTAAAAAAAAAACAAAAAAAACACTTCTTAAAATTTTATATTGGAGTATAACCAATTATCCTGGAATAGGAAATGGCACCCCATTCCAGTATTCTTGCCTGGAAAATTCCATGGGCAGAGGAGCCTGGCAAGCTACAGGCCATGGGACCGCAAAGAGTCAGGCATGACTGAGCACATAATTGATTAACAAGGTTGTGATAGTTTCAGGTGGACAGCAAAGGAACTCAGCCATACATATCCATTCTCCCCCAGATTCCTCTCCCCCAGGCTGCCACACAACACTGAACAGAGTTCCCTGTGCTATACAGTAGGTCCTTGTTTGTTATCCGTTTTAAATAGAGCAGTGGGTATATGTCCATCCCAAACTCCCTATCCCTTCCTCCCATCCTTACCCCCAGCAACTGTAAGTTCGTTCTCTAAGTCTGTGAGTCTCTTTCTGAAGTAAGTCAGACAGAGAAGGAAAAATATTCTATGGCATTCCTTATATGTGGAATCTAAAAAGTGATATAAATGAACTTACTTATGCTACCTTTTTAACAAGGAACCACTCTGGACTCTGCAGGGTGGCTTTATCTCTACAACAGAACCTCCTGGAAACTCTCCCACATGCCGTCTCTGGGAGCCCTGGACAAACCATTCCCAGACCATACTTTGAGACTGCATTCTCTGGGAAGTAAAGGCTCTGGGAGTTCCCTGGTGTACTAGTGGTTAGGAGTCTGGGCTTTCACTGCTGAGGCCCAGGCTGAATCTATGGTTGGGAAAAAAAACAAAACAAAACTCTGTAGCTGGCTTGGCTAGGCTCCTGGCTCCTTTCCTTACCAACTGCGTGAGCCTGGGCAAGTCCTTAACCTTCTGAGCTGCAGTTTCCCCCTTGTAAAACAGGGGTAATAACCGTACCTGCTTCCCAGGGCTGCTAGACTAATTAAATGAGATCAGGCTCTGGTGGTTCAGACAGTAAAGAATCCACCTGCAATACAGGAGACCTGGGTTCAATCCCTGGGTTGCAAAGATCCCCTGGAGAAGGGAATGGCTACCCACTCCAGTATTCTTGACTGGAGAATTCTTTATGGACGGAGGAACCTGGCGGGCCACAGTCCATGGGGACCCAAAGAGTCAGACACGACTGAGTGACCAACGCTTTCACATTTTTCACTTTCTGTGCTCAGTCATGAGCGCTTTTTCACTTTCACACGCTCAGTCATGTCTGACTCTTTGTGACCCCATGGACTGTAGCCTAGACCCTTCTGTCCATAGGGATTCTCCAGGCAAGAATACTGGAGTGGGTTACCATGCCCTCCTCCAGGGGATCTTTCCAACTCAGGGATCAAACCCAGGTCTCCTGCATTGCAGGCGGATTCTTTACCGTCTGAGCCACCAGGGAAGCTCATTTCACTTCCAGGCCTGGAATATCCTTGTTGGAATGCTGGCACACACTAAGAGCTACTCTTGGTGCTGATCACTGAGAGGCAAACGCCTTGCTCTGGCATTCAGGGCCCCTGCCCACTGGCCTTTGACATCCTCATTCCTTCCACCAAGCAGGCCCTGCTCCTCACCTTGCTGGGCACCTCCCTCCTGCCAGGGCTTTATCTCTCTGCCCTTTCTCCAACCTTCCTCCCGGTCTCAGGGCCAGTGACACTTCTTCGCTACCTCCACGTCTATGAAGCCTTCTTGGATTTCTCTTGACCTCTCTCCTGCCCTCAGAGGCAGGACTCCATCATCTGCAGCACTCATCATTGATTCGCTGGGTGAGTCTTGTTTCCCTGGGGTCTAGGACCTAGCACTTTTATGGCCACTCCAAGTGGCCAGGCCAGCACAGGTAGGTCAGGCCCTCTCACCCTGACCTCCCCAAGAAGTCAGGAGGAGCCTGGGCTAAAAGAACAAAGGGGTAAAGCCGGCTGAGCCCCCTGCTCTGGGACCAGGCAGCTGGTCCCAGAGCAGGGGGTTGGCGCCAGGCAGCCGGGCCAAGATTGGCAAGAATCCACTGATGGTGGGTCCAGAGACCTGGGGCAGAAAAGGGTGGATTCACTAGGCAGGTGTGCAGAGGGGAGGCCTCACCATCTGACCCTGGGGTCCAGAGAAGAGGGGTGTGGCTCACACTCAGGGGAAGGATTCCCCTCAACCCGTCTGGATGGTTAATTCTGCCCCCAGGCAAGGAGAGCCAAAGCCTCAGCTCTCAGGCCTTCTAGTCTACAGCAGGGACTGCTGGGGACAGGAAGAGTGTCACATTTCATGGATGGAAAAAGCCAGTGTGTGCATCTATGTGAGATTCTGGATTCTCTACTGGCAAGGGCTCCTGAAGTCAGGCGGCAGGAGGAGGGGCGGGGGGAAGACTCAGACACAGTAATCTGCCCAAGGCAGCACAATGATGTGGACGCAGACATCGGGCTCTAAAGGCCCCTATCTTAACTCTGCATGCCCTGCTCAGGCCTGGATTGTGGTCAGGCATCCGTCTCCATCTAAAGAGACGGTCCAGCCAGGCCCTCCCCATATGCCCCCTTCCACCTGCCCAGCCTGTCTCTGCTCAGTTTTCCTTGCCAGGGTACCTTACAAATTCTATACTCCTTGGGCAACACAATGTCCACTCTCCTGGCCATGATCGCCCAATACAGGGGGTCCCAAACCTGCCTGCATATTAGCATCACAAAGGAGGTTGTGAAATCTACACTCCTGGGTCCCAGGACCAGCAATCTGAGATGGAGCCAGGAGGCTGGATTGGATTCATCCTCCACTTCCCTGGTGATTTCTGATGTCAGCCATATTTAGAAACCTCTGGTTCCACCCATCCCCTGGTCTTCTGACTCTAGGCTCCAATGCAGGGCCTGGGAGGCTGATGTTGTTCAGTTGCTCAGTTGTGTCCGACTCTCTGTGACCCCATGGACTGCAGTAGGCCAGGATTCTCTCTCCTTTACCATTTCCCAGAGTTTGCTCAAACTCTTGTCCATTGAATCAGTGATGCCATCCAACCATCTCATCCTCTGTCGTCCCCTCCTCCTCTTGCCTTCAATCTTTCCCAGCATCAAGGTCTTTTCTAATGAGTCGGCTCTTCACATCAAGTAGCCAAGTATAGGCGTTTTAGCCTCAGCATCAGTCCTTCCAATGAATATTCAGGGTTGATTTCTTGTAGGATGGACTGGATAGGACCACCCATCCCCTGGTCCTCTGACTCTAGGCTCCCGTGCAGGGGCTTGGGAGGTGGTTCACAGCAAGAGAACTCAAGGCAGGCTCCTGCCCTAAGGGACCCTGGCACCAGCTCTCAACATCCCCATGAAACTGCCCTGATGAATCCAACCGGCACCCTATTCTTTTGTCCTGCCTGCAAAACTTGCTCCTTCCCCAGACCACCTCCAGGAAGCCCTCCTCAATCTCATCCCCTTATCCATCGGTCCTCAGCTCAAGCAGTCTCAGTGTGCCCAGCAGGTGCAGTACCAGTACAAACCTGCTCGCCGTCTCTTTGTCATGCTGAGCCCAACATGTCTATTTCCTCGGTGCCCCTCCCCCTCTCCAAGGCTGGGACTGAGTGTGACTTGGGCCTGATGTGCAGAGTGTGGCCTTCGGAGCCCTGTGGGAACTGACTAGTAGGCACTAGCACCAGCTGAGCCTTGACTCAATGCCATGAACTGCCTGAGGCGTGTCACATCTGTTATCGAACTTAACCATCAACATCTTAAGCGGGGACTTTTCTGGTGGTCCAGTGGTTAAGAATCCTCCTGCCAATGCTGGGGACACAGGTTTGATCTTGGTCTGGGAAGATCTCTCATGCTGCAAGGCAACTAAGCCCGTGCACCAGAACTACTGAGCCTGCACTCCAGGGCCTGTGCTCCATGACGAGAGAAGCTACCACAAGGAGAAGCCCACTCACCGCAACTAGAGAAAAGCCTACAGGCAGCCATGAAGATCCAGCACAGCCAATTAAATAATTTTTCAAAAAACCATCCTATGTGATAGGTGATATTTCTACTCTCCTTCTTATAGGTGAAGAAACTGAGGCACAGAGAAGCTACATAACCTGCCCAAGGTCACAGAACCTTGAAGTATAGGACAGGAATGAGTTGGAATCCCACACGTCCATGCCCTTCACCTCCCTGTCCAAGATCCTGGAATGCTGGGAATCCCAGCTGCTGGCTGAATCCAGCCTTTCCAGCCGCCTTCTCTCAGGCCTCCCCAGCATGGGCACCCGGCTCCAGTCACACGGTAAGGTCTCTTACCAATTCACCGCGCAGCCAGAGCTCTGGACAGCCCACAGGGTAACAACGTGGAGGATTCGCCGTCCATGAACACCAGGGACCCGCCCACCTGCTTGCTGTCTGGTCCAGCCAGCTGCCACGGGCTGAGGCCAAGGCCCATGTGAGGCCGGCCATCCAGGGCTCTCGGTCCCCTTGACCTGCTGCTCCAAGTCCAGCAGTGGTTTCCCTGGAAAGATGATGACCCATGATCCAGGGTCAGCAGAGATAAACCAGACAGCAGAGCGGAGTGGCAAACTGCGAAAGACAGACTGCTGGGAGAGTAACTTAAACTCTCTGCGCCTCTGTTTTCCTATCTGCAAAATGGGAGTAGTAACAATAGTATCAGGGAATTCCTCGGCAGTCCAGCAATGGTTAGAACTCTTCGCTTTCACTGCTGAAGGTCCAAGTTCAATCCCTGGTCACAGAACTAAGATCTTGCAAGCTGTACAGCGCAGCCAGGAAAAAAAATCACCTTCCTCCAGAGACTCTTGTGAGGATTGAATGAGCTTGGCTGGGGAGTCCCAGGAGTTTTTGTCATAGGGAACCTCCCCTAACAGAGGGAGCTGTGCTGGGGGGACCAGGATGGAGGGGAGCTGCCTTCCTGAGAGCAAGAATGACCGGAAAGGCTGAGCCAGGGGCTTGCAGGAGTGCAGACATCTCTCTGGGATCCTAAGAGAAGGCTGAGGATTCAGGCCAGTTCAGCTGTGCTCCATGGTATGCCAACTCCTCGCCCCAAGCAATGCCAGCCCAGGCAAGGGGGCAGACGGTCTGTGTGTCTTGGATTTCAAGGTGTGGTCAGGACACACCCGGTCTGCTCCCTAGGGAGGTGGAAATGAATGAAAACTCCTCCCCCATCCCCAACGCCCACCTGAGGCTGGAACGGAAGCAGAGCCGGGAAATGGGGATTCCCAGGGCCAGAGCCAACCCTGCCTCTCCCCAGAGGTATGGCCTCCCACTCACACCCTTAGGTCTCCTCAGACTCCCCCCTCCCAACACACACACACACACACCAACCAGCTGGGTCTGCCTGCTTCTCCATTTCCCACTGTTCCACAGCAGGGCTTGAAGCTCCCACCCGAGCCTAGCTGGTCATCCTGGAGCCTCAGACTACGGGGCTCGGGCTTGTCCTCCCTTCTCCGTGGCCAGATGAAAGCCTGCAGGGAAAGGTGTGAGCCTGGGAAGAAGGGAGAGGGAAAAAAGGCAGAAAGGACAGGGCTGCCTCTGGGGACTCTCCTGCTCCCTCAGCTATGTGCAAATTTGCTTGTTTGGATCCTGCTTTATTGAAAGCCTTTTCTGGTCCCCCCCATCAGTCTGGGGGCTCCCCCAGGAGGGGGCAATGTCTCTTCCCTCAGGCACAGAGGGCTCTGTATCCCCCACCAGATTGGGTGTCCACTGCGGTGAGGAGCTCTGTGTCTTCCCGCCTCAGATTGGGAGCACCCTGAAAGTGAGAACCATCCATCTTTCCCTCCCTGTGTCGAATCCTTGGGTGTTTGAAGGGTGGACAAGCTCTTGAGAGAATCTCCACCCTACCGCCCAAGCCCCAAACAGCAAGTTCCTGGCCCCACTTCAGGCCTCGCTGGACCCCCAAGGGACATCTGGCCCAGTGCCTGCGCCTGCCCCATGGAACTTTCCTCTGCAGCTGCACCATCTTGGCCACCTGGTGCTGGGCTGGGTGTCCCCGCCCAGCCAGGGGAAGGAAGGAGCTGGCCTCGACGGGAGGCCAGTAGGCAGCTTGAGCAAGGCCTAGAGAAAAAACTTCCATCCTCCGCTGTCTTCTTAGCCAGCAGACTGAGGGGTCTCAACCAGCTGGGTCTGGGAGAGCTGGAGAGACTCCTCCTAGCAGCATCTCCCAACAAGGACACCCCTCTAGCCAAAAGTAGGGGTCAGCAGGATCAAGCAGAAGGTCTGAGTTGCAGTCAATGACGCCACCTCCAACCAGCTGTGGCAACCTGAGACCAGGGGTCTAACCTTTTAGGGAACTCAGTCTTTCCAACTGCAAAATGGGCCCAATGATTACTTACGCTATCAAAAAGGTCTGAATGGAGCAAGGGAAGCACAGGGCAGCCACTTGAGAGCAGCCTGATGTTGGCCACATGTCTGGGGACCTGCTTATCTACCAGGTGCTTTACCTGGATTATCTCAGCAACACCCAGAATCCTTCACACTCTGTGGAGGCTGCCTTGCACCTACTCTGCCCCCTCTCATCTCCTGCTGGGGCCTTGTCCTCAATTTGGTCTCTCCAACTCACCCCCCTGGGCTTCATCATAGGTGGCTGGGGTTTCTCTCCTGGGATGGTCTGAAGTGGAGGGAGCCTACATCAGTAGAAGCAGAAGGAAGAGAGACTCAGGGGGTAAAAAGGCCAGCAACTAGACCCCGGCCACAGGCCCTTTGCACATACCACCAGCCCAGCCCTGTGCTTGGCACCGCCCTCACCGGATTTTTTGACGGGTCTTACTGTCCTGGGTACTCCACAAAGTAGCACTGGGCACAAGAAAGAAAATGCCTTGATGGCCTGGGCATTGAGCTGAACTCTCCCCAACAGGGCTCAACCCATGGAATCCCTGTTCGAGCTCTGGGACTGAGGTATGTTCACTCCTGTTTTGCAGGCTAGAACACCAAGCTTCACAGAGATGAAGCAACACTCCTTCCCCATGGGAGACATGCAGCCTTGGGCAGACCCTGACACAAAGGAAGTAGTCAAGAAACGGTGGTTCCCACCCCTTCTCCTGGCCCAAGTCTGCTAAACTACCATCCTGTGTTCGCAGGTTCTCTTGGAGGGTGGACCAAGGAGAACAGGGATGATGGAGGCTGTGGCCAGTCTGGCTCTGCTTCGCTGGGCTTGCCTCCACAGCCTTCAGTGTCCTCCTGGGGGCTCTCAGATGCTCACTGGGCAGGTGGTCCAGGTAGAGCTGAGGAGGAGCGTAGCACCCACTTGGGATGGTGGGACACCTTGAAATCCAATCTGCCTTTTGTAGGAGCACTAGACCCGGAATCCAGCAGATCTGAGACCTACCACTCCAAGGCTGGACCTCCCTGGGCAGTCACTGCACCTGTCTGGGCCCCAGTTTCCTCATGGGCAACCCAGACAGAGTTAAGACCCACCTGGCAGGGGCAGAGCAAACCACAGAGGACACAGGCAAGTATCAACGGTTCTGGCATTTGAGCCACCCCTTCCACCCCCAACCCTGCCCAGGGGCCCCTCACTCCATGGTTGTGAGTCCTAGGTGTGAATCCAGGTTCCAAAGTCCACAAGCAGAATGACCTTGGGCAAGTGAGTCAACTCTAGAGCCTCAGTTTGCCCAGCTGGAAAATGGGAATAATAGAAGGATAGGCTTCAGCTTGGGATCGGCTTAACTGATGTCTGACCCGTGGCCAGTGCTCCATACATGGTAGCTACTGTTCTTATTATTATGAGGGCTATTATTATTTGACCCTTAGGGTACTGAACGTCTGGACTTCGGCCATTCTTCCCCTCCAGCGGCATGAAAGTGGGAACCACAACCCTAAGAGGGGAAGTGACTTGTCCAAGTCACCAGCGAGTCAGGGAACCAGCAGCCTGAACCCAGAAACCCTCGGAAGCCCAGGACTTCCCTACAGACCGCTCCTAACGGAGGCAGCCCCTAGACCAGCCCTCCTGCCCCCATCCTCCCGCTCCAGCCCCTAATGCCTCCCTCCCGCACCCCACCTCCCCAGCCCAGAGCCCTCACCCTCCGGCTTGGCGT
>NW_011494861.1:1853940-1859583 GCF_000754665.1 Bison bison bison
CACCCTTCGTTTCGGCTAGAAGCAGCCAGCCCAACGGGGCCAGGAGCAGCAGGAGCCGCATGGTTGGGGTCTGGGAACGTCCAGCCGGTCCAGCGGCGCTCGCAGGCTGGAAACTTCGCGATGGGGTAGGCGATCCCCCTGCCACGCACTGGGCCCGCCCCGGGGGCGGTGTCGCGCCGCGCGGCCTGGGGGCAGGGTTTCCTGCAGACTAGCCCGTACCCGCTGTCTCTCCGAGTCCAGGCAGCTCCCTGCGGCCTGTTCCCGCGGCTCCCGGGTCCTTCCGCCGCCGCTCTGCTCCTTCTCGTCTCTCGGGGCTTCATTCCGACCGGGAAAAGGAGGCGAGACGGGGCGAGGCAACAGTTTCTATACCTAGGACCCTGCGCCAAGCCTTGATGGTAACGATCAATGTGAGCCTCGGTTTCCACGCTTGAAAAGTGGGGTTTACGATGGCCGCTATGCATTGGATCTTGCACGGGTTCGTGACATTGTTATCAGTGGGGCACTTAGAACAGCCCCGTGATAAGCTCTCAGTACATCTCAGCCCTTCAGATTTCATTAGTCCTTGTTCAAAGCGAAAGTGGGCGTGAGGGTCTGAGCCTGGAGTAGGCGAGGCCCGCAGGAATGTGTTCCGAGGCACCCACACCCTTGCGAACCCCCCTGGCTGCTGGACGGACATGTAGAAAGCGCATCTCCGACCCACAATAAGGGCTCACTTACTCTGCCTGTCTCTGGGAGGTAAAGGGAACCTCTGAGCCTAGGAAGGTCTTGTCCCTGAGGTCATTGTTGAATGAATGAATGAATGAAATTGTTTACGGTCTTTCACAGAAGTGAGTGCTTCAAGCATGTGGGACTGCTTCAGCATGAGGAATACACCACTGATAGAATGTCATGAGGGGAAAGCAGTATATACACTATGATCCCACTCAGCAAAAATATATCCTTACAGATATGATGCTGAAAGAAAATGGCAGTCAAACGTTTACTGTCGTAATTTCCAGCTTGTAGGAACACGTGTATGTTATTCCCAGGTAGTTTTTATTTTCTTTTTTATATTTTTCATTGTTTTTAGAATCATTTTACAATGAATATATACTATTTGTACAATCCAAACAAAGTCAACACATTATTTATCTATGTATTATTTATTTGACCTCGCCAGGTCTTAGTTGCAGCACATGTGATCGTCAAGGATCATCCTCGCAGCACGCACTCTAGTTTCAGCATGTGTACTCTGTCTGTGGCCTGTGGGATCTAGTTCCCCAACCAGGAATCGAACCTGGGCACCTTCATTAGGAGCTCTGTCTTAGCAACTGGACTACCAGGGAATCCAACATGTTCTTTTAGAAAGTAGGCACAGTCCCTGGGAACCTGGGAGATCATCTCATTGTACAGAGATTCACTCGTGGTAAAGATGATAAAAATGAAGGCCAGGGGCCCTGGCAGCAAGCTCAAGGTCAAAAGGCAAGTGAAGGGAGGCATGCGTGCCAACCAGGTCCTCTGCCAGCCAAATGGGACCTGGGACCCATGGCGGGGAGTTTCTGCAGCTGGGGACAGGACTTGATGCCAGGATCCACCGGATGTTTTTTGAATTCAGGAGGATGCAGGCTGAAATTCCAGCTCCTTTGAGGAGGAAATGGAAGGATAAGCAGAGGGGAAGAGAAGGAGCATGTGTTGACTGGCTCAGTTTTCAAAGCTCTGGCTCATGCCCCGTTCCCCAGAGCCCTGCCACTTGGGCAGTATTGCCCCTGTTTGTGAAATGAGGAAACCAGAGCTCAGAGAAGTGGAGCAACTTGCTCAAAGTCACACAGCTGACGTGGGATCACAGAAAGGGAGGCAACTTTTCTCTAACTTCCCTTTTGCTCGGGCTCAAGAAGAATCTCGATGATGGTGATGTACTCTGGACAGAAAAAAATCCTAGGGCAGTGGGGTTCACAGAGTCATTGCAAATCAGTAGGGGAAATCAATCTTGGAGGCTGGTGGCCTCCCCTGGAGAAAGGATCACCCTGGTAAAGCCTGCTCCACTTCCCCAGTTTCGATCCATTCTTCTCTCCCCACAACCCTCTTCACTAAATTGCTGAAATTTGAACTAGGTCCAAGCGTCATCGGAAAGGAAGGCCTGTATCTTTAAGCAGCCAAGGGTGGCAGCCACCCAGATGTTACTCCCAGTACGTGCTGCACGTGTTGTGCACATTTAAAGGAACAGGACTCTGCTTTTCTGGGAAGGTACAGAAAGGATACAGAAGGTACAGAAAGGTACAGAAGGTACAGAAAGTCGCAAGGAGTCACGCAAAGAGACACGACTGAGCGACTTCACGTTCACGTTCAGGTTCACGTTCACAGAAAGGATAGCTGGGCTAGAGGGCGGTGATCTGGTGCCACAAGAGGCTTTTCTCCCTTTCATTCTCTGCTTTTATCCATTTTTATCATTTCTTTTGTTGACCCGAGGAGGTGTGATAGTCTCAGTGAACAGCTATTCTCTGTGTTTTCAGCCGATTCTCAGCCTCCGCCCCCTTCACAGCCATCAGCTAGTCCCACTGGTACCTGCTCCTTTTAATAATAATAATAATAGTAATAGAATTTCCAAGCTGTTTCCTTAAATGAAAAAAGTAATATGCTAAGTCCCACTGGCTTCCACTCCCTTTAATAATAATAATAGAATTTCCAAGCTGTTCTCTTAAATGAAAAAAGTAATATGCAAGTGTATATCATATGCTATAATTTCTGTGAAGGAAAAAATATAGATCTCTGTCTATATATTTGTTAGTGCATAGAGTTTCTGGAAAAGTATCCAAGGAACAAGAAGCAGTGGTTCCACCTAGGAAGAGGAACTAACTAGCTGGAGCTCCCGGAAAGAGGAAGACTTAAAGTCCATGCTTCACCCTTTTGTATATTTTGAATTTTGTATCATGTACGTGTGTTTTCTGTTTCCTAGCCAAATAAATAAATAATGAGTGTTATTTTTTGAGTCTGTGTGTGTGTGTGTGTGTGTGTGTGTTAGTCGGTCAGTTGTGTCTGACTCTTTGCGACCCCATGAACTGTAGCCCTTCCAGCCTCCTCTGTCCATGGGATTCTCCAGGCAAGAATACTGGAGTGAGTTGCCATGCCACTCTCGAGGGGATCTTCCCTGATCCAGGGATCATACCAGCGTCTCCTGCATCATAGGCAGATTCTTTACTGCTGAGCCACTGGGAAACATATTTTAAGCCAGGCAATATGCTAAATGTTTAACTTGTTTGTCCAGCTTAAGTCTCAGATAAATACAGCGTTGTCTTATGATCCCGATTTTATGGATGGAGAAACCGAGGCCCAAGGAAGTTAGTTGACTTGCTAGCAAGGGGCAAGGCCAAGCAAGATTCAAAACCCAGGTAGCCTCATGCCAGGGTCCTCACTCTTTTTTTTTTTTTAATTTACTTTTAACTGCGCTGGATCTTTGTTGCTGCATGCTGGCTTTCTCTAGTTGAAGCAAGAGGGGGCTACTCTTTGTAGTGGTCCATGGGCAATCCATTGCAGTGACTTCTTTTGTTGTGGAGCATGGGCTCCACAGCCTCAGGCTTCAGTAGTTGTGACTCACTGGCTTCATTGCCCCAAAGTATGTAGGATCTTCTGGACCAGGGATAAAACCCATGTTTCCTACACTGGCCAGCAGATTCTTTACCGCTGGACCATCAGGGAAATCCAAGGTCCTTTCTCCTGACCTTCTGACTTTGTTATGGCTATATTGCTGACCCTGTGATTCCTTCCCCTGGGGTGTTTGAGAGTGATAAGAAGTTAAGAGAGAGGGGGGGCTTCCCTGGTGGCTCAGTGGTAAAGAATTCACCTGCCAATGCAGGAGATGGGGATTCCATCCCTGAGTGGGGAAGATTCCCTGGAGGAAATGGCAACCCACTCCAGTATTCTTGCCTGGGAAACCACATGGATAGAGGAGCCTGGTGGGCTAAGAGTCAAGTTGGATACGACTTAGCGACTAAACAACAATAATGACAAGGGAGTTAAGAGCACCAACAATGACCCTTCTCTTTGACGTAGAAATCTACTTCCAGAAATTGCTCCCCTAGAAACAATCTCAAAAGTAGACCAAGCTATATGTCTATCACACAGATGTTTGTGATAGCAAAAACAATTACATGGGTTTACATGTACTGTGGACTTGCACCTTGCTTGCTTTGCTTGTATTAACTTATTTATTCCTCACAAATCTGAGAGGCAGGTTCCCTGGTCATTTCCATTTTACAGGTGGGATCAAGCCTGGTTTAGTCCTTTGCTCTCATTTCACTGTTCCTCCCAAGTACTTCTGCCTTGCTGAGTTGGTTGGATGGATTCTATCTCTCTAACTTTAGGTTACGGATTCCTGCACATTCTTGAAGCTGTCCTGTGGGGCTTGTGAAATCCTTGTGGGAGTTAAGAATTCTGTGTGTATGTTTTGATAATGATCTTAAAAAAAAAAAAAAAGGTGAGCATACTGAAGGATCACCTGGAGAGTCGCCTTCTCTTAGGGTGCTGGCCCTAGAACTCAGCAAACACATCTGCATCTGCACACAGTTCACAAGAAGCCACCTCAAATGACCATATAATTTTCAACAACTGGGAAGCACACTGTCTGACTTTGGAATGTCCTGAAAGTAAAACAGAAACAATCGTCCCCTTGTCTGCTCCTGTGCTCAGATTGAATTTTTTTCCCCCAGAAACAAAATTTCTCTTCTGCATTGATAATTCACAATTGAAAAGCATTTTCAAAGCATGCAGCTTTAGTGTTGTATGTTATTTAATAAGTGAAAACTCACAGCTGACATCAAGAAGATGACTCAGGGGCCTTCCCTGGTGGCTCAGACAGTAATGCAGAGCAGGAGACCAGGGTTCCATCCTTGGATCAGGAAGATCCCCTGGAGAAGAGAATGGCAACCCACTCCAGTATTCTTGCCTGAAGAATTCCACGGACAGAGGGGCCTGGTGGGCTACAGTTCATGGACTGGCAAAGAATCATACAGGACTGAGCCACTATCATTTTCTTTTCCAATGCAGGGAACGTGGTTTCGATCCCTGGTCTGGGAAAATTCCACATGCCTTGGGCAGTTAAGCCCTCTAGAGAGGCCGCATGAAGACACATGCCAAATAAATAAATAATTAAAAGTTACTTATCTAAAAGAAAAAGAAGATGACTTGGTATGATAGAGAAATGGAGTGTCCTGGAACTGGTTTGTGTTCCATATACTGTACATGCAGCCAGACTGGTCTGGAAAAGTGTCAACAAAATATATCCTAGGAAATCTGATTGACAATGGTTACTTTCTTTTCTTTTTCTTTCTTTTTTTTTGGGACGGGGTACTATTCTGCACTGTTGTTAAGTATTTTTGCAGTGAGGATCACTTTTACAGAAAAAAGTTTTAAAATTATTAAAAAAAAATCTTAGGGCTGTTGAATCCATCAGTAGCAGATGGGGCCCAACACGTGTTAGGTTTGGCTAGCGCGGTGGGTTTTTTTCTTTTTTTTTTCCATGAGCTGGAAGCTTCCAGTCTTCAACAGGCCCCTATCAGACTCTTTCTCGGACTTGGCAGAACTGAAGAACCCGTGGCCCATCCCCCGGCGGCGCCCGCCCCCTCCTCGCTGTGGCCCCGCCTCCTGTAGGGCTCGCTCTCTCCCCTTCCT
>NW_011494861.1:1860115-1872382 GCF_000754665.1 Bison bison bison
TGGAGTGCCATCTCTGGTGGCCAACGGCTTCCTGGCCCTGGACGTGGTCGCCAACCGGCTGTGGGTGACCCCTGGGGAGCGGGAGCCCGCCGTGGCGCCGGACTTCGTGCCCTTCGTGCAGCTGCGCCCGCTGAGCGCTCTCCCTGAAGCTGGGGAGTCAGTGTTGCTTCTGCGGGAAGGGCTGCTGCGGCGAGTACGTTGCTTGCAGCTGGGGACCTCGGGTCCCGGCCCTGTGGCCGCCGGCCCGGGCCCCGCCTCGGCCTCCGGCCTGCTCACGGGATCCGGCCGAGACTGCGTGCTGCTGCAGGAGGACTTTCTCGCTCACCGTGGCCGACCCCACGTCTATCTGCAGCGCATCCAGCTCAACAACCCCACGGAACGCGTGGCCGCGCTGCAGACTGTGGGGCCCACTGCCGGCCCGGCCCCCAGGGCCTTCACCAGCACCCTGGAGAAGGTCGGAGACCACCAGTTCCTCCTCTACTCTGGCCGGTCCCCGCCTGTTCCCACGGGGCTGGTGCACCTGGTGGTGGTGGCCGCCCAAGAAGTTAGTGGACCGTCTCCAGGTGGCTCCCAGGACGCAGCTGGACGAGACTGTGCTGTGGGTGGTGCACGTTTCTGGCCCTCTTAACCCCCAGGTGCTCAAAAGCAAAGCAGCGAAGGAGCTCAAGGTGCTCCAGGACTTGGCCCGGAAGGAAATGCTGGAGCTCTTGGAGATGCCAGCAGCTGAGCTGCTCCAGGATCACCAGCGCCTCTGGGCTCAGCTCTTCAGTCCAGGTGAGGTCCAGCTTTGTCTGCCGTCCACACCTTGCAGCAGGGTGAGCACAGCCCACCCTGTGGATGCCCCTGCAAAGTCAGCAGAGCTGACATTGAAGGAGGGTCCTGGGGTGGCTCATACTTGGGCTTGGCATTGGGTCTGGGGCTGACTCTTTTGCTCCACCACTTAGTATCTGCGTGACCTTGAACCGGTCGCTGACTCTCTCTCTGCCTGTATTCAAAAATAATAGTAACGCCTACCTCAGAAGACATTTAGCAGAGTCTTAAGAGAGAAGTGCGTAAAGGGCAGGTGTTATTGTTATTTGTTCTTGTAGGTGAAGCCTGGTTTGAGCAGAGTGGTTTGGGGGGTGGGGGAGGATCATTTGATAAAGGATAAATGAAGGGCCTGGCCCGTCCCCGGATTCTTTCCTCAGTTCCCCACAGTTTCAGCTGGTGACAGGCTTGGGCTTCTTTTTTTAAAAAAAATTACTTATTTTTTGGCTGAGCTGGGTCCTTGTTGCAGCATGCAGTTTTCTCTAGTTGTGGCTTGTGGGCTCCAGAGCCCATGGGCTTAGTTGCTGCGTGGCATGTGGAATCTTAGTTCCCCAACCAGGGATCAGACTCTCGTACCCTGCATTGGAAGGTGGATTCTTAACTGCCGGGCCACCAGGGGAGTCCCCGGTGTACGTTTTTAAGGGTCCCCCTGGCTGCTGTCTCAGCGTACAGACAGTAAGTGGGAGTAGGGGGACATTAGAGTGTGGAGACCAGACACGAGGTTTTGCAGGAGCCCAGGTGAGAGGAGGGTGGCTGGGACCAGAGCTTTGACTGTGGAGGCCGAGGTGGATGACGCTGATACTTTCGGAGCTGGAGCCACTGGGGCTTTCAGTGAACTGGCAGTGGAAAATGAGAACGTGAGGGTGACTCCTGAGTTTGTGGGGGAGGGTTCCAGCAGGTGTCTGGAGATGATTTAAGGAAGGATTAGTGGGGGACTGAATTCAAACCTTGTCAAGTTCAAAATGCCTGTCAGACATCCAGGTAGAGACACACATGTGTGGTTAGCTGTCTGAGGCTAGCATTCATACAAATCTGGGAGCTCTTCTGATAAGATGTAGTTTGAGGCTATGAGCCCAGGAGAGAGAAGCAGCCCACAACCGGCCAGGGCATAGGTGACCATTCTGGAGACAGGGGACTGGCCTTTTGACTTGACGTCATAGGCTTGGCTAAGTCGGTGTTCTTCTGGACTCTGGCAGGAGCCCCACTGGCAGGTTTCAGGCCCTCAGGGCTCCACGTGGTCATGTGAGGAAGCCAGGCAGGATATATTCTCCCGAGCTCTAGGGAGACTGGAACTGCTGTTTTTATCCTTAAGGACAAAAACTTCATGTCCCTGCTGCTCTTTTTGTTGTTGTTGCTGTTAATATTCGGAGAAGGCAATGGCACCCCACTCCAGTACTCTTGCCTGGAAAATCCCATGGACGGAGGAGCCTGGTGGGCTGCAGTCCATGGGGTCGCTAGGAGCCGGACATGACTGAGCGACTTCACTTTCACTTTTCACTTTCATGCATTGGAGAAGGAAATGGCAACCCACTCCAGTATTCTTGTCTTGAGAATCCCAGGGACAGGGGAGCCTGGGGGGCTGCCATCTATGGGGTCGCACAGAGTTGGACACGACTGAAGCAACTTAGCGGCGGCAGCAGCTGTTAATATTTATTTGGCTACACCAGGTCTTAGTTGCGGTACTCAGAATCTTTGATCTTTGTTGTAGCATGTGGGTTCTTTATTTGCAGCACACACTCTGAGTTGCAGCATGTGGGAACTAGTTCCCCAACCAGGGATCAAACCCTTGTTCCCTGCATTGGGAGCATGGAGTCTTAGCCACTGGACCACCAGGGAAGTCCCTGACTCTGCTGCTCTTGATCTTTGTTTCATAACCTCAGCCTCCCAGCTGTGTTGGTCCTCCTTAACATGCAACCTCTATGGCATGACAGGTGTGGAAATGAAGAAGATCACTGATGCCCACACTCCGTCTGGCCTGACCGTGAACCTGACGCTGTACTACATGCTGTCCTGCTCCCCAGCCCCGCTGCTCAGCCCCGACCTGAGCCATAGGGAACGGGACCAGATGGAGTCGACGCTCAACTATGAAGATCACTGCTTCAGCGGCCACGCCACCATGCCACGCTGAGAACCTCTGGCCAGGCCGCCTGTCCTCCGTCCAGCAGATCCTGCAGCTCTGGGACCTGTGGAGGCTGACCCTGCAGAAGCGCGGCTGCAAGGGGCTGGTGCGGGCGGGCGCCCCCGGCATCCTTCAGGGCATGGTGCTCAGCTTCGGCGGCCTGCAGTTCACCGAGAACCACCTCCAGTTCCAGGCTGACCCTGATGTGCTGCACAACAGCTACGCCCTGCACGGCATCCGCTACAAGAACGACCACATCAACCTGGCCGTGCTCGCGGATGCCGAGGGCAAGCCGTACCTGCACGTGTCTGTAGAGTCCCGAGGCCAGCTCGTCAAGATCTACGCCTGCGAAGCAGGCTGCCTGGATGAGCCTGTGGAGCTGACCTCGGCGCCCCAGGGCCACACCTTCTCGGTCATGGTGACGCAGCCCATCACGCCGCTGCTCTACATCTCCACCGACCTCACGCACCTGCAAGACCTGCGGCACACGCTGCACCTCAAGGCCATCCTGGCCCACGACGAGCACATGGCCCAGCAGGACCCGGGGCTGCCCTTCCTCTTCTGGTTCAGCGTGGCCTCCCTCATCACCCTCTTCCACCTCTTCCTCTTCAAGCTCATCTACAATGAGTACTGTGGGCCTGGCGCCAAGCCCTTCTTCAGGAATAAGGTAGAAAGCCCCTGTGTCTGCAGCACCCAGGGCCCCAGCCTTGATTTCTGCCCCAAGTCTAGGACAGGGTGAGGCTGGGGGAGTGGTGGGGTATCCTTTTTTTTTTTAATTTATTTTTAATTGGAGGGTTATTGCTTTACAACGTTGGGTTGGTTTCTGCCATACATCAGCATAAATCAGCCATAGGTATACGTGTGTCCCCTCCCTCTTGAACTTCCCTCCCGTGAAGTGTCCTTTTAAGCTAGTGTCCTCTGTCCTCATCACAGAGGGGAGCAGGTATGCTTTGAGAGGACATTTAAAAGTACCTTCTTAGAGGAGCCCATTGGAAGGGCACCTGTGGAATCCAGGCATGCAGAGATATGTCTGCTGTGCTGGCCTCCCAGGGATGTGGGCAGTCCTGTCACCACATCCTAAATCTCAACAGTTAAAAATACCTGCCAAAACCCCTAGATGGACTTGAAGCCTCTACCTAAACCGCTGATGAGACCCACACCCCCGCCCCTGAGAGCCTGTTTACCGAGTTCAGAAGTCAGTCCCTTGCGGTGAGCCAGCCTCAGGCAGTCGTCTCGTCAGCCAGGACAAGATCATTTCCCTCCTGTTTCCTGAAACATCTTTGCTCCCAGGAAGCCATGATTTGGGCCATGGTGGCTGTGGGACTCTCATCGAAACATATCTTGGAGTTCAGGATGGGTGTCCCGGGGGGAGGCCGCCTGCCATTCCTCTCATTAGATTGTAGTCGGGTGGAGGGTACATTTAACTCCAGGTCTGTGCTCCCAGTGGCTTCTGGTTCAGAGAAGGAAGTAGCACTTGACCTAAAGGGGTGGGAGAAGGGTCAGAGGCAGGTCTGAACTTGTCAAGCGTGAGGAACATAGAAGTCAGATCAAAGACAAATGTGCATATGGCCTTCCCGGGTGTCTGTCACGGGCTGCATTGCATTGCATGGGTCTGGCAGCCTCAGTGAAGCAGGTGGGCGGGCTGCTTCTCCCTGCTGGGTGGTGGACTTCTCTGCTGTTAATCTGGCCTAGCCCCATCCACCCATGGTTCCCACCTGATCAGGGGGACAGGCCAGGCAGTCTTCTCAGATCTTGCCCAGTGACTTCCCACCCCTGAAGCCAGGCCTGGCCAGAGCAGAGCCTGTGAACTTGCTGCACCTGCCTAAGGAGACACCCAGGCCCCGAGTCCAGGATGGCTGAGGCCTGTCTCTGGGCTGGGCGCTGTCATCCCAGCCGGCTGCGAGCCAGGGTGGGATGCCAGCAGGGTGTTCCTATCACCTGCTTCCCTCGAGATTGCTGTAGCTGTCCCCTGGGGTTGGCATGCGCAGTAACGTCCTGTCTTGTTGGTTGAACAGGAAGATCCCAGTGTCTGAATGACGTCAGTCCTGCTTTCAGTGGCGACTTGCACAAGATGCCCAGCACTGAAAGTCCTGCTGCTGCGAACAAGGGATCCTGTGAAAGCACCCAGCCTTTTGTGCCTTGTTGGGGAACACCAGTGACTCAGAAGTGCGTGTAGATGTTCAGGAGTTTGCATCGGGGAGGGGAGGGGAGGGGCCGATGGACTTTTTGTAAGCTTTTGATTCAATAAAATGAACCTGTACGGAAAATACTTGAAATTGAACTCACTCCTTCCACTTTCCCCCTTTCTTCTATCCCAGGAAATAGACTCTCTTTTGAAAAGACTTGTCTAGGAAAAAATGTGTTCTTTTCCTAATTTAATGTGTTCTTTTCTTGAATGAATTTTTATTAATAATTTATTGTTGAGATTTGCCGGATGGCTTTTGTGTCCACTCTTCGGTAGTGAATCTTGGCGGTGATTTCCAGGAGGTCTGGAGCCCCGTAGGCTGCCTGCGTGGAGGGGGCGGGTCTCCGTCACCCTCGGGTTTGCACATCATGTCCTTACCATGAGCCTGTGGAGACGCCGTTTTGTACTTCTGGGCCTTAGGGGAGATGTTTAACTTTCCAGTGACTGTTGATTGTTGGGTTTTGGAATACCAAAGCTTTTTTTTTGTCGTTCTGTTTTTAAATAAATCTCTTTCAAACTTCCATGAGCGGTTTGTGTGTGGTTAAAACCTCTGGAGACGTCAGACCTTCCTCAGTCACCAGACGTGGGGAGAATCTGAAGCACAAGGCCCTGCCGTGGTGACAGTGTTCTTTCCCCACGTCCTCTCCCCTTCAGAAGAGCCCCTCAGAGCATGTGGATGTGGCCTCTGCCCCCACCTCAGGGTTTGCTGTGTGTCCTGGCAGAGGGGGCTGCTCCAGGAGTGTCACCGAGGTCTCCTCCTGCTGTGGTGCCTCACCCCCAGCCTGCTGCCCATAGGACTGCTGCTGCTATTTACTCAGTCGTGTCTGACTCTGCAGCTCCATGGACTGTAGCCTACTAGGCTCCTCTGTGGGGTTTCCCAGGTAAGAATACTGGAGCAGGTTTCCATTTTCTACTCCAGGGGATCTTTCCAACCCAGGGATCAAACCCAAGTCTCCTGCATTGGCAGGTGGGTTCTTTACCGCTGAGCCACCTGGGAAGCAGGCCTCCTGCCAGTTCTGGAAGCTAAGGTCTGAATCCTTCGTGGGGAGAATGGAGCAAAGGGGCTGTGCTGAGCATGGCAGTCCACCTTGGGGACCATCACCCTGTTTCCTAGGTGTGTGTTTTGAGCAGCTTGACTCAGCTGGTTGGTTTCGGTGCCAAGGTCCCAAGGGTCTGGCCCCCAGCAGGCAGCTGGGAGAGAAAAAACAAGTGCCTCAGGGTCTTCTACGAGCAGCCCTGGTTTACCGGGTGCTTCAGTCCTGAGTACCGTCCTCTCCTGCTCTCAAGGTGCAGAGCATTGAATGCCTCCTGATTCCAGCCAGGGGACCCTTGGCTGGCAGGGGGCGAGGTAGACTGCAGTTCACAGTGTGATGTGGCCTCTAGTCACTGCATTCAACTGGAAGCTTCTTGGCCACAGAAGCAGTGCTTCATGGCTCCCATTCCTCCTGTTTAACTTGCAGCAAGGCATGGTGTGGGCTCCTGTACATGTAAAAATGAGCCTATGTACCTGTGCCTGGAAAACACTGACCTAGCAAGTTTAATTTCAGTAGATGAGTATCTGATTTATAGATCTCATTGAAGTCAGCACGTGTATTAGGTATTTTACAGCAACACAGCCTCATGTGGGGAGGAGGTTGCTGAGGGTTAAGGTGCCAATTTAAGAGATAAGGAAATGACCTCTGAATAGTTTGCTCAGGACTTCCCTGATGGTCCAGTGGTTAAGAATCCACCTGCCAGGGCTTTTCTGGTGGCTCAGTGGTAAAGAATGTGCTGGCCAATGCAGGAGCCAGGGGTTTGATTCCTGGTCCAGGAAGATCTCACACGCTGGGGAGCAGCTAAGCCTGTGGCCACAACTACTGAAGCCTGTGTGCCCTAGAGCCCGTGTTCTGCAACAAGAGAAGCCACCGTGATGAGACGCCCTCACTCGCTGCAACTAGAGAAAAGCCCACGCAGCATCAAAGACCCAGAGCAGCCAAAATAATAAAATTTTAAAAGAATCTACCTGCCAACGTAGGGGACATGGGTTCGATCCCCGGTCTGGGAAGTTTCCACATGCCACAGGGCAACTAAGCCCCTGTGCCACAACTACTGAGTCTGCGCTCTACAGCCCAAGCTCCACATCAGAAGACCGCAATGAGAAGTCCGAACACCACAACTAGACAGTAGGCCCTATCACCGCAACTAGGGACAGACCCAGTACAGCAATGAAGACCCAGCCCAGTGCAACCAAAAATAAATTTAAAAAAATACTTTGGTCAAGGCCGCGCAGCTCAAGCAGGGATGTAAGCTGGGGCTCGCTGTTGGCCCAGCCTCTCTCAGCCCCTACACTCCATCTCTCCCTTTGAATTCCTCTGATGGTTCCTGTGAGATGGGAGGGGGGCGGGTAATGCATTTTTTGCCATGAGCCTCTGCAGTACCTCCAGTTTGGCCTCAGTTGGAGCAGGCCATCTATAATCCTAGTGGGTCTGTCTCCCACAGTCCAGTAATGCACCAGAGCTTTCTTCTTGGGCTGGACACACAAAGTTCAGTTCAGTCACTCAATGTCCGACTCTTTGTGATTCCATGGACTGCAGCATGCCAGGCTTCCCTGTCCATCACCAACTCTGGAGCTTGCTCAAACTCATGTCCATCGAATCGGTGATGCCATCCAAAGAGGCCAGGTCAAGTTGCTTTTCCGGGGCAAACACTTGGTATGGAAAATGTAATCGCATACTATCCGGCACTTCTCAGCAGCTAAAACTTTGGCTTGGAAATGTATTAACTCCCTGAAGACCGACAGGCTCCTCAGCATCTCATGCCCCAGCTCACATCCTCGTAGGCTACTTTTCACTCCTGCCATGGCTGCAGCCACCAGCTCTTTCCCGGGGTGGGTTCCTGGCAGCAGCCGGCCTCAGCTTCTCTCTGACCTCAGGAAGCTGTTCTGCACTCAGCATGTGTGTAGCCTTGAAGCAGGTCAAGGATAACACTGCTCAGGGCAGCCCTTCTCCCATGGGAGCTGGAGCCAGTGCCCCCTCCACCATCCCCTGGGTGGACAATTCTGAAAGACTTCTTAAACCACTTCTCAGATGGGATCAGGCCCCTGCTGCCCACAGTGGAGAAGAATTCAGGAAGACACCCTTGATTTGCTTTTGCTCCCTCCATTTTACCCTCTCCCAGTCTCCCTCTGCTATCCCCTGGGAACTCTTACTAAATAAGCTGCCTTCACACGAGCTTTTGCTTCAGTAAGACACTAACCATGAGGTCCATGATTAGCATCCATGATTCAGTCAGTTCAGTTCAGTCGCTCAGTTGTGTCCGACTCTTTGCGACCCCATGAATCGCAGCACACCAGGCCTCCCTGTCCATCACCAACTCCCGGAGTTCACTCAAACTTACATCCATCGAGTCAGTGATGCCATCCAGCCATCTCATCCTCTGTCGTCCTTTTTTCCTCCTCCCCCCAATCCCTCCCAGCATCAGAGTCTTTTCCAATGAGTCAACTCTTCGCATGAGGTGGCCAAAGTACTGGAGTTTCAGCTTTAGCATCATTCTTTCCAAAGAACACCATCCATGATTAGCTCTGGACAATTTTTCCAAGAGGAAGTTGAATTCTCCTGTGAGTGTATGGGCAGAGTGTTAGGGATCCCCAAAGTCATATGTTGAAACCTAGCCCCCCACGTGATGAAGTTTGTAGGAGGGGCCTCTGGGAGGTGAGTAGGTCATGAAGGTGGAGCCCTCAAGAACAGGATTAATGCCCTTATAACAGAGACCCAGAGAGCTCTCCAGTCCTCCTCCTGCTGAGTGAGGGCACAGAGAGAAGACAACTGTCTCCAGCCCAGAAGAGGGCTCTCATCAGATCCTGATCACGCCGGCACCCTGATCTCAGACGTTCAGCCCCCAGAACTGTGAGAAATAGGTTTCTGTTGTTTGTGAGCCACCCAGTCTATGGTATTCTGCCATAGGAGCCCAGATGGACTAAGACAGGCATATTCTTCCAGTGGGGGAATGCAACTTTTCAAGGTGATAATAAGCCAAGAATACAAATATTCATAGGATCTTAGATTAAAAAAATCTTTAGAGTTATTTTTGCTTAAGAGTCTGTAACCTGGCTTCAAGGGACCTGTGAATCCCTGGAATTGCAAAATGTATGTATATATATATATGTGTGTGTGTGTATATATATACACATATATATGTATATATTTTCCTTTTTTTCATGAGGAGAGTTCCTGTAGCTTTCCTCAGATTCTTAAAGGATTCCTGACCTTAAAAAAAAAAAAAAACAAACCCTTAAGAATAAGTACTCTGCACTTTGGGGTCTTGTTTTTAGCTCCCCACCAACCCCAAGAAGCAGCAGTGGTCTGACCTGCCATCTGCTTAGGGGTCTGGTGACTGGGCTGATCACCCCACTTACTGAGGGCACTGACCACCTTGCAGAAAGGAGACTTATCTCAGCAGGCAGGTGGTGGTTGAACAAGCCTGACCATGAACAAGCTACCAAGTCTCACAATCCTGCTTTCTGGAGCCTCTCCTCTGGACTTTGACCAATGGAAGCTTCAAATAAATCATTCAACTCAGTAAACATTCATGGTGATTCTTTTAGCAGGCCATGCATATATCTGGCCCTTGGGTGTAAAAGGGGGAATGGTTACCTTTGACAAACATCTGCATGCTGGGCACTTCCCCACTAGTTCAAGGTCCACGAAGGCAGTGGCCATACCTGTCTTTCACTCTGGATGGACCGGAGACTAGCACAATGCCTGGCACAGGGTGGGTGTTTAAAGAATACTTGTTGACTTACATTTGTATGCCTTATGTCATTCAATCCTGGTGTTTCAATTAAGACTTTGGGGTTGCAAGTGATAGAAAATTTAATTCTAACTGGCTTAAACCAAAAGACAAATACTGGTTCCTTAACAGTATAGTCCAGGAGGACTTCAGGAATGGCTTGATGCAGGAATCAAATAATTTCAGTTATTCAGATCCATCTCTTAGCTCTACTTCCTGTAGATTGGCTTCCATCCTCAGATGGGCTACCCTTGTGGAAATAAAATGGCCACAGTTATGGCCATTTGCCCTCTTAAAGAGGCCAGCAGAGTCCGAGTCCCAGCATTCCTACCCAAAGTGCTGAGGTTCACCTAGATTGGACAGCCCATGCCTGAGCCAATTACCATGACCAGGGTGCAAGAGATATGTTAACTAGGTTAGACCATTCAGGCCACCTCAGAGCTAGGCACTGGGTCAGTCTCAAACCACTGCACAGAGAATAATGCATATGTACATGCATGTGTGTTAAGTTGCTTCAGTCGTGTCCGACTCTGCAACCCCATGGACTATAGCCTGCCAGGCTCCTCTGTCCATGGGATTCTCCAGGCAAGAATACTGCAGTGGGTTGCCATGCCCTACTCCAGGGATCTTCCCGACCCAGGGATGGAACCTGCGTCTCCTATGTCTCCTGCACTGGCAGGTGGGTTCTTTACCACTCGAGCCACCTGGGAAGCCCCCAGGAGAGGAATGGCTTGCTAAAGGAAATTAGGAGTTTTCTTGTCAGGAAGGAGGGGAAATAGATGCCTGGCAGCAAAGCACAGGCCTCTGGTTACCCTGGAAGGCAAATTTTATTCCCATTTTACAGATCAGGAAAGTGAGGCCCCAAGATGATAAAGCACTAGGCCAAAGTCACATAATTTGTGGAGTCTGGGATGTGTCCCAGGTCTGCCAGCTCCAGACCAGTTGGCCAAGTCACAATGGATGTATTTTGGAAATAACTGCTTGAGTATTTGCTCAAAGCTGCACTGATTTCTTCTATGCAGGGATGCTTTGTTTTCTAATCCAAAAGTCTCTCTGGGCAGGACTTTAGGTTCAACTGTACTTGTCTCCAACCAGTATTCTTGCCTGGAGAACACCATGGACAGAGTAGCCTGGTGGCCTACAGTCTACGGGTCACAAAGAGTCAGACACAACTGAGTGACTGAGCACACACACACTCACCTCCAATCCTGTTTATCTGCTGTGGGGCTCTCAGTCCCTGTATTTGACCAAATCCCCTTAGCAATCTTGTTGATTGGAAAGAGGTCAGGTACAGACCCTTAGCTGGTGGAATGGACAGTCTAAAGGGGAGACAGATGAGAAAATGGACAGTTATACTGTGACTGGGGCTTTGAAGTATAGGGCTGGCACATCTAACCGCCACCAGAGGCTCAGGGATGGCTTCCTGAAGGATGATGGGTGTTTGCTAGGTGAAGCTGTGTGAGAGGACCATCCAGGCAGTGGGCAGGGTATGGGTAAGCATACAGAAATGGGGAAGTTTAGGGAGGCACGGAGAAGGCAATGGCACCCCACTCCAGTACTCTTGCCTGGAGACTCCCATGGACAGAGGAGCCTGGTAGGCTGCAGTCCATGGGGTCGCTAAGAGTTGGACATGACTGAGCGAGTTCACTTTCACTTTTCACTTTCATGCATTGGAGAAGGAAATGGCAACCCACTCCAGTGTTCTTGCCTGGAGAATCCCAGGGACGGGGGAGCCTGGTGGGCTGATGTCTATGGGGTCGCACAGAGTCGGACATGACTGAAGCGACTTAGCAGTTGCAGCAGCAGGGAGGCAAGTGAACAGCAACACATCAGTTTGTCTGGAGTATACAATCCATTTTCAATTCTTTGGCGCTCAGCTTTCTTTATAGTCCAACTCTCACATCCATACATGACTACTGGAAAAACCATAGCTTTGACCAGACAGACATTTGTTGAAAAGTAATGTCTCTGCTTTTTAATATGCCGTCTAGGTTGGTCATAGCTTTTCTTCCAAGGAGCAAGCATCTTTTAATTTCATGGCTGCAATCACCATCTGCAGTGATTTTGGAGCCCAAGAAAATAAAGTCTGTCACTGTTTCCATTGTTTCCCCATCTATTTGCCATGAAGTGATGGGACCAGATGCCATGATCTTAGTTTTCTGAATGTTGAGTTTTAAGCTGGCTTTTTCACTCTCCTCTTTCACTTTCATCAAGAGGTTCTTTAGTTCTTCACTTTCTGCCACAAGGGTGGTGTCATCTGCATATCTGAAGTTACTGATATTTCTCCCGACAATCTCGATTCCAGCTTGTGCTTCCTCCAGCCCAGCGTTTCTCATGATGTACTCTGCATATAAGTTAAATAAGCAGGATGACAATATACAGCCTTGAC
>NW_011494861.1:1872482-1882967 GCF_000754665.1 Bison bison bison
AGCCTTGACGTACTCCTTTCCCAATTTGGAACCGGTCTGTTGTTCCATGTCCAGTTCTAACTGTTGCTTCCTGACCTGCATACATATTTCTCAGGAGGCAGGTCAGGTGGTCTGGTATTCCCATCTCTTGAAGAATTTTCCACAGTTTGTTGTGATCCACACAGTCAAAGGTTTTGGCATAGTCAATAAAGCAGAAGTAGATGTTTTTCTGGAACTCTCTTGCTTTTACAGAGATCCATTAGATGTTGGCAATGTGATCTCTGGTTCTTCTGCCTTTTCTAAATCCAGTTTGAACATCTAGAAGTTCACGGTTCATGTATTGCTGAAACCTGGCTTGGAGAATTTTGAGCATTACTTTGCTAGTGTATGAGATGAGTACAATTGTGCAGTAGTTTGATCATTCTTTGGCATTGCTTTTCTTTGGGATTGGAATGAAAACTGACTTTTTCCAGTCCTGTGGCCACTGCTGAGTTTTCCAAATTTGCTGGCATATTGAGTGCAGCACTTTCACAGCATCATCTTTCAGGATTTGGAATAGCTCAACTGGAATTCCATCACCTCCACTAGCTTTGTTCATAGTGATGCTTCCTAAGGCCCACTTGACTTTGCATTCCAGGATGTCTGGGTATAGGTGAGTGATCACACCATCGTGGTTATCTGGGTCTTGAAGATCTTTTTTGTACAGTTCTTCTCTGTATTCTTGCCACCTCTTCTTAATATCTTCTGCTTCTATTAGGCCCATACCATTTATGTCCTTTATTGTGCCCATCTTTGCATGAAATGTTCCCTTAGTATCTCAAATTTTCTTGAAGAGCTCTCTAGTCTTTCCCATTCTATTGTTTTTCTTTATTTCTTTGCATCGATCACTGAGGAAGGTTTTCTTATCTCTCCTTGCTATTCTTTGGAACTCTGCATTCAGATGCTTATGTCTTTCCTTTTCTCCTTTGCCTTTTGCTTCTCTTCTTTTCACAGCTATTTGTAAGGCCTCCTCAGACAAACATTTTGCCTTTTTGCATTTCTTTTTCTTGGGGATGGTCTTGATCCCTGACAAAACGTGGTCCACTGGAGAAGGGAATGGCAAACCACCTCAGTATTCTTGCTTTGAGAACCCCATTAACAGTATGAAAAAGCAAAAAGATAAGACACTGAAACATGAATTCCCCAGGTTGGAAGGTGCCCAATATGCTACTGGTGATCAGTGGAGAACTCCAGAAAGAATGAAGGGATGGAGCCAAAGCAAAAACGACGCCCAGTTGTGGATGTGACTGGTGATAGAAGTAAAGTCCGATGCTGTAAAGAGCAATATTGCATAGGAACCTGGAATGTTGGGTCCATGAATCAAGGCAAACAGGAGATGGCAAGAGTGAACGCCGACATTTTAGGAATCAGTGAACTAAAATGGACTGGAATGGGTGAATTTAACTCAGATGAAAATTTTATCTACTACTGTGGGCAAGAATCCCTTAGAAGAAATGGAGTAGCCATCATAGTTATCAAGAGTCCAAAATGCAGCACTTGGATGCAATCTCAAAAACAACAGAATGATCTCTGTTCATTTCCAAGGCAAACCATTCAATATCATGGTGATCCAAGTCTATGGCCCGATCAGTAATGCTGAAGAAGCTGAAGTTGAATGGTTCTATGAAGACCTACAAGATCTTCTAGAACTAACACCCAAAAAAGATGTCCTTTTCATTATAGGGGACTGGAATGCAAAAGTATGAAGTCAAGAAATACTTGGAGTAACAGGCAAATTTGGAGTACAGAATGAATCAGGGCAAAGGCTAATAGAGTTTTGCTAAGAGACCACACTGGTCATAGCAAATACCCTCTTCCAACAACACAAGAGAAGACTCTACACATGGACATCACCAGATGGTCAACACTGATATCAGACTGATTATATTCTTTGCAACCAAAGATGGAGAAGCTCTATATAATCAGCTAAAACAAGACCGGGAGCTGACTGTGGCTCAGATCATGAACTCCTTATTGCCAAATTCAGACTTAAATTGAAGAAAGTGGGGAAAACCACTAGACTATTCAAAAGACAGAGTGTAAGAAAGTGAAGTCACTCAGTCATGTCTAACTCTTTGAGACCCCATGGACTGCAGCCTCCTAGGCTCCTCCATCCATGGGATTTTTCAGGCAAGAGTACTGGAGTGGGTTGCTATTTCCTTCTCCAGGGGGTCTTCCCAACCCAGGGATCAAACCTGGGTCTCCCACATTGTAGGCAGATGCTTTACCATCTGAGCCAACAGGGAAGCTCTACACCATTCAGGTATGACCTAAATCAAACCCCTTATGATTATACAGTGGAAGTGAGAAATAGATTCAAAGGATTAGATCTGATAGAGCACCGGAAGAACTATGGATGGAGATTCATGATGTTGTACAGGAAGCAGAGGAGGGAGGGTTCACCTCACTGACCTGTAAAAAGCAAGGGGGTAGACAGGCTCTGGCCCTAATCCATGGCAATGATAACTTTACAGGCAGTAATTCCTCCCAAGGATAGATCACTTTCTCTCACCTGGTTACCATCATAACTTTACCCAGTCTTCACAGCTTCCCCCAAAACCAAGGAGGACAGTTCATGACCCTGTTTTACAAAAGTAGAAACTGAGACACAGTGAAAGAGACTTGCCAGAAGTCACTGACAACCTTGCAGGGTTGACACACTCGCCCAGTGGCAGGTTAATTATCACCTCTGCTAGTATGTGAAGGAGAGTGCTGGAAATCAGAGCTCCCAGTTGCCTGCAAGCACCAGAGGAATCAACATGAGTGCTGGTGGCCAGGGCAGGGTGGGATGGGGTGGGGCTGAGCAGGGGAACACTCCTGAGAGATGACCAAATAGACAAGAGTGAGTGGGTGAGTTCAGGAGAGAAAAGCTGTGGCTTCTCTCAAAGGAAAACTTTGAGAAAAAGCAACTAGGCAGCATTTTGGGGGGTGGGCACTGGGTGTAGAAAAAGTAGCGAGTGGGCTGGGAGTTAGGGGACCTGCGTTCGGTCTCCAGGTCTGTCATTATCGTTGTGTAACCTTCAACAAGTGAGTTAAGTATATACACTTTAGGTTCCCACCTGTAAAATGGGTCTAATAAACCTTCCAGCTTTGTAAGATGGTTAGGAATTCCCACGAAATAAATGACTATGTGAAAGTGTTTTGATAAATTAAAAACCTTCTCCACACCCAAGGGGGAATAATTTGTATAGTGTACCTGGAGAAGGGAATGTAAATCAGGGCTTCTAAACATGGGCTCCAGGGATAGCATTCAGGAGATCTGCAAAGCTGGATTGAAAAAATATATATATTTTCACTAAGTTCTAACTGAAATTCAGCCTTTCCTTCCATGATTAACTTCGGCATTTGCATCATTGTCAGTAATCACAGACACATTCATGACATGCCCAGGGTTGGCAAGCATCTTGAAATATTGTTCATGTTCATTATGGACTTTGAAATTATGGTAGTCATGAGATTTGCCACTAGATTTCAGTATTTCATCTATTAATACAGAAGCACATGTGTTACCAGTCACAAATTTGTTTTTAAAAATCTATTCAAAACTTTAAAATTATGAATCATGTTTAACATACACATAAGTAGACCTAATAGAATACAGAAACTCTGTGTGCCCTGGTGGCTCAGTGGTAAAGAATCTGCCTGCAGTGCAGGAGACCCGGGTTCGATCCCTGGGTTGGGAAGATCCCCTGGAGGAGGACATGGCAACCCACTTGAGTACTCTTGCCTGGAGAGTCCCCATGGACAGAGGAGCCTGGCAAGCTACAGTCCATAGATTCCCCCAGAGTTGGACACGACTGAAGCAACTAAACAGCTGTGTGCCCATCATCAAGTCCAACAACCATCATCCACTTCTCTCCCACTCACATTATTACTTTTTTCATAAATAATATTTTTGTGGGGTACATTTTTTGCAGTCCTATAATTTTGAAGCAAACCCAAGATATAATCTGTAGATATTTCTGTATGTACTTCTAAGTATAAGAAGGTTACAACAAAAACCGTAACCACAATATGATAATCATATCCAAAATCCTCCAATAATTCCTTAAAATCATCAAAGACCCACTAAGATTAAAAAACAAAGACATTTCACAAATGTAATAAATTTTGAAAATACTGTTTGTTTAAACCAGGATCCCATTAAGTTCTGCACAGTGAGACAGGTTGCTTTTAACTCTCTTTTAACATATAAGTTTCTCTTTCTTCTCTCTCTCATCTTGCAATTTATTTGTTGAAGAAATCTGGTGGCTTGCTCCAAACAGCTCCTTGCAGTCAGGACTTTGTTGGTTGCATCCATCCCCTGCAGTGCTGCAGAAAAGCTCCACTGTGCTCTGCTCTTCTGTTAATTGGTAGTCAGATCTAGTCTTGATCAGGTTCAACTTCAATTATTCCTGGCAAGATTACTTAATGGGAGCAGAATGCTCTTTCACCTGGGGGCATAGAATATCTAGTTCTCTTTTTCTCTGACCTTAGCAGCTGATTGTCTAGATATGTCTGGGCATGGCTGACTCCAGCCATGAGCCAGGAAACAGCATCTTGAAGAGGCTCCCAAGAACCAGACGGCCATTTTCCCAAGGAGACAGCTTTCAATCGAGAATGGTGTTTGGAGAATGTAATCTGGGTGCTAGAAGCGCTCATTACAACAGGGTTTTTTGTTTGTTTTTTTGCCAAAGTTGAACAAGCAAGTTAAAATCCCCATGTTAGGTAGACACCCAGACACCCAGTGAGCCCAAGAAATCACTGGCCACCAACATTTAGTTCTACTTAAACAGATTTGGTTGTGAGAGGAGCAGTTTGACTAAGGGAGAGGAAAGTAAGTTACCCTCCCTAGTGGAGCAGGGCTAGACTGTGGGCAGTTGCCTTAGGCTCCCTGTGCCTGGTGTCCTGGTTCTTTACAAAAGAACATCAAAAGGTCCTGGGAAGGGGTAATCCCCACAACCCTGTTTCAGCCTCAGAGAGGGTCCCTGCACATGACCACAGGGAGGAGCCTGGAAAGCAAAGGAATGGAGCCTAAGGAATGAACTTGGGGATGGATTCTCTCCCTTCTTTACTGGGGCAGACATGGCTGGTTTTCTTCTCCAGTATTCACTAAGATGATACCACTCTAATGGCAGAAAGTAGAGGAACTAAAGAGCCTCTTGATGAGACTGAAAGAGGAGAGAGAGTAAAAGAGCTGGCTTAAAACTCGACATTAAAAAAAACTAAGGTCATGGCATCCTGTCTCATCACTTTATGGCAAATAAAAGGGGGGAAAGCAGAAGCAGTGACAGACTATTTTCTTGGGCTCCAAAATCACTGCAGATGGTGATTGCAGCCATGAAATTAAAAGACGCTTGCTCCTTGGAAGAAAAACTATGACCAATCTAGACAGCATATTAAAAAGCAGAGACATTACTTTTCAACAAAGGTCTGTCTGGTCAAAGCTATGGTTTTTCCAGTAGTCATGGATGGATGTGAGAGTTGGACCATAAAGAAGGCTGATCCCCAAAGAATTGATGCTTTCAAATTGCCGTGGTGAAGACTCTTCAAAGTCCCTTGGATTGCAGTGGCATCAAACTAGACAATTCTAGAGGAAATCGTCCCTAAATATTCATTGGAAGGACTGTTGCTGAAGCTCCAATAGTTTGGCCACCAGATGCAAAGAACTGACTCATTGGAAAAACATCAGCTGGGAAAGACTGAGGGCAGGAGAAAAGGGAACAGAGGATGAGATGGTTCAACAGTACCACCAACTCAATCATGAATCTGAGCAAAGGGGTCGCTAAGAGTCGGACACGACTGAGCGACTTCACTTTCACTTGCATGCATTGGAGAAGGAAATGGCATCCCACTCCAGTATTCTTGCCTGGAGAATCCCAGGGACGGATGAGCCTGGTGGGCTGCCATCTATGGGGTCGCACAGAGTCGGACACGACTGAAGCGACTTAGCAGCAGCAGCAGTGAAGGACAGGGAAGCCTGGCATCCTGCAGTCATGGGGGCGGGGGGCGGGAAGGGTGTCACAGAGTTAGACACCATTTAGCGACTGAACATTCTCCCTTTTTCCTGTGCGCGTGCTAAGCCGACTGGGTCATGTCGGATTCTTCGGGACCCTATGGACTTGTAGCCCGCCAGGTTGCTCTGTTCATGGGATTCTCTACGCAAGACTATTGGAGTGGGTTGCCAAGCTCTTCTTCAGGGGATCCTCGTGACCCAGGTATCCAACACGTGTCTCTTATGTCTCCTGCATTTGCCGGCGTGTTTATTACCGCCAGGGCAAAGCTCATGGCTGCTTAGGGGAAAGACTACATTTCCCAGCTTACCTTGCAGCTAAGCTGTGAACAGGAAGCTCAGTTCTGGCCAATGAGATAGGTTAAAAAACCTACTTCCTGCCGTGTTTTGTCAAATCTGTTATAAGCACCATCAAAATTCTTTCTTGACTCCTAAATTTAAATAAGTTTAAAATTTCCTCTCCCAGTTTTAAAACGAAACTATCTCATCATTAAAAAACCCTCACAAATATACTACAGGAAAAGCAATGGGTTTACACTTTTTAAAATTTTAAACGCACCCATACCTATCTGTCCAGTATTTTTGCCGGGAAACTCCGAGCAAAGGAAGGCGTCTGGTAGGCTGCAGTCCATGGGGTCCCTAAGAATCGGACACAACTGAGCGGACTTCACTTTCACTTTTACGCACTGAAGAAGAAAATGGCAACCCACTCCAGTGTTCTTGCCTGGAAAACCTCAGGGACCGCAGAGTCTGGTGGGTTGTCATTTACGGGTGGCACTAAAGTGACTTACCAGCAGTACACCATTAGTCTGGAGAATAGCTAGGTAGCATCACTGACTGAACGATTGAACTGCGCTACTTAACTAGTTTTTTTTTTCTTTCTGATTCGTTTTTTCTATGCACCCAATTTCACTCATCTACTCAAGCACTCCGTAATCTATACTCAAAACTCAGTATTAACAAGTTCAAAGTCTATTTTTTGTAACACCATAAGTAGCCTTGCAAAGGCAAGGCCTCAAAAAATTGAGTAAAAACTCAGAATTGTTCCTCTCCACGGAAATCTTTAGTAAAAGGCGAAAGATTTATACGATCTGAAGAGAAACCAGAGTATGCTTCGATTTCGGGGCACGCATTGCTCAGGTAACTGTTACTCCTAAAACAGTAAGAGTGATTATTTAACTGACAGAGCCGTCCTTATCTGTCTTTTCTCAGACAATTCTATGAAAGTGTTCTCACTTTTGGGGGGAAATAGTTCAAAGAAAAAGAAGAATATAGCCATTTTTAGATTGAAAAATTGTCCTAGGTGCACTGCATTGTGGGTATGCAAATATGACTCTCAGTTGTCACGCCCCTGTTTCCGGAAATTCCTTAAATAGTTCATTCCTCTTGTGCGGGACAGAGACCACCACCAGAGGGCAGAGCCGAGGCGAGACTTAGAAGGTTAGAGACCTGAGCCTGATTCAGCTACAAAAAGACTGTTTTAGGTGTGAAGCGGAGGTAGGGTGGGGCATGCGTGTTCAGTCGTGTTCCACTCTTTACGACCCCGTGGATTGTACCCCGCCAGGATCCTCCGTCCATAGAATAGTTTCTTTCTGTTTATCATTTTTGCCAAGCAAAAGAATTTTTTAAATGGCCCAAATGATCAAATATAGAAAATTATACCTGGGGAAAAAGTGTACTTTATACAATGAAAGTAAAATTTGAAATCACATGAACAGCTAGCAATAGGCAATTAACTAAATTGTGGTAGGTCAATAAAATGCACCATTCTGAAGCCACTAAAATTTTTTCTCCAAAGAATATATATGAATATATTTACCATTTATTCGGTTAAAAAGAAAGATATAAAAGTATATTCCAGTTAGGTAGAAAAAAGATGTGTGTGTATATGAATGGCTTGAGAATAAACATTAAAATGTTAATAATAAACAATTTATTCCCAGCGATAAGTAAGCTGCTGCTGCCAAGTCGCTTCAGTCGTGTCCGACTCTGTGCGACCCCATAGACGGCAGCCCACCAGGCTCCCCCGTCTCTGGGTTTCTCCAGGCAAGAATACTGGAGCGGATTGCCATTTCCTTCTCCAACGCATGAAAGTGAAAAGTGAAAGTGAAGTCGCTCAGTCGTGCCAACTCCTAGCGACCCCATGGACTGCAGCCTACCAGACTCCTCCGTCCATGGGATTTTCCAGGCAAGAGTACTGGAGTGGGTTGCCATTGCCTTCTCTGGCGATAAGTAAGAGTTGTTTTAATAATTCTATTTGATTTTTGGCTGCGCTGGATCTTCATTTCAGCTCACGGGTTTCCCTAGTTGCAGCGAGTGGGGGGCTGCTCTTGGTTGTAGTGCTTGGGCTTCTCGCTGTGGTCTCTTCTCTTGTAGTGGAACACAAGCTTTAGGCTCACGGGCTTCAGTACTTGCAGCACGTGGGGGCTCAGTAGTTGCAACTCTCGGGCTCTAGAGTTTGGTCCTCCCTGGTGGCTCAGACGGTAGAGAATCCGCCTGCAATGCGGTAGACCTGAGTTCGATCCTTGGGGTGGGAAGATCCCCTGGAGGAGAGCATGACAACCCACTCCAGTATTCTTACCTGGAGAATCTCCATGGACAGAAGAGTCTGGCCGACTACAGTCCATGGGGTTGCAAAGAGTCAGACGCGACTAAGCACAGCGCAGCACAAGAGCGCAGGCTCAGTAGTGGTAACTCAAGGGCTTGAGTTACCCCCCCGCGGCAAGTGAAATCTTTCCAGACCAGGGATGGAGCTGTGTCCCCTGCATTGGCAGGTGGATTCTTTACCACTGGACCACCAGGGAAGTCCAAGTTATTTTCATAATCAGGAAAAAAACCTGGTTAAGGGTGGGAAATCTGCAGAGTTCAAGTCTCTGGCCTAAACCTTGTGCTGTGGGGAGGGGAGAGGGGGCCGCTTCTTCTGCAGCTCCACCTGTGCTTCTCTTAGTCTGACTTTGACCCTGGGCATCCAGGGGAAGGCGGCTTCCTCCCATTTCACTGCTTCCCCACTCCCTGCCCCCACCCTGCTCCTACCTCCTAACCCGGGTCACTTTCCATCACCCACACCGACACAGCAGGCAGAACAAAAACCTCAAGGTATTTAAACCGTTTTGCCTTGGCTTGGGAGTGCATGATGTGACCCTGTAGGACTTTAGTTTCCTATTTATATTTGGTTTACTCAGAGATAAGAGAATTCCTCTTCATTTCTCAGAAGATGGCTTGAGAGAGAGAGGGTCTAGTATTAGTAATTTGCTGCTGGGAGACTTCCCTAGTGGTCCAGTGGTTAAGAATCTGGAATTAGCAGGAGACATGGGAGACATGGGTTTGATCCCTGGTCAATGGAACTAAGATCTCACATGTCTCGGGGCTCTGCAACTACTGAGCCCACGTGCCACAACTAGAGAAAGGCCTGCATGCTGCAACGATCCTGAGGCAACGACTAAGACTCGATTCAGTAAAGTAAGTAAATATTAGGAAAAAAAAAATTTGCTGCTGGTAACTTCCTACCCTCAGATCAAGAGAGAATGAGTCGACACTCTGATGACCACGTGAGTGTTAATTATCCTGAGTTCTTTTAACTCTTTTAATCTGTAAACTAACCCTATGAGTTTGGTACTATTAGTACCATCCTCACTTTACAAATGAGGAAACCGGCTCACAGTGGTGAAAGCCCACAGGTGGTAAGTAGCAGAGCTGGATGTGAATCCAGGAGACTCCCAGAGTCCATCCCCTAACTATGACACTGCCCTCTCTCAATCGTAATCTACAGATTCCCATTTATTGAGCCGCTCCCATCCTTTCCTTCTCACAACTTAATGGGAAAAATGCTACCATCATTAGGGATTTGCAGATGAGGAAATGTCACTTGGTCAGGGTCATCACCTTGGATATAGTCCTGGATCTGTGACCTTTGCTGACTCTCATGTGGGCTCCTGACTTTTCCATACATCTTTGCCCTCCCTGGAAAATACTATAAAATCATTAGCTTCTCCTTCTTCCACTCCTGGCTCCCTGGGCTCATTGAAGTATCCACCAGCCCATCCCTGGGCATCTCAGTGATGTTTTCCATCCTCAGGTGCCTCCTGTTCATCCCTGGAGCCAGTCAGATGTGGATTCTGGCCAGCTGTGTAGTTTCTCCAGTGACCTTGGTGGGGGCTGTCATCTTGAAACTGAGGACTTGAAGAATAGCCTGGGCCAAATGCAGCCATGGACCAGGCCACTGGGGACTCTGTCCTGAAGGCCTGTTCTCTGAACCTTGGTGATCTGTTTCCTCCAAGCAGAGCAGGTCCTCTGCTGCTGGGACCTCCTGGGAGATGCTGAGCCCTGGTTCTGGGCAGGTTGATGCCCAGAGGATGAAGGCACTCCACTCTGTCAGGTGGAGTTGGGAGGCTTCGTGCCCACCATGTCTGGGGTGGGGGAAAATCAGACTTAGTCTGTGAGCAACACATGGTTATGGCAGCAGGGACTGTTCCCCC
>NW_011494861.1:1883075-1890911 GCF_000754665.1 Bison bison bison
CCCAACTTCCCTTTCTCAGGCATCATTCCTGAGGTTCCTCCCCACCTTGGAAACAGTTGCCAGGCCTAGAGTAGGAACATCAGGGTCACCACGGCCGCCAAGCCAGAGCTGTGAGGAACCCAGGTACCATAGTACCACCCACTCTGGCTATACTTTGGCAGTTTCTGAGCAACTTCAGGTTTCCTGGAGGGCAAAAGCCAACCCTTCCGTCCCCTGGCCCTGGTCTAGGGGCAGCCTTGCCTTCTTACTGTCAGCCTGAAGGCCAGCATGCTACTGGTGGCCAGCCTCCTCGGCCCCTTCACCCTGGATGGCCGGTGGCTATCTGTGTGGCTGAACCACACTCACTCCGTTTTGTCAGCTCCACCTTATTAATAGAACCACAGACCATTTCTGCAAGACTGGTCTTTGGCTTACTCACCGGGAATGCATCTAGGTCAGATAAGCTCCTCACCAACTTTAATCCTTGTCTTTATCTGATAGGAAACTGGAAGAATGCCTTTTACTGATGCAGATGGTTAATGGCCCTTAAGGAATAATGGTCACAAGATCCCCAGGAGGTGGGGGTGGGGAGGGAGGAATCCTTCCTGGGTCCTCCCAGTGCAGATGTGTTTCTATTTTTAGATGTTTATTTTTATTCATTTTAGACGTGGTTCTATTTTTAGCTTTGGCCTCTTCTAATGCTCCTGTGCCCCTTTTGTGGCTGCAAAGTGTAGCTGCATAGCTGCAAATGCCTCCAGATAATCTCCTGCCTGGGTGTCAGTTACCTACAATAAACGTCATAATTGCACTTTATGGAGTTGCCCGCTCTGAAGTGACTTAGCAGCAGCAGCAGCAGCTGCTCTGTTTTTCAGTCTCAAAGTTCCTCTTCAGTTCAGAGGATGTTATTCAACATCCCCTCTGTGGTGGGTCTACTTTTTCTTCTACTTGTGTCGCTTCTAGATTTCCATGTTTGAGCTCATTAATTCTCTCTTCCATATGGTCTGCTCTATTTAAAATGCTTTCCAACGCTTTCTTCATCTCCAATGCTTTCTAATGCATTCTTTATCTCGTTTATTGAGCTCTTCAACTCCAATATTTCTGTTTGGTTCTTTTACAGCATTTCAATCTCTCTCTCTTTTCTTTTTTCTTTTTTGGCCGCACCACACGACTTGTGGGATTTTAGTTCCCCAATCAGGGATTGAACTTCTCACCTGCAGTGGAAATTCAGAGTCTTAAATTCAGAGTCTTTTCACATGAAAGTGAAAGTGAAGTCACTCAGTCATGTCTGACTCTTAGCGACCCCATGGACTGCAGCCTACCAGGCTCCTCCATCCATGGGATACTCCAGGAAAGAATACTGGAGTAGGTCGCCCCAATCAGGGATTGAACTTCTCACCTGCAGTGGAAATTCAGAGTCTTAACCACTGGACTGCCAAGGAACTCCCATAAAGCTTTTTTAAAAATATCATTCTAACAATTGAACAGATTAGAAACTAGAGGGCTTTCTTTTGTTTTACTGGAGAAGGAAATGGCGACCCACTCCAGTATTTTTGCCTGGAGAATCCCATGGATGGAGGAGCCTGGTAGGCTACAGTCCACGGGATTGCAAAGAGTCGGCACGACTGAGCAACTTCACTTGCTTTCTTTCTTTTGTTTTACAGTAGGTGGCGCTATCGGAGAAGGCAATGGCAACGCTCTCCAGTATTCTTGCCTGGAAAATCCCATGGACAGAGGAGCCTGGTAGGCTGCAGTCCATGCGGTCGCTAAGAGTCAGACGTGACTGAGCGACTTCACTTTCACTTTTCACTTTCATGCATTGGAGAAGGAAATGGCAACCCACTCCAGTGTTCTTGCTTGGAGAATCCCAGGGATGGGGGAGCCTGGTGGGCTGCAGTCTATGGGGTCGCACAGAGTCGGACACGACTGAAGTGACTTAGCAGCAGCAGCAGCAGCAGGTGGCGCTATAGCACTATTTTATTTTTTAGTTTTGTTAGCTTCTCTCCCTACGGCTTCCCTGGTGGCTCTGCTGGTAAAGAATCTGTCCGCAATGCGGGAGACCTGGGTTCGATCCCTGGGTTGGGAAGATCGCCTAGAGAAGGGAAAGGCTACCCACTCCAGTATTCTGACCTGGAGAATTCCATGGACTGTATAGTCCATGGGGTCGCAAAGAGTCAGGCCCGACTGAGCGACTTTCACTCACTTCACTCCCTCAGGTTATATTTGAGAGTCAGCACTTTCCATCCTCCACTGCCTCTGTATCCAGCGCTATCATTATCACTGCTTGTGCCTCTAGAGGTTACTGGTGCCTTGCTGCTGGTGGTGTCACTGGCATCACTGTCTGGGACACGGGATGGTGGGCATTGAGTCAGGCTTCACTGCATTTGAAAGGGGAAGGAGTGGGGGAACCCAGATTGTGGGTACATATACCTTGTCAGGCATATGTCTAGGGCTTCTCTGGTGGCTCAAAATCTGCCTGCAATACAAGATCTGCCTGTAATGGAGGAGACCTGGGTTTGATCCCTGGGTCAGGAAGATCCTCTGGAGACGGAAATGGCAGTATTCTTGCCTGGAGAATTCCATGGACAAAGGAGTCCGAGGTCGCAAAGAGTCAGACATGACTGAGTGACTAACACACACACATACCTTGTCATATAGTCAGGTTTAGGCTTCACCTCTAGGGGCAGGGGACCAGAGTCGTGGATGTCTCTACAGCTGGAGGGATGCCATGGGAGTTGCCATATAGGGTCAGGAGGCTGGAGTTGTGTATACCACCTCCCCTGCTGCTGCTGGATTCTCTGGGGCTGCACATTCAGCCGTCCCAACTGGGAGTCTGGGATGGCAGGTGCCATCTCTACCGTTCCCCTAGTTGCACCTCCTCTGTGTGCTCCAGTCCATCCCTGTTAGATGTACAAATGTGTGGAAATCTCAGGTGAGTTGGGCAGAGACATCTCTGTTTAGCTGTGAATGTTTTACTTGTTGCACATTGAAGGGGAGAGACAAAGAGTGCATCTCACTCCATCATGATGCTGATGCCACTTCTATCTTGGTCTTATTTTATACAAAGAATAAATTCTACGAATAATAGTAAGTCCTTCCTATTTTCCCACCTTTGGTCAACTGGTAATTTTGTCCGTTTTTTTAGCATGAGATGGAATACTTTACTGATAGAGTCAGATTTTTCCCCCAGGGGTTATTTCACTTGGCCCTTGATAGTAACCTTTGGAAAGCCCTGGAATATTGATAATATGGTTGCTGAGAATGGCTTTTAATTATTTTAATTGCTTGGTTAAAGGACTCAGTGAGCATTTGCTGAATTGAAATGGAACTTCTCTCAGCAGTGGCAGACACAGCCTTCCTGTAGATTAGAGTACTGAAACAACAGGAGAAGGACCTCAGAAATGGTCCCAGCTCTTCAGACAAGACACGGGATGAGCCTGGACCAGGAAATACAAGCCCTCATAGACTCAGAGGCAGTGAATCTCACCTGGGGTAAATGGGCCCCTCTGAGAGTCGTACTCATAGTTTAGGTCCAGATGCTGTGACAGTGCTGCACTCCATATGTCAGCAAAGTTGGAAAACTCAGCAGTGGCCACAGGACTGGAAAAGGTCAGTTTTCATTCCAATCCCAAAGAAAGGCAATGCCAAAGAAGGCTCAAACTACCGCACAATTGCACTCATCTCACACGCTAGTAAAGTAATGCTCAAAATTCTCCAAGCCAGGCTTCAGCAATATGTGACCCGTGAACTTCCAGATGGTCAAGCTGGTTTTAGAAAAGGCAGAGGAACCAGAGATCAAATTGCCAACATCCGCTGGATTATTGAAAAAGCAATAGAGTTCCAGAAAAACATCTATTTCTGCTTTATTGACTATGCCAAAGCCTTTGACTGTGTGGATCACAATAAACTGTGGAAAATTCTTCAAGAGATGGGAATACCAGACCACCTGACCTGCCTCTTGAGAAACCTGTATATAGGTCAGGAAGCAACAGTTAGAACTGGACATAGAACAGCAGACTGGTTCCAAATAGGAAAAGGAGTATGTCAAGGCTGTATATTGTCACCCTGCTTATTTAACTTATATGCAGAGTACATCATGAGAAACGCTGGGCTGGAGGAAGCACAAGCTAGAATCGAGATTGTCGGGAGAAATATCAGTAACTTCAGATATGCAGATGACACCACCCTTATGGCAGAAAGTGAAGAAGAACTAAAGAACCTCTTGATGAAAGTGAAAGAAGAGAATGAAAAAATTGGCTTAAAGCTCAACATTCAGAAAACTAAGATCATGGCATCCGGTCCCATCACTTCATGGGAAATAGATGGGGAAACAGTGGCCGACTTTATTTTTCTGGGCTCCAAAATCACTGTGGATGGTGATTGCAGCCATGAAATTAAAAGACACTTGTTCCTTGAAAGGAAAGTTATGACCAACCTAGAGAGCATATTAAAAAGGAGAGACATTACTTTGCCAACAAAGGTCTGTCTAGTCAAGGCTATGGTTTTTCCAGTGGTCATGTATGGATGTGAGAGTTGGACTATAAAGAAAGCTGAGCGTTGAAGAATTGATGCTTTTGAACTGTGGTGTTGGAGAAGACTCTTGAGAGTCCCTTGGACTGCAAGGAGATCCAACCAGTCCGCTGTAAAAGAGATCAGTCCTGGGTGTTCATTGGAAGGACTGATGCTGAAGCTGAAACTCCAATACTTTGGCCACCTGATGCGGAGAGCTGACTCACTTGAAAACACCCTGATGCTGAGAAAGATTGAGGGCAGGAGGAGAAGGGGACGACAGAGGATGAGAGGGTTGGATGGCATCACGGACACAATGGACATGGGTTTGGGTGGACTCCAGGAGTTGGTGATGGACAGGGAGGCCTGGTGTGCTGTGGTTCATGGGGTCGCAAAGAGCTGGACACGACTGAGTGACTGAACTGAACTGAACTGAACTGATCAAGGCTGTGAAGAAAGAGGGACCCAGTGTTGCTATTTCTCATTTTCCAAGAGAAGCTATAAATTTAGAATTTGATTTAAAATTTCCAGCACTTAAAAAAATTGAGAATTAATTCAAAACTAAAAAGTAAGACCAGACACATCTGCAGTCAGCAGGTAATCAGTGGGCTGCCAGCAGCATAGCCAGTGGCGTAACTAACTGAATGATAATAATGACATTAGCCAGCATTTATGTGTACTTGCTCTAAGCTAGGTGCTGAGAAATGCTTTATGATCCTTTAATCCCCTCCCAACCTTATGAGGCAGATGGAGACAGGTTGTTCAATATATTTAACGTCAGGCAATATAAAATATAAAAATGACAAACTTGAATCTAGTCAGGTCCAGAATCTTACAGATCTGAGGTCCAGTCTACAAGAAGCTTAGAGGATACAGGAAAAAATTAAATTTGGAGGGAGAAATACCTACCACGAGGGAAAAATTCAGACAAATTCATGATGAGGACATTCCTTAGGACAGCTGACCCAGTCCTTCAAAAGTTACACACACACACACACACACACACACATACACACAGAGTGTTGGGAAGCAAAGCTGTTCAGATTAAAAGGGACCAAAAAAACCCCATAATGACAAAATGCAATATGAGGGTCCTTTTTGGATCTTAATTTGAACTGCTGCTGCTGCTGCTGCTGCTAAGTCGCTTCAGTCGTGTCTGACTCTGTGCGACCCCATAGATGGCAGCCCACCAGGCTCCTCGGTCCATGGGATTTTCCAGGCAAGAGTACTGGAGTGGATTGCCATTGCCTTCTCCGTGATCTGAACTAGCTAATGATAAAAAGTCATTTTGGAGATAACTGGGGGCTTATCAGATTAAAAAAAAAAACAAAAAACAGAGCCTAGAAGACACTTTAAAATGTTGAAAGAAAAACAGTTGTGACTGCAAAATTCTGTATCCAGCTAAGATATCCTTCAACTAAGGGGGTGAAATAAAGACTATTTCAGACACACAAGAAGAGAGTTGAGAAAAATATTTCTCCAGCAGAACTGCATAACAAGGTATGCTAAAGGAAGTACTTCAAACTGAAAGGAATAACTTGGACACTGATGTTCATGGAAGAATGCACCAGAAAACGTAAACATAGGGCCAAACATAAAACTATCTTTTATGACCTTAATTTGTTTAAAAGGCAATTGTTTAAAACAAAACTAGTGATTTTGTTTTGGGGAGTTTGTAACATATTTAGAAGTGAAATATATAAAACTGAGAGCACAAGTGAAGAGGTTAAATGGAATTATACTGTTTTAAAGTATTTACCTTTTACCTGAAGTACTAAAATATTAATTCTAGGTACACTCTGGAAAATCAATAATGCATAATAGATTCACTAGAGCAATATAAAAAGGTATGGCTAAAAAAAACTAGTAAAAGAAATAAAATGGAATATGAAATTATTCAATTAGCCTAAAATAAGTCAAGGAAAGAGTAACAAAGAAGAAGTAGACTAAATAGAAAACAAATAGTAAGATGCTATACTTAAACCCAACCATATCAGTGATCACATTAAATTTAAATGAATGAAATCTTCCAAGGAAAGGCCAGAGGTTATCCAATAGGATGAAGACAATAAGACTCAGCTTGTTGCTGCTGTAAGTGAAAGTGAAGTCACTCAGTCGTGTCCGACTCTTAGCGACCCCATGGACTGTAGCCTACCAGGCTCCTCTGTCTATGGGATTTTCCAGGCAATAGTACTGGAGTGGATTGCCATTTCCTTCTCCAGGAGATCTTCCCAACCCAGGGATCGAATCCGGGTCTCCTGCATTGTAGACAGACGCTTTACCATCTTGAGCCACCAGGGAAGTCTGTAAGTAATACATTTAAAATAAAAGGACACAAATAGTTGAAACTAAAAGGATGCAAGATTATGCATTTATTATAAAGTTTGTATGATTATAGTAATATGAAGCAATGTATATTTTAGGGCATGGAATGTTATCAGAGATAAGTGAGATATTTCATAATGATAAAAGTGTCAATTTATTAGGAAGGCATAACAATCCTAAATGATTATTTAATAATAGACTTTCAAAGTACAATGAAACAAAACTGACAGAATTAAAGGAAGAACACTAAAATCTTAGAGAATACGTTGTCTGACCCCAAGAGAATTAAATTTGAAGTCTAGAAAAGCCCTAAATATCTGATAATTAAACAATATCCTTCTAAATAACCCATGGTCCAAAGAAGAACTCAAAAGGGAAATTAGGAATTATTTAGCAGTCTCAATGCTAATAAAACTAACACATCAATGTGGGATGAAGGGCTTCCCTGGTGGCTCAGTGGTACAGAATCGGCCTGCCAATGCAGGACACACAGGTTTGGTCCCTGGCCCAGGAAGATACCACAGGCCATGGAGCAACTAAGCCCATGAGCCACAGATACTAGGCCTGTGTTCTAGACCCTGGGATTTGTAATATAACTACTGCATCCTGCACACCTAGAGCCCTTGCTTTTCAACAAGAGAAGCCACCGCAATGAGAAGTCTGCACACCACAACTCCAGAGGAGCCCCTGCTCACCACAACTAGAGAAAGCCTGTGCAGCAGTGAAGACCCAGTACAGTCAATAAATAAATAATAATTAATAAAAAAACAATGTAACAACTATATGGCAGAGTCACCAGTCAGAACTGACACCTGCTATGCCACCTAGGGAATAAAGAGACCTGGGTAGGTGCTGTTACAACCTCTATATCACAGGCAGAGAATGTGGGGCTCAGAGAAGTCAAGTAACTGGTCAAGATCACAGTGCTGGTCGGTGAGGACCAGGACTGGCAGTCTGGCTCCAGAGGCTGCCTCCTGACCACTCCATCATGCTTCCTCCTTTGTGGCTTTAACAACAGAAAATGAT
>NW_011494861.1:1891011-1916532 GCF_000754665.1 Bison bison bison
CTTTGTGGCTTGAACAACAGAAAGTGATCAGCAGGACTGGGTCATGGGGACCTCCGTCTAGACAGAGACTAGCGTGGCTACCTCTGGGTATGAACCTCCCTTCTTCATTGGTCACAATCAAAGTCAATGAGACCCGGCGTGTAGTGTGTAGGCGCATGATTTGACACAAAGGACACACTTGAGAGATGTTAGCTGTGGGGAACAGCCTGGATCTCTTCCCTCTGCTCCCTGGGGCTGAGCTGCTTGCTTCTCCCGGGTTCCTGGGGCCAATCACCCCAGCCCCCCGTTCAGTGGATGCTGTAGACACTCAGGCTGGGAGAGGAAAGATAGGGAAGGTTTATAGTGGCAGCGGCCACAGGCTCATTAATAGTCATGACTGTTGTGAAAATTTCAGGCTGATCAGAAATAGAGTTGACATGAGTCTCCAGCTGGCCTCTCCAATCATTTTTTTGGACTTAAACAGCCAGGGCATTGTGCAGAAAATTGCCTAAAATTGCCTTGTTTCCATGATACAGCAATTATCTAGCCTTCCTCCTAGCTTGGCCCTCAGCAGCTGACATGCCTCCATCCATCCATCTGTACTTGCAAGGTCAGGTGTATTTTGAGCGCCAGATGCAGCTAAGTTTCTGGCAGGAGGAACCCACACCTATTTATAGGATCAAGTATAGGACTAATCTCCTGAGAAGCCGTCTTGCCCTGCTCCCTGCTGCTCGTCATACCTCCCCAACCCCAGTTTCCTCAGTGGCCAGGGCTGACGTGTTCTGGGGATGCAGGGTCCGCTAGAGATGCTGCTACTGTGTCTCCAGCAGGTGGCGCTGAAGGCTCTCTGTTCACCTGCTCATTTGGTCCTCACTTTGGGAAGGAGCAGGCCCGCCAGATGGTAGGAACACAGGGCAGTGGCTCTGTCCAAGGCCGGCGGACTAGGGAAACTCACAAGAGATTTTAGGGACTTCCCCGGTGGTCCAATGGCTAAGACTCCATGTCCCCAGTGCAGGAGGCCCAGGTTTGATCCCTGGTCAGGAAACAAGTTCCCACATGCCACGATTAAAAGATCCCATGTGCCGCAACACAGCCAAATAAATTAATAAAATAAAATAAATATAAAACTAGATAGATCTTAGTTCTTTTGTGGGAGTTCCTAGACAGTTCAGGAGGCCCCATCTCTTCTGGTCAGGGATCAGCTGCGCAGTAGTCAAAACCAATCTCACTCTGTCTCCCCTGAGAGTCATGCCTGGTGCCTTGAAAGGGCAGGGACCTTGTAGTTACATAGACCTCAGTTCAAATCCCAGTTCTGATTTTATGGGCTGTGTGACTGTGGGCAACTTGCTTCATCTTTCTGAGCCTCAGTTTTCTCACCAGTAAAATGGGGTTGTGTACGTGCTAAGTCGCTTCAGTCGTGTCCAACTCTCTGTGACCCTGTGGACCATAGCCAGCCAGACTCCTCTGTCCATGGGATTCTCCAGGCAAGAATACTGGAGTGGGTTGCCATGCCCTCCTTCAGGGCATCTTCCCAACCCAGAGACTGAACCCACGTCTCTTACATCTCCTGCATTGACAGGCAGGTTCTTAACCACTAGCACTGCCTGGGAAGCCCAGAATGGAGGTAATGCTCAGGTTAGTGGCAGGATTAAATGGGTCAGGATGCAAAAGCACCAAATCCTAATAAGTGGTCAGCTGGTTCTCTCTCCATTCCCAGGCCTCGTGTTGGTGGCCCTTGAGCAGCCAGAGCCCAGCATGGGGCCTATATTTCTTGCTACTGTATGCTGTTCCCTGAGCAAGGATAGAATTGAGCTCCTGGTAAGATAGAACGGAGGCGCCAAGCAAGGAAAATCCCAGAAACTGCTTCCTCAAGCCCACTTCTGGCCATACTCATGTCTGTCCCCACTTTGGGAGACCTGGGTGCATCACCCTGATTTTCCAATAACTCTTCCATACCTTTTTTTTTTTTTTGGCCATGCAGCATGCAGGATCTTAGTTCCTAGACCAGGGATCGAACCTGTGACTCCTGTGCTGGAAACACAGAGTCTTAACCCCTGGACCACCAGGGAAGTCCCATTCAATAACTCTTGCTTCTCTCACAGCAAGTTGGAGGGAAAAACTCTACTTAAGAAATCATTGCTTTCTAGAAAAAAAACCCTTGATGTTTTAAGGCAAACATCATAGTGGTAATATATGAAGTTAAAACATGTCAAAGATGAGGGATTTCTGAAAAAACAACAGTCCTAGAGATGGGGGTTCAGTTCCACTCCCTTGAAAAGGCTGTGTTTGGCCCACTGGTAAACCGTGGGGCTTGGGGCTTGCTTCTGAGCAGGAGCAGCAGAATGTCCGGGGCCAGTCAGAGTTCCATCCACTTGGGATAGACGTTTGCCCACCTGGGGAACAGCAGTGAGTGATTACGCTAGGGAGGATGGGCAGAGAACCAGGGAAACTGCTAGACAGGTGTTTCAGAGGAATATCTATGTCCTGGGTGTTCTGAGGCTGGAGTCTCCTGCATCGATGGGTTGAGTGGGATTCCAAGTAGCTTCTCTGGGGTCTCTTTTCGGACATCAGTAATGCTATCTGGTCTCGAAGGCAGGATTCACAGCAAGCTTTCTGCTCCTGCTATAGAGGACAGATGAGTCCAGTGGGAGACATCTGGGACCTCAGAGCTGTGGGACCCCAAGAGGCAGGCGAGCCCCAGGACCCTTTGGAGGGCAAGGAGCCAGGGCTGGTCAGACACAGGAAATGCACAAGTGGGGAGGTGGCCTTGAAAGTGAGGCAGGTCTCAGCCCGGAGCCCCTGGGATTGACACTGGAATCTGCCCATCATGGACGCCCTGTCCATCACCTGACCTTCTCGTCTGCATTCCTCCGGCCAGACAGGGAGGGTGGGGGCTGGCTTTGGAGCTGCAAAAATCTGCGTGTCACATGGCTCATCAGCACCTCGGCCACCTTATCTCCACCCTTAGCTTTACTTGGGGTGCTGAGAGCAGGGAGCCGGGAGTTCAGGTAACCGGGTGGGGTCAGCTCTGCTGGTGCAAAAGTGCAGGCAGTGGCCCCCATTTCTATGGGCAGCCCCCCTACCTTCCGTTAGTACACAGACTTCACCCTCTGGGAATCAGAGACCTGAGTGTCTGCTTTGCCACTGCTGTGTGACCCTTGTAAAGTGCTACAGTCTCTTGGGTCTTGGTTTCCCTAATCTGTCAGGTGGGCACAACAGATGTTTCCAGGCTGCTCCCAGGCTTGGGGTGACAATTACACCAGACAATGTACTTTGTAAACAAGAAAAGCATAATTTCACAGCAAAGGCTGTCTCCTCAGCCCTCTCCAGGGCTGCAGACACCTGTTGTTAGAAACTCTCAGTGGTAATAATGGTAATGACAATAATAATTTCTTATCATTACTAATGGGCTTCCCTGGTGGCTTAGATGGTAAAGAATCTGCCTGCAATACGGGAGACTCAGGTTTGATCCCTGGGTTGGGAAGCTCCCCGGGAGAAGGGCATGGCAACCCAAGCCAGTATTCTTGCCTGGAAAGTCCTGTGGACAGAGGAGCCTGATGGGCTATAGTCCATGGGGTCGAAAAGAGTGGGACATGACTGAGCAACTAACACCTTCAGGGGATCATTACAAATAAATATTAATAATATAGTAAAATAAATGTAATAATAATTTATACACTACCAAGTGTAGAATACATAGCTACTGGGAAACTGCTGTATAACACAGGGAGCTCAGCTTAGTGCTCTGTAACAAGCTAGAGGGGTTGTCAGGATGGAGACTCAGGAGGGAGGGGAATATATATATGTATACTAACACAACATTGTAAAGCAATTATCCTCCAATTAAAATAAATAAAATATAATAATACTTTATCTATACTATTTATTAATAATATAATAAATATAAAACAATTTACTGGTATTATGTTGGCCAAGATTTTAAAAAATCAGATTTTTCAGAAGACTTTGAATTTACTTCTGCACCTGACAATAGAGCTTGTTGTTGTTGTTGCTGTCACCAAGTCACATCTGACTCTTCGTGACCCCATGGACTGCCACATGCCAGGGTTTCCTGTCCCTTACCATCTCCCAGGGTTTGCCCAAGTTCATGTCCATTGAATTGGTGATGCCATCCAACCATCTCATCCTCTGTCACCCTCTTCTCGCCTTGTCCTCAATCTTTCCCAGCATCAGGGTCTTTTCCAATGAGTTGGCTCTTTGCATCAGGACGATAGAGGTGTTCGCCCCCAAGATGGCACTCAGGCACACTGAGCTTCTCCTTCAGACAAGGTCCCCACAGTCCTCCACATGCCCTGTTACATCCTCAGCACCTAGCTCAAAGGTCAGGTCCTGTTTGTCACCTGGCTTGCTACGTACACTCCTTACATCACCCACTTACAAGTGTTTGATCATTAGTCCCTCTGGCCATTTCAAAGTCTGGCACGTGAGCTACCGCCCCCTTCTTCCATTGCCTCCTGCGTGTGTGTCCACCTGCCAGGCCCCAAGCCCTGATTCTGGAGATGGCAGCATGTAAGGAAAGTTGTTGGTTTCAGAAGGGCGACTCTTTATCCACTCAGACAATAATTGCATTTCCTATTCTGACAGTCAAAGGCTGCTTGGATAAAGCCGGATGGTGTGGGGTTTGAAGGTTCTTCCCACTTCCCAAGGCCCTGACGTGCTCTCCTGCGTGGGAGCAGCTCATCCTGCCTGACTCACTGCACTGCTGCTTTCCTCCACCCCACCCTGGTCACTGCTGAGCCTGGTCAGCAGGCAGGCGGGAGCCCGTGGAGGGAACTGGGCCTCGGGGACCCAGGAGGGAGCTGCTGCCACTCACAGACACCCACGGGTGTGGGGTTTGGGCTCTGACTGCAGCAAGAGGAGGCCTGGGAAGGCCACTCTGGCTTTTCTCCTTTGATGTGTCCACTTCCTAGCAGGATGATAGGTCCCCAGGGGCGTGCCCCGGTTGCCTGCTGAATCATGCTTCCTGGCCACCCATCATTCAGCCTGCTGGTGGCCCCTTTAGGAAGCATTTCTGCAAATGAGCACATGGGCCTGTTAGGGAGCGGGCTGCTGGTGAAAACATCCCAGCCCAGATGCACACACCCAGCGATTACCGGGACCACCTTGTTTGTCCGGATGCGGCTGACACATCTGTAGCTCTTAGTGGAGCTGCAGCCTCCTTTGGGAAATGCCCTGTTATTCTTAGAATTTGGGGGTTGAATCTTCATCCACCACTAGTGTGCTGTGTGACTTCTCACAGGCAAGATGACCTCTCTGGCTTGCTTAGGAAGCCTAGAAGAATCTGAATGGAGTACTCTAGGAAAGGGCCTGGGACAAAGGCAGGGGAGACAGGGCTGTTGTGAGGGTCCAAGGAGGTGTTTGGGTGGAGATGTCATGTGAACAATGAAGCAGGGGGCTGGAGGTCAGATCTCCTGAGTTCCAACCTCAGGTGCCCCGCCGACTTGGTGGCTCCATACCTTGGGGACAGTAACAGTACCTACCTCACAGGGTGGTTGAGAGGATTAAATGACATCATGCATGAGAAGCACTTGACACCATAGTATGCTATGCTGTGCTATGCTATGCTAAGTCACTTCAGTCGTGTCCGACTCTGTGGGACCCCATAGACGGCAGCCCACCAGGCTCCCCGGTCCCTGGGATTCTCCAGGTAAGAACACTGGAGTGGGTTGCCATTTCCTTCTCCAATGCATGAAAGTGAAAAGTGAAAGTGAAGTTGCTCAGTCGTGTCTGACTCTTAGCGACCCCACGGATTGCAGCCTAACGGCTCCTCCGTCCATGGGATTTTCCAAGCAAGAGTACTGGAGTGGGGTGCTATTGCCTTCTCCGTGACACCATAGTAAGTGCTCAGAAAATACTACTACTAAGTGTTATTGATACAAGGATGGCACAGAACATACGGAATGATAAACAGAAGCTCCGCTGGGTCAAGGTGTCTGCTGACCCACTGTTACCACAGGCAGAGGCTGAGGCTCAGCAGGCTTGATTTCCAGTGGGCTGGGGACCTGAACTTGGGCCCCATAGGCCTGTGACATGCCTGAGCATGGCCAGTGGACAGGGAGAGGGCAGGAGTGAGCTCTGTGGGACCCCTGGCCTGGTGGGCGCTGAGCTGCCCTTCCCAGTAGAGCCCTCTGGGTCGGGTCACCAGGAACAGACCACAGAGACACGAGTCCCTCTACCGAGACCCATACAAGGCTGTGGGCCCGTGCTCACCAGGCCGGATCACGGGGATGCAGGGGGTTCACCTTCTCCAAGGAAGGGGCAGGGCCGGGAGGGAAAACAGGGAGCTATTTCAGGAAGGTGTCGAAGGCCGGGACACTAAAATTAGACCCTTGGTTCCTAAAAAGATATTGGCGCCATCCAAGGCCTTGGAGAGGGGCTCTCCAGCGCGGAATGTGACCCCAGGAGGGGCTCCGCGGGCCTGGGCAGTGAGGTCAGTCCGCGGGACCAACGGCACCGCCCGACGGCTGGTGGTCACGGGCATCTCTCCCCCACCCACCCCGCCTGCAAAATTCTGGAGCTGGTTCCAACTGCTTCCTGTCTGCACCCAGCGCACTCTCGGGAAGGCGAGGGGGCAAAACCGCCCAGTCCCGGCGCCATCTGGCTGCATTTTTCCTTGTTTGACTGTCCCTTTGCCTCCAGTGCGTTCTTTCTGCTCCATCCTGGGGGTGTGTGTTGAGGGGAGCGTACTGGGGGGTGCTCAGAAGTGACCATCTTGAAGCTGGGGGTCCCAGGCCTGGACGGGGAGTATGAGCCAACGCAGGGCCTGGGCTTGCAGGTCAGGGAAGCCCATACTCTGAGCTTTCTTTCCTTGTCTCCTCCCTCAGTCCTGAGGCTTAGCTCCAACCCTAAGTGATGTGGCTGCTAAGCAAGCCAGGGATGGGTTCTAGTGGGCCTCAGGCTCTTGGTTCCTCTCACCCCCTCCCCAGTGCCCTGGCCTGGGATACAGGACTTTGTCACCTGCATTTGCTCTTGTCCCAAGCTGTTTTCTAGGGCGGGGAAGGTGGAAGATTAGATCCTATCTCAACATCTGTCTGAATTCATTTAACAATTGCTCGTGGTTCTTGCCCTATCCCAGGTGGCGTAACAGTAAAGAATCTGCCTGCCAATGCAGGAGACACAAGAGATGCGATCCCTTGGAGGAGGAACCCACTCCAGTATTCTTGCCTGGAAAATCCCTTGGACAGCAGAGCCTGGTGGGCTACAGTCTGTGGGGTCTCAAAGAGTCAGACTGAGCAACAGAGCACACACAGACATTTCTTGGCATACAGTCTAGAAGGCCCACAGGGTCCAGCCCCACCTACCTCTCACCTCATACCCAACCTCACAGCCTCTTTCCCATTCCCCAACTCCCTGAGTTCCTCCCATGGGGCCTGCTACCGGCTCATCTCTCCTCCTTGCCCCGCTGAGCCTCAAGCATTCCATTTCAACGTTACTTTCTCAGAAAAGCCCAACACTAGCTCAAGACTCCTTTCTCTCTGTGACCCTCTCTCCTTTGCTAACATTCATCACAAACCATTGCCTGTGGTCCCCACGGGGATGGAAGCCCGGGTAGACTGGGCTATAGTACCGCTGCTGCTGCTGCTGTGATTCCAGCGTCCGACGCAGAATAGGTGCTCGAAACACCTGTAGTCAAGCTGACGTGGAACCTGAGACGGCAGTGCCCTGGTCACTCTTGGACAGCAGGATCCTGGAAGTTGGGGGAACTGGTTATATCCCTCTGCAGACTGGCCACTTGGGTAAAGGAGGATGGAGGCCACGAGGGAGGCCGAAAGGGAATGTGGGGGAGGGTGCAATTGGAGTGGGGTATCGCGCAGCTTCTGCTGGGCTCACTCACAGGGGTGGCTCGTCTCCTACCGGCCAGCGCACCTGGCCTTCCTAGCCCTGTCCTTGCTATATAGCTTGGATTTCTGGAGAATCTCTAAGACCAGAGCAAACAAGCAGATGGAGCTTGAATCACTGCTCAGGGTCCTGCTGGAATTTTCAAAGCAAAACTAGGAGACAACCTTGAGAGGGGTGCTTGAGTCTTCCCCACAGCCTGGGAACTTGGTCCTCTCTAAACTCCAGGAGTCGCTCAGATGTGAAGGCTGATGGCTCAGAGCTTGGGGGAGCTCAGAGCCTGGACTGAGGTGTCTCCCGGCCCCAGGCCTCCCATCACCTGCTTGGAAATACACGAAACACTCAGAAAGATGTGTTCGGTTGTTGATCTATGTCCAACTCGGCTTTAGCTGGTCCCCTCTCATGACTCCTTCTAAGACGTGGGTGTCCAGGCTGTCGAGTCAGCGTTCACCATCTGGTTTAAATCCACCAAGTTTCATGCTCAAAAGCGTCCTGGTTTGGACTTTATGTTGCATGATTATGCCATTAGGTCTATAAGTGCTAAGTCACTGCAGTCATGTGTGACTGTTTGTGACTCTATGGACTGTAGCCCACCAGACTCCTTTGTCCATGGGATTCTCTAGGCAAGAATGCTGGAGTGGATTGCCATGCTCTCCTCCAGGGGATCTTCCCAGCTCAGGATGGAACTTGCATCTCTTACATCTCCTGCATGGGCAGGCGGGTTCTTTACCACTAGTGCCACCTGGGAAGCCCAGTAATTTAATTTACTAATTGACTAGCTTGATAATTTGGGCTTCTCAGGTGGCGCTAGTGGTAAAGAACCCACCAGCCAATGCAGGTAGATGTAAGAGGCATGGATTCAATTCCTGGGTCAGAAAGATCCTCTGGAGGAGGGCATAGCAACCCATTCCAGTATTCTTGCCTGGAGAATCCTACGGACAGAGGAGTCTGGCGGGCTGCAGTTCATAGGGTCGCAAAGAGTCAGACACAGATGAGTAACTAACACACATACACATTTACTTCTTCCATACAATAAAATGAATCAGCCATAGGCATACATATGTCCCCTCCCTCCTACCCCCACCATCCTACCCCTCTAGGTCAGCACACAGTGCCAGGCTGGGCTCCTTGTGCTATACAGTAGGTTCCCACTAGTTATCCCAATTTTCTTATTTATTACAGTGAGCATGTGTTACTTTTTCTCAAACAATAAACTTAAAGAAAACAAAAGGCTGGTCACGTGCCACCCCTCACCCAATCCAGCCCCTCCCCGCCGCCTGTGTTTCTAGTTTTGATTTTATGGCATAGGGAGTTCTTGGTTGTTTTTCTTTTTGTCTCAATGTTTACTCATCTATTGCAGCACACCGACTCTCTAGCTGCGGCACCCGGTCTCCAGAGTGCGTGTGTGTTCTATGTAGTTTCCACATTCGGGTGTAGTTGCTTTGCGGCATGTGGGATCTTAGTTCCCTAACCAGTGATCAAACCCACATCCCTTGCATGGCAAAGCAGATTCTTAACCACTGGACTACTAGGGAAGTCCCTCCTTGGTTATTTTTCTATCACTTATTTCTGGATTTTGGCCAGAAAACTCGTGAGATCTGGCCATCACATTTGATAACATAGCAAAGTAAAATACCACAAGAAATGAATTGGTCATTCTCTTTCTTGATTACAAATTCCCTGAAATCAGGGACATTTGGGGCCTCCTTTACAACAGTGTTAGGATCATGGTGGGTGTTGACAGATCTTTACTGAGTCCCAGGGATGGAGGAGGACCTGATCTGTCTCCTGGAAGCAGGAGGCCGGGGAGGATGTCTTAGAGGTGACCATCCTGAGCTGCCCTGCCCTCCTACTAGGAGGCAAACATGCTCCATCTGGCAGCAGTTTCTGGAGGGAGCAGCCCTGGGCCTGGCAAGGGCATTTGCTGGGATGTAGGATTTGAGAATGATGTGCCCACATGGGGGTAGGTTATTCTGCACGGGAGGTGGGTGGGGTGCAAAGCCATCCTGTGTGATGGCAGCCCAGGCTCTCATCAGACTGCACACTCCCCTGGGTCCCACACGGGGCTGAAGAATCCCTGGAACGTGGCAGAGCTGCTGATAGCACTTGATGCTCTGCGTGTGATCAACCACGTGACTTCCTCAGGGAACCGTGTGAAGGAAAGTCTGCCGGGCGGGCCCCAGCACCCCGATGGTGAATCTCCAATGTGCTCTTGTTCCCACCTCTGAGAAGCATGATGGGGTTCTGGGAAACAGGGCACGGGGGCCCAGAGATGATATCTAATCATCGTCAATAGCCTGACCCTCCATCTTCCTGGGACCATAAGACAGAGTCATACTACAGTAATAATCATAATTTGTTGTTGTTATTCAGTCGCTAAGTCATGTCCAACTGTTTGCAACTCCATGACTGTAGTACTCCAGGCTCCTCTGTCCTCCACTATCTTCTGGAGTTTGTTCAAATTCATGTCCATTGAGTCAGTGATGCTATTTAACTATCTCATCCTCTGTCGACCCCTTCTTGTTTTTCCTTCAATCTTTCCCAGCATCAGGGTCTTTTCCAATGAGTAGGTTCTTCTCATCAGGTGGCTGATGCTGAAGCATCAGTCCTTCCAATGAATATTCAGGGAATATTGATTTCCTTTAGGATTGACTGGTTTGATCTTCTTGCCCCAAGGAGGGACAAGACCCCAAGGAGGGTCTTGAGGGACTCTCAAGAGTCTTCTCCAGCACCACAGTTCAAAAGCATCAAATCTTTGGCATGCAGTCTTCTTTATGGTGCAACTTTCACATGCGTACATGACCATTGGAAAAACCATAGCCTTGACTAGATGGACCTTTGTCAGCCAAAGTCTTGCTTTAAAGGACCTGCTGGGTGCTAGGGCACCTGGCCCAGAAGGAATAATAGAAACGTGGTCAGAGGCTGCCTTTAATTGGACAGTTCAGAGCTCCACCAGGGGCCCACCCCTAGCACCTGTGTGACTGTATTAGTTCCCTGAGGGCTATTGTACAAAACACCACAAACTGGGTAGCTGAAGCAACAGAAGTTTCTTGTCTCACAGTCTTGGAGGCCAGAAGCCCAAGATCACAGTGTCAGCAGCTTGTGAGGGAATCTTGTGTCGCCCTGGCTGTTGGTGGTTTCCTGGCAATCTTAGCATTCCTCAACTTGTAGGTGCATCACCCCGATCTCTGCCTTTAGGTCTGTGTGTGTGCACATTTCTGTCCAAATTTCCCCCTTCTATGAGGAGGTCAATCTTATGGGGTCAGGACCTACCCCAAAGACCTTATTTACATCTGTTCACCTCTACAGAGACTCTGGGTTTTCCCAGGTGGGGCTAGTGGTAGAGAGCCCACCTGCCAATGCAGGAGACATAAGACACTCATGTCTGATCTCTGGGTGGGGAAGATCCCCTGGAGGAGGAAATGGCAACCCCCTCTAGTATTCTTGCCTGGAGAATCCCATGGACAGAGGATTCTGGCGGGCTACAGTCCATGGGGGTAGCAAAGAGTCAGACATGACTGAAGTGACTAGCATGCACCCACAGAGACCTTACCTCCAAATAAGGTAACTCTCAAGCACTAGGGTTTGGGACTTCAATATGGCCATAATAGTGACCTCGGGTAAATCAGGTAACAGCTCTGAGCCTCAGTTTCCTTGTCTGTTATAAGGGGTTGGCAATAACCCCTCCCTCCTGGAGTTGCTGTGTAGAAACTGGAGTGGGTAGTCATTTCCTTCTTCAGGGGATCTTCCTGACCCAGGGATCGGACCCAGTTCTCCTGCATTGCAGGTAGATTCTTTACCAGTTGAGCCACCAGGGAAGCCCCTTGTAGAAACATTAGAGGAAGTAAAATTCCTGGCCCAGTGCCCAATCATAGTTGGAGCTCAGGAAAACAGCTGCTATTATTTCCTATGTCCTTCCTAGGATGAGCTCAGATAAGAGGCTGCAAGGTCAGGATGTACCTGAATATGATGGCTGAGGGAACAACAGGACCTGGTGGGGCCAGTCTTGGGAAGATGCTGCCTTAGTCTAACTTGTCCCAAGTCATTTGGTACATGAGGATAGGGCTCTGCCTGGCTCCCAGACAGTGCCTGGGCTTGGCTTCTGCATCTCTGGGTGAGGCATTTGCAGACCCCACTTCCAGGCTTTGCCCCCTATGGTGTCCAGCTTAGGGTTTCTCAGTCTCGACACTGTTGGCATTTAGGGCCAGGTAATTCTCTTTTTTTGGCTGTGCTAGGTCTTTCTTGCTGCTCAGGCTTTTCTCTAGTTGCAGTGAGCAGAGGCTACTCTCTAATTGCAATGCGATGGTTTCTCATTGTGGTGGCTTCTCTTGCTGCTGAACAAAGGCTCTAGGCATCTGGGCTTCAGTAGATGTGGCACATGGGCTCAGTAGTTGCAGCTCCCAGGCTCTAGAGCACAGGCTTAATAGTTGTGGCACACGGGCTTAGTTGCTTCGCAGCATGTGGGATCTTCCCGGATCAGGAATCAAACCCATGTCTCCTGCATCACAGGGTGGATTCTTTACCACTGAGCCACCAGGGAAGCCTGGGGCCAGATAATCCTTTGTCATAGGGCTGTCCTGTGCTTTGCAGCATCCCTGGCCTCTGCCCACTCGAAGCAGATGGTGCCCCTTCCGTAGTTACGACTACCAGTACCGCCTTGAGTGTGTGTGAAAGTCACTCAGTCATGTCCAACTCTTGGACTCAGCCTCATGGACTATACGGTCCGTGGAATTCTCCAGGCCAGAATGCTGGAGTGGGTAGCTGTTCCCTTCTCCAGGGGATAATCCCAACCCAGGAATCGAACCCAGTTCTTCTGCATTGCAGGTGGATTCTTTACCAGCTGAGCCACCAGGGAAGCTGTGGTTAAGTCTTCCGGGGGTTAAGATCATAGCCTTGGTCTAGCTGGCTGCCCTAGGAAGGGCTAGGAGGGTGCTGAACTGCCTTAGACAGTCAGAATCCCACATGGCCCAGTCTGGAAATAGGGGCCTGAACAGTACTTGGGGCAGAAAGTGTCCATCACAGTTGGATCCCCTCCATATCCAGAGCAAATTGTCCTTCCCAATCTATTGCTCCAAGCCTGGCTCCCTAGGGTCATCTCAAGGTGATTGTGGCCTGGCCTAGGCACGGTGGCCAGGGCTTGGCTGTAAACAGGCAACAGGAAGCCCAGAGCAGGGATGGGCCTCGGGAGGCTGAGCCAGGAGAAGGTGTGGACGCAGTGCTGACAGGCCCAACTTATCAGGACCAGGAGCCCAGGCTGCAGGCGAGTGGTTTGTGGGTCTTTATCAGCCGTTAGAGTGACAGAGTTTGCAACAATCCCGCTGGCCATGGGTGCTGACAGCCAGGAGCCTGGCCGGCGGTGAAGCACAGCTTCTGCTCAGAACCCTGGCTTCCCGCTGCAGGGTGGGAGGTATACTCTGCTGGGACAGTAGAGGAGAGGATGGGCAGGAGAAGGAGGAAAAGAAAGAGATGATCAGAGAGGCTTGCTTTGTTCCTCACTTTTCTTGCCTTCACAGACTTAAAAATGTGTGTACAACATCAAAGCTGATGGCTCTTTACTGAAACAAGTTGAATTATTTAAAAACGGGTGGGGTATAATTGGGGCCCATTAGAGAGAGATGGGAGGAAATGAATGAGGGAAGGGGCGGGGAAGATGATATACTAGGAATGAAATCTGAACTCCTCCCACCCTTCACCTGCCCTGCAGAGCCGGGCTCTGCTCACTTTCTCTTCCCATTAGTGAGATGCTTCCCATAGTCACAGGGCCCCAGGATGTGCTCAGTCAATGTTAACTAGTTCACGGGGCTCTCAAGGCTCCCGGTGTGTGTGTCTGAGCACAGGAGATAAGCGGGGAACAGAGGCAGGAAACTGGCTCTGTGTCCTGGACCCTGGCTTCTCCTCTCTGGGCCTCAGTTTTTTCTCTGTTTAAACAAGAGGGTGGAAAATGGATGATTTTTAAAAGTCCACTTCATTCTTGTTTGTTTGTTTTTAAGGCCGACAGCAGCTGAGCTGTCTTAGCAACAGGGGCTAAGCATTTCTCTCTCTTCAGGTGGGCTCAGGGCTTTTCCAGGTGGGCTTGAGACAGGCTGGGACCTGGGACCCTTTGCTGCAGTGGTTGCACCTGGACAAATGTCTCCTGGAGCAACAAAATACAAACAAATTGTAAGGGACTAAAAATAACTGTGTGGCCAAGCAGTTGCAGGCAAGTTATGGACAACAAGATACAAAATGAACAAAAAAAATTTCAACTGCTACTTCTGAAGAGCTGGAAGCAAAAATAGGGTGTTGGGAGCAAAAGCAGGGTGCTGTGCATGCCCCCTGCACACATCACCAAGGAGGTAGGCAAACCACCTAAGCCACCCCTCCAGCCCCACCCTTAGACACATCCCTGTCGTTGTTGTTCAGCTGTTAAGTCGTATCCAGCTTTTTGTGAGCCTGTGGACCACAGCATGCCAGGCTCCTCTGTCTACCACTGTCTCCTGGAGTTTGCTCTCATTCATGTGCATTGAGTCAGTGATGCTATCTAACCATCTCATCCTCTGCCCCTCCCTTCTCCTTTTGCTTTTAATCTTTCCCAGCATCAGGTTCTTTTCCAGTGAGCTGGCTTTTCACATCAGGTGGCCAAAGTATTGGAGCTTCAGCTTCAGCATCAGTCCTGCCAATGAATATTCAGGATGGATTTCCTTTAGGATTGACTGGTTTGATCTCCTTGCAGTCCAAGGGACTCTCGAAAATCTTCTCCAGTACCGCAATTCAAAAGTACCAATTCTTCAGTGCCCAGCATTCTTTATGGTCCAACTCTCACATTAGAACATGACTATTGGGAAAAATCAGAGCTTTGATTATAGCAACCTTTGTGGGTGAAGTGATGTCTCTGCTTTTTAATACGCTGTCTATGTTTGTCCTAAAGAATCTCCTGCAATGAAGAAGACCTGGGTTCAATCTCTGGGTTGGGAAGATCCCCTGGAGAAGGAAATGGCTACCCACTCCAGTATTCTTGCCTGGAGAATCCCATGGACAGAGGAGCCTGGTGGGCTATAGCCCATGGGATTGCAAAGAGTTGGACACGACTGAGGGACTAACACCTTCACTTTCACTTTCTAGGTTTGTCATAGCTTTCCTTCTAAGGAGCAAGCGTCTTTTAATTTAATGGCCATAATCACCGTCTGCAGTGATTTTAGAGCCTGAGAAAATAAAACCTCACTGCTTCTACTTTTTCCTCTTCTATTTGCCATGAAGTCATGGGACCGGATGCCATGATCTTAGTTTTCTGAATGTTGATTTTCAAGCCAGCTTTTTTCACTCTCCTCTTTCACCCTGGTCAAGAAGCTCTTTAAATGTACCCCTACCTTACCCTATATAAGGAACCAGCTCTTCTCACTTTGGGAACTGAGCAAGGGAACCTGTTACCTGTTTTTGCTTCCCCCTGCTGCAGCAAAAACCAGTAAAGCCTTGCCTGCATTTCTTGTCTGGCTTCTTATCAATTTCTATTGATTGGGGAAGGTCAAGAACCCTGACTGGTATCAGGCTAGTTTGGGCTTCCTGAGAGCATGGCAGTCCTCACACACAGCAGATCAGGAGTCCAGTGAAACTTAAACTCACCCAGACAGGTGTGGGTCCTACCCCACTCTCACACACAAGCAGACACCTCTGAAGAACTGAGATTTAGTTCAGATGCTGGTGATGGGGTGAAGAGGTGGGGACTGTGTTGTTCTAGAAGAAAAGATTATGAGCCTCACCTCTGAGCCAGACAGATTGAAACAGACGGGTGGACCCTGAGAGCAGGCGTCATCTCTTGTTGGCCATGAACAATGAGTATTTTAAATGATCTTTAAAAGGTGTGGGAGTCTATCCAAAAACTACCTTGCCCCCATGTAAAAAAATGATCCTAGTAAGTTGATTGCCGAGAAGGGACATTATAGTTATTGGTTGGTTTTATTCCCTGAGTGCTCCACCCTGGGGACATTCTTGCCACTCTCCTCCCCTTCCCAGAGTTTCTTCTGGGGCCTAAGTGCCTGACTTGCCAGCACCCAGCAGATCTCTGAGAGTAGGGGGCAAGGGAGGGCACACCACCTGCCCTCTTCACCAGTTGCACCCCGCATAGATCTGCACCTCCACCAGGATGTCTCTCTCTAGACTACTCCAGGGGGGTGGGCAGTGGGAGATGAGGTCATCAGCCCCCAAGAAATTAATTTGTGGGGTGAGGAAAGCCCTGGGTGTTGGGGTCACAGAATTAGAGACAGGTAGATTGAAGCTGAATCCTGGTTGTGTCATTTCACTGTGACTTGAGACCACATTACTTAACCTGCATGTGTCCTATGCTAGGTGAGGAGGGGAGCTCTGTATTCCTTGTTGTCTGTTAGGTCCCAGAGGTTAGACAGTGCTTGGCATATAGTAGACACTCAATATGTAGTTGTTGGAGGGGTGAATGAATGCCATACTTTCCTCATTTATAAAATAGAACAATACCTACCTGTATTAGTTATCTACTGCTGCATAACAAATGAACCCTAACAGAGGATCCTGGTGGGCTAGAGTCCATAGGGTCACAAAGAAATCGGACATGACTGAAGCAACTAAGCATGCATGCAATGACTTGAAAAACAAACATTTATAATCCCACAGGTTCTGTGGATCAGGAATCTGGGTGGTTCCGGCCCATCTCTTGATTGGTCACCACCAGGATATCAACAGGGGCTGCAATGTCTGAAGGCTTAACTGGAGCTGAAAGATCAGTTCCTGCTCCCCAGAATAGATACAAGTGACTTTTTATTAATGAATTTTTATTGGAGTATAGTGATTTACAATGTTATGTTAGTTTCTGCTGTACAACAAAGTGAATCAGTTATACATATACATATATCTACTCTTTTTTCAGATTCTTTTCCCATATAGATCATCACAAGTATTGAATAGAGTTCCCTGTGCTCTACGGTAGGCTCTTACTAGTTATCTATTTTATATATGTGTGTACGTGCATGCTAAGTCATTTCAGTTGTGTCTGACTTTTTGCAACCATATGCACTGTAGCCCACCAGGTTCCTTTATCCATGGGATTCACCAGGCAAGAATACGGGAGTGGGTTGCTATTCCCTTCTCCAGGAGATCTTCCCAACTCAGAGATCGAACTTTCATCTCTTACATCCTCTGCATTGGCAGGCAGGTTCTTTACCACTAGCACCACCTGAGAATCCCTATTTTATATATAGTAGTATGTATTTGTCAGTCTCAGTCTCCCAATTTATCTTCCCTTGTGGTTCAGCTGGTAAAGAGTCACTTGCAATGCAGGAGACTTCGGTTTGACTACACCCCAGTACAGTCCGTGGAGTCACAAAGAGTCGGACATGACTGAGCGACTTTCACTTCACCTCAGTCCCCCTTATACCCTGGTAACCTTAAGTTTGTTTTCTACATCTGTGAATTTATTTCTGTTTTGTAAACAGCTTCATTTGTACCATTTTATTTATTCATTTATTTTTAAATTTTATTTTATTTTTAAACTTTACATAATTGTATTAGTTTTGCCAAATATCAAAATGAATCCACCACAGTTATACATGTGTTCCCCATCCTGAACCCTCCTCCCTCCTCCCTTCCCATACCATCCCTCTGGGTCGTTCCAGTGCACTAGCCCCAAGCATCCAGTATCGTGCATCGAACCTGGACTGGCATCTTGTTTCATACATGATATTTTACATGTTTCAATGCCATTCTCCCAAATCTTCCCACCCTCTCCCTCTCCCACAGAGTCCATAAGACTGTTCTATTTGTACCATTTTAAAAAAGGCTCTACATGTATCATGTGATGTTTGTCTTTCTCTGCACAACTGGTTTCTTGGTGGAAAGTATATACAGTAACTGTGTATAAAGCAGTTATATATAGTAATCATAATAATAATGGGCACAATTGATAATTTGTATTGAGTACTTAACTTTGTGCCAGGCCCTGTGATAAGCAGCCTACATATTTCATTTAATCGTTCCACTGCCTCATGAGTCAGGTACTATTATCAATAAGCAAAGAGAGGCTGCAGTGGCTTTCCCTGAAATACAGCTAGCATCTGGTTATCAATTGCTGCATGACAAATCACCCTGAAACTTGGGGGCTTAAAAAGTGTTTTCTTCTCTCTTACAATTTCTGTGGGTCAGGAATATGAGAAGGGCTAGTTCAAGGTCTTTTGTCCCAGAAGTCAGATTGTCCCAGAAGTCAGATGGTGGCAGAGCAGTTATAGGTGGGGAACATCCTTCTCCATGAGGCCTCAGGACGGGTGGGTTAGCTTGGGCTTCCTTACAGCATGGCAGTCTCGAGGCTGTTGGACTCTTTACACGGCAGCTCAGGACTTCAGTACAAGTGTTCTGCTGGGCAAGCAAAACAGAAGCTCCTCCACCTTTTATGACCCAGCCAGAGAAGTCACAGGGCTTATTCTGCCTTATTCACAAGCCTGTCCAGATTCAAGAGGAGGGAACATGGACCCCCTTTTCAATGGGAGGAGAGTCAAGTCCCCATTGTAGAAAGAGCATGGAGTGTGGGAGATCCTGCAGCCCTCTTTGACGGTTCAACCTGTCACACTAGTGAGAGGTGGGACTGAAATCTGAATGCCAACAGGCTGACTCCTGGACCCCAAACTCTGCCTTTCTGTACTGTGTTGCCCCATAAAGGCTAAGTCCCCCAGAGACCTAAGGCATAAACAAAAGGATATCAGATCAAAGATTCTTTGCAAATACTAGATGTCCCTGTCCTTTCTTGAGGCTGCTGCAACAAAGCACCACAAACTGGGTGGCTTAAAACAAGAGAAATTCATGCTGTCGCAGTTCTAAAAGCTGGAAGTCAGAGACCAAGGTATTGGCAGAGCCATGCTCTCTTCTAAGGCTCAAGGCAAGGATCTTTCCTTGCATCTTCCAGTTCTGGTGGTTTCATGAATTCCTTGGTGTTCCTTGGCTTGTAGACATGTGGCTCTAATCTCTGACTCGGATTTTATATGGCTTTCTCCTTACATGTCTGTCTGTATCTGTGTGTCTCCTCTTCATTTATTTATGTATTTATTTTTGGCTAAATTGGGTCTTAGTTATGGCAGGCAGGATCTTCGTTGTGGTGCACAGACTTCTCTCAATGGGCTCCAGAGTGCACGGGTCAATAGTTCCTGTGCATGTAAGTCCTGAAGCATGCAGAATCTTAGTTCCCTGACCAGGGATTGAACCCAAGTCCCCTGCACTGAAAGGCAGATTCTTAAGTGCTGGACCACCAGGGAAGTCCCTGCCTCCTCTTCTTATGAGGACACCAGTCATGTTGGATTCAAGGCCCTTCCTGTTCCAGTATGATCTTATCTTAGCTAATGACATTGGCGAAGATCCTATTTCCAAATAAGGTTGCATTCTGAGGTTCTGGGTGGTGTGAGTTTTAGGGGACACAGCTCAGCCCAGTACAATGCCCCTCTCTGATTTTCCAGTCACACCTACTAGGTGTGACTTACTTTCCGGTCCTTCTCATCACTCCACACAGCCATTCAAACGGGGGAGCACAGCTCTAGGTCCAGGCCATCAAGGAGGATGTGGCTAGCCCTTGTGGGGTTGACTGCCTTCCCTGGGGAGTGGCATCAGGGGAAAGAGCCAACCAGGGTGACATCAGAGCCCTGCCAGCGCCTCCCCCACTTCCTGTGGTAGGGCTCTCACGGGGCCTGCTTCCCGTACACCCGGGCCTGGTCCTGTGTCTGACCCTGTCCAGCACAGGGTGTCCTCTCCCGGAATGGCTCTATTAATATCCCTCATGTGGATGTTCCGGGCTGGCCATTCATGAGCCCGTCCTCACGTGTGTCCCCCACTCCACCATTCATGAGTGTTGCCCTCCAGGCAGGGCTGGCTCCCTCCCCTCTCCTGTGCCCTCTCTCTGTTCTCTGCTCCTTCCTGCCCTCCTCTGCTCTGTTTGCGGAGAACCTTCAGGATCTAAGCCACCGTGTGCTTCTTCTTGACTGTGAGCTAGAGGCTCTGCGTTCACATCATGCATTGTACTCCGAATGAATGACATCGGTCTAGGACACGTCCCAGGGGCTGCTCTGTGAAAGGCGCCCCCTGCAAGTGTGTGAGCAGCAGTGGGCAGCCACTCTTGGTGAGATCTGCTCTTTCATAGGTGTCCACGAGGATCCTTCATCCCCTTCTCCTGACCCTTGTGATGAGGCTATGAACTGCTGCCATCCCTGGAGGGTTGGCCACTGGCTGGCATTGAAACCCATGAACAGACTCGTAGCCTCTATCAGTGAATCTCATTGGGCATTTGTTATTTTATATATTTAATGTTTTTGGCCACACCACACAGCATGTGGGATCTTCATTCACCTACCAGGGATTGTACCCGCACCCCCGCAGTGAAAGAGCAGAGTCTTAACCACTGGACCATCAGGGAAGTCCCCTTGGGAGTTTATCTTGAGTAAATATCTAAGACCATGGCTCTCAGTCAGGTGCATTTTTGCAATGTCTGGAGATACTTTTGGTACTTTTGATACAATTTGGGTAAGGGGCTAGAGACCCAGAATGCTGTCAACTACCCTGCAATACACAGGACAGCCCCCTGACCCCTACAGAAGATTATCTGACCCCAAATTGACTATAGGGCTGAGGCTGAGGAAAACTGATCTAAAAGTCTACATAGTTAAAGACTTTCATAGTAGCACTAATTAAACTAATAAGAAAAATATAGGCACTTTCAGATTAGAACAGTTAATTATATTAAGAATATTAAATTCAGTGAGCTATAAAATAGCCATTTAAAAGGATAAATATGACAGCTCTTTAGCAACATGTTGGGCTTAGTTGCTCAGTTGTGTTCGACTCTTTGTGATGCTATGAACTGTAGTCCATCAGGCTCCTCTGTCCATGGAATTCTCCAGGCAAGAATACTGGAGTGGGTTGCCATTGCCTTCTCTGGGATCTTCCGGACCCAGGGATTGAACCCAGGTTTCCCTCATTTCAGGCGGATTCTTTACCGTCTGAGTCACTAGGGAAGCCCTGGTGGCTTTAGCAACATAGAGAAGTATATTAAAATTATATATGAAATGAATATTATACATAATTATATATATGAATCCCTCAAGTGACTGAACATAGTTTTTCTATAATAGCTCACCAATTTCACTCTTAGGTATATAACTGAGAGAGATGAAGACATATGTCCACATAAAAACTTGTACATGGAGGTTCATGGCAGTATTATTCATAATCACCTAAAGGTGGAAGTAACCCAATCATCTGTGGATGACTGAACAAACAAAATGTGATATGTCCACAGGATGGAATACTATTTGACTATGAAAAGGAGTGAAATACTGATACATAAATCTACAGCATGGATAAATCTTGAAAATATTATGCTAGGTGAAAGAAGCCTAACACAAAATGCCATATGGTTTATGATTACATTTATATGAACTATCCAGTATAGGCAAATATAAAGGTAGAAAGAAGATTAGTGGTTGCTTAGGGCTGCAGGTGATGAAGGGGGTGGTGTAGGGGCTGAAGGTGATGATAGGGGTGGTGGAGGGGGGTAATGGCATGATAAGGTGATGAAAATGTTCTAAGATGTCTATGATGATGGTTGCATATATCTGCAGTGTACTAAAAGCTATTGAACAATACACTTTTAAAAATTTAATTAGATTTTTAAAATTGTTTTAATCACCTTCAGTTCACCACCAGCTGCAAATTTCTTTAGCATGAATGATAGACTTTCAATGGATGAATTGTATGGTATGTGAATTATATCTCAATAAAGTTGTTTTAAAAATACCAACAGGGACTTCTCTGGTGGTGGCTAAGACTCTGTGATCCTAGTGAAAGGGGCCTGGGTTTAATCCCTAATCAGGAAACTAGATCCCACAAACCACAACAAAGATTGAAGATCCTGCATGCAACAACTAAGACTGGGAGCACCCAAAATAAATAATTTAAAAAAAAGAGAGAGCGAGAAGGAGATCTGAGACTCAGAGAAGAGAAGGTGATGTGAAGACAGTAGCAGGTATTGGAGGGATGCTGCCACACGTCACTAATGAACATCTGAAGCCACCAGAAGCTGCAAGAGGCCAGAAACAATCCTCCCCTAGAAACTATAGAAGGAGCAAGACCCAGCCAACACCTTGATTTTGGACTTCTGGCTTCCAAGAATGATGAGAGAACCAATTTCTGTTGTTTCAAGCTAAGGAATTTGTGGTACTATGCTTTGGCAGTACTGGGAAACTCATCTGCAGTGAATATGAGGGAAATCTCCCTTTTATCACCTTCAGGTCATCCTCAGAACTAGAGACTGGGTTTCATTCACAGGGGAAGGTCTGCCACTGAGGGTACAGCCAAGGGCCAGCTGAAGACAGGAACCATGTTGATTTTTTTTTTTAATTTTTATTTTATTTTTAAACTTTACAATATTGTATTAGTTTTGCCAAATATCGAAATGAATCTGCCACAGGTATACCCGCGTTCCCCATCCTGAACCCTCCTCCCTCCTCCCTCCCCTACCCTCCCTCTGGGTCGTCCCAGTACACCAGCCCCAAGCATCCAGTACCGTGCATCGAACCTGGACTGGCGATAGCATGTTGATTATTTTAACAGAGACCATTTAACATAGGAGAAGGTGATGGCACCCCACTCCAGTACTCTTGCCTGGAAAATCCCATGGACCGAGGAGCCTGGTAGGCTGCAGTCCATGGGGTTGCTGAGGGTCAGACACGACTGAATGACTTCACTTTCACTTTTCACTTTCATGCATTGGAGAAGGAAATGGCAACCCACTCCAGTGTTCTTGCCTGGAGAATCCCAGAGATGGAGGAGCCTGGTGGGCTGCCGTCTATGGGGTCGCACAGAGTCAGACACGACTGAAGTGACTTAGCAGCAGCAGCATTTAACATAAAGTTACTTTTTTATTTTTATTTGCTTTTTTTTCTATGTGTAAACCTTTAAAAAACTGTTCATTATTTATTTATTTTTGGCCATGTGTAATTTGGAATCTTAGTTCCCCAGTGAAGTGAGTGAAGTGAAGTCACTCAGTCATGTCTGATTCTTTGCGACCCCGTGGACTGTAGCCTACTGGGCTCTTTCATCCATGGGATTTTCCAGGCAAGAATACTGGAGTGGGTTGCCATTTCCTTCTCCAGAAGATCTTCCCAACCCAGGGATTGAACCTGGGTCTCCTGCATTGTAAGCAGACACTTTACTGTCTGAGCCACCAGGGAAGTCCTACCAGGGATCAAACCCATTGGCCCCTGCAGTGGAAGTGTGGAGTCTTAACCACTGGACTTTCAGGGAAGCCCCTAAAATTGTTAATTAGCCATGAAAACCTGAAATATCATGAGAAGTCTAGGTGTCAAGGAGGGAGACACTGAATGAAGAAGCTGTGCCCCCTGGAACTGGTTAAAACTAGGTGTCAAGGAGGGAGATACCAAAAGAAGAAACTGTGCCCCTCTGGAATTGGTTAAAACTTAGAAGCTGAGAAATGGGGCTGAGACCCAGAACTCTGAGGAGGATGGAGAAGAAGCAGAAGAGTCCTTGGGGCCAGCTCTTCAGACCAGACATGGACACACTGAGTGTTAGGTCATGAGTCAGATCATATCCATCTTTGGCCTTAAACCCTGATGACCCCATCTTACTTGGAGTAAAGTTAGCCCAAGTCTGAACGGGAAAGCTCTGCTCTGTTCAGCCCTCACCACCTCTCTGATCCCGTTTCCTCTCTCTCTCGTCTCACTCACTCCCTAATGCTGACCTCTTTGCCATTCTTGAATGTTGCAACTCACTGTAGTGTTGCCTGGCTCCCTCTTCCCCTAAAACCATTGAGGCAACCTCCTCACCTCCTTCAAATCTTTGCTCCAATATCACCTCCCTGGTGAGGTCTTCCTGAGCTTCCTGCCAACAACTCAACAGCCCCTAACACAGCCCTCCCTCTTCTCTGCTTTATTTTCCTCCTTAGAATGATCACTTTCTAATATATTAAATGGGGCTTCCCAGGTGGTGATAGTGGTAAAGATTCTCCCTGCCAATGCAGGAGACGTGGGTTTGACCCCTGGGTCAGCAAGATCTCCCAGAGGAGGAAGTGGCAACTCACTCCAGTGTTCTTGCTGGGAGACACCCACAGATAGAGGAGCCTGGCGGGCTCTGTAGTCCATGGGGTCACAGGAGTTGGATATGACTGAGCAACTGAGCACACACACAGTATACTATATATTTTAGTTACTTCATTTTATGGGTCTATCTCCTTCTATTAGAACATAAGCTTCCCAAATATAAGGCTTTGTCTGTTTTGTTCACTGCTGTACCCTGGACACCTTGATGAGAGTAAGCATTCCATGAATGTTTATTGAATGAATGAGTTAGAACCTGGCCCAGTTCAAATGTAGGTGCTATAAAAAGAGATCACATGGCTCCTCATGTCTGAATGGCCTGGCCTGCCCTCCCTGCCCCTGGCAGGAAGCGGGCTGCTGAGGTTGTTCTGTCCTGGGCAGAACTGGAGACTGGCCAGTCACTCCTGACCCACGGCCATCTAGAGCCTCCAAGCCCCCTCCGGCCCCATCCAATCAGGAAGAGGGTGTGGTTTCCTGGGGGACACTGGCCAGAGCCTGCCAGGCCAGGGAGGAGAGCTCGGTACAACGCATGGGTGTTACCTGTCGCCCTCCCACCTTCAGATCCTAAAACCCTAGTGGGAGATGGTGGCTGAGAGCAGGTGACAGGCCAGAGGGCTGCCTTAAGATAAGTCCCTGGCAGCAGGGCCTTGTGACTGTCCTGCCTTCTTCTGTCTCATTTTCAGGCCTGGGGTGCCTTCCTCTCCCTCACACAGAGGGCTCATCTCAACCAGACAGAACCTGGACAAACCATGGACTTGTCTGAAGAGCAGACACAGCAGCCATAACCAGGAGGAATAAACACCCAAGGTCAAAAACATTACGTGATGGTGATGACAATGATGATGAAAGGTATTGGTGAGGGTGGAAGCAGAAAGCAGCAGACTTAGAATAATTCAAGGAGGTTTAATAAAAGGGGCTGTTTATGAAAGAGTAGACATGGAATACTAAGTCCTGTACACAAGCACTGTTTATAACAGCCAAGACATGGAAGCAGCCTAAATGTCCATCAACAGAGAAATGGATAAAGAAGTGGCACATACACACAATGGATTATTACTCAGCCATTAAAAAGAATGAAATGATGCCATTTGCAGCAAGATGGATGGACTTAAGAGACTGTCGTGCTGAGTGAAGTAAGTCAGACAGTGAAGGAGAAACATCATCCCTTATATGTGGAATCTAAAAAGAAATGATACAAATGAATTTATTTACAAAACAGAAACAGACTCACAGACTTAGAGGGCGAACTTATGGTTGCTGGGGAGAAAGATGCGGGGAAGGGATAGTTAAGGAGTTTGGGATGGACATGTACATACTGCTGTGTTTGAAGTGAATAACCAACAAGATCCTACTGTATAGCACAGGGAACTCTGCTCAATGTTATATAGCAACCTGGATGGGAACAGAGTTTGGAGAAAAATGGACACATGTACATGTGTGGCTGAGTCCCTTTGCTGTCCACCTGAAACTATCACAACATTGTTAATTGGCAATACTCCAATATAAAATACAAAGACTTAAAAAATATATATACAAATTCCCAGAAAACTGAGAAATTGACCTGAGGCTATCCACTCCAAGATATACACTGATA
>NW_011494861.1:1916679-1928631 GCF_000754665.1 Bison bison bison
GTGTCAGTGTTAGTTGCTCAGTCGTGCCTGACTCTTTGAGACCCCGTGGACTATAGCCCGCCAGGTTCCTCTGCCTATGAAATTCTCCAGGCAAGAATACTGGAGTGGGTTGCCATTCCCTCCTCCAGGGGATCTTCCTGACCAAGGGATTGAACCTGGGTCTCCTGCATTGTAGGTAGATGCTTTACCATTTGAGCTACCAGGGAAGCGCCAAGGAAATAAAGTGTGAAGTAAAAACTTTCTATCTAGTTAAATTGTCCTTCAAGTATCAAAGGTTGAAGATCTCAAAGAATATAGTTCACAGGCATCCTTTCAGAGAAATCTCCTGGCTGTAGGGTGGCACAGTGGAATCCATTTGTTACCTCCAATGATTAGCTCTTTCACACACAGAGTGTAAGCTAGAAGGGCATGCCCATGGATCTGCCCATTCTTGGAAATACTTGCTTTAAATTCACCAACACCAGCAGCAATAGTCAGGATAGCACAGTCAGCCTGGAATGTGCCTGTAATCATGTTTTTGATATACTCTGTCCTGGGGGCTTCCTTGGTGGCTCAGTAGTAAAGAATATGCCTGCAGATGCAGGCAGGCACTGCAGGAGATGCGGGTCTGATCCCTGGGTTAGGAAAATCCCCTGGAGAAGGGAATGGCAACCCATTCCAGTCTTCTTGCCTGGGAAATCCCGTGGACAGAGGAGCCTGGAGGGCTTAGTCCATGGGGTTGCAAAGAGTCAGACATGACTTAGTGACTAAACAACAACAAAACTAGATGATGAGCTGGATCCAACCAAGAGGCAATTGGGGAAATGTAGGTTAAAAGGTTGATGGTGAGCATTTAATATATTTATTTGCAGAGCAAAAACTACAACAATTTTGAGGGTATAATGGGAAGAATAGTACCTATCAACAGAGAGAAAGTTTAAATGTCAAAAGACACTACTTTGTACATTCCAATACACATTAATATGAAAACCTAGATGAAATAGATAAATTATTAAGGAATGTGGTTTTCCAAAATCAGTTGTGACTGAGGTAAAATGAACTTACAAATAAACCTATTTCCATAGAAGAGGCAGAAAACTACTCCTGCAAAAAGACCAAAACACCAAAAACAAACAAACAAAAAACAACAGAAAAAACCCAGTCCCATATGATTTCATGATAACCCCACTGTTGCATTGTTTCAGAATACAGAAAATTAAGGACAATTTCACATGTTTTTACTGATATAATTCACATCCCATCTTTTAATCACACATTGAGAATATTCACAAAGATGTGCAGCCGTCACGACTAGTTCCAGAACATTTTCAACATCCTGAAAAGAAACCCTGTACCCATTAGCAGCTAGTCCCCATTGCCCTTCTCCTTCCAGTCTCTGGCAACCACTAATCTCCTCCCTGTCTCCATGGATTTGTCTATTCTGAACATTTCATAGAAACCGAATCACATAATATATGGTCTTTGTTTCTGCTTCTTTCATTTAGTGTGATTATTTTCAAGGTTCATTTATATTGTAGCAAGAATCATCATTATTCTTTTACAGCCAAACAATATCCCATTGTATGGCTAGGCTATGTTTGTTTATCCATTCATCAGTTGACGGACATGTGAATTGCTTCCACTTTTTAGTTATGATAAATAAAGCTGCTCTAATATAAACATTTGTATACAAGTTTTTGTGTGGACATTATTTTCATTTTTCCAGAGTATATTGATTGGAGTAGATTTACTGGGTCACATGATAACTCTATATTGAGTGGTATAAAGTTTATCATATGGTATCTCTATATTAAATGGTATAGAGTTTATCATGTGGTAATTCTATACTAAACAGTGTAGCATTTATCACATGGCAATTCTATATTAGATGGTATATAGCTGTTAGTTGAATTTAACTTCTCTGATCCTCTCCATTCCTCTTAATCAGCCTCTTTCTTAAGGGAACTTGAAATCTGGGTGATACTCTGGTGTTCGTTTAGATTCTGATTCCATTTGTCTGGCTGGAATTTGGGAGACAAGACCAAGGCTAGGGAATGACTCTGGGGCAGAGACTGTGTTAGCCAAAACACCCTTACATGCCTGCTGTTTAGCTCTCTTCACCTTTTGACCAAAAAAAAGGTATAGGGTTTCTCACGTGGTAAGTCTATATTAAATGGTATAGAGTTTCTCATGTGGTAACTCTATATTAAACAGTATAGCATTTATCACATGATAACTCTTTATTAAACTTTTTGAGGAACCACCAAAGTGCTTTCTTAAAGAGCTGCATCATTTTCCATTCCCACTAGCCACATATGAGAGTTCTAATTTCTGCACATCCTTGTCAACCCTTACTATCTTCCTTTTTTTAAAAAAAATTAGAGGCATCTTAGTGTGTAAAGTGATATCTCACTGTGGATTTGATTTGCATTTTCTTAATGGCTTATGACACTGAGCAACTTTTCATGTGTTTATTGGTCATTTGTACATCTTCTTTGCAGAAATATCTATTCAAATCCTTTGCCCGTTTGAAAAATGGGTTATTAGTGTTTTTGTTGCTGTGTTTTAAGAGTTTTTAAAATATATTCTGGACATTTAAATATATGATCCACAATTATTTTCAAATATGGGCTGTCTTCATGTTCTTGATAGTGTCTTTGATGCATAAAATTTTAAAATTTTGATGAAGTCTAACTTGTCTACTTTTCTTCTTCAGTTGCCTGTGTGTTAGTTGTCCTATTTTACCTGATCCGAGAGCAACGAAACAAATGTGGCAAAACATTAAAGAATGGTTTTATCCGAGTAAGGGGTATATGGAACTTCTCTCAGTTATTCTCAGAACTTCCTTATAGGTTGGAAATTAGTTCAAAATAAAAAGCAACTGGCCCTAGAAAGCCTTCAGTACACCGAGAGTGTGGGTGTCACCTGGGATGATGTGTCCTTTGTATGGACTGGTCCATGGGTTTCCATAGCCTCCCTGCAGGGCGGATACTGGCCTCATGTCCATCTCATGATTGAATCAGTTGAATCACTGCCTTCCTGTGTGACCCTGGACAGGGACTTTTGTCTTTCTGGGCCTCTGTTTTCCCATCTGTAAAATGAGGAGAGGGACCAGTGGCTGCATTTTCCAGGGCAAGAGTGGAGATGCACTGGGGAAAGGAGGAGGAGGAGGAGGAGGAGGAAGAGAGCTGGAGGGAGGGGGTGCTTAGAGTTTCCCTGCAGTGGCAGCAGCAACAGCTCCTGGTTCTTTGGGACTGACCTGACCTGATGTGTGTGTGTGTGTGTGTGTGTGTGTGTTAGTCACTCAATCATGTCCAACTCTGCAACCCCATGGACTATAGCCCTCCAGGCTCCTCTGTTGATGGGATTTTCCAGGCAAGAAAACTGGAGTGGGTAGCCATTCCCTTCTCCAGGGGATCTTCCCAACTCAGGGATCAAATCCAGATCCCCTGCGTTGCTGGTGGATTCTTTACTATCTGAGCCAACAAGGAAGCCCCTGTGACCTGTGGGCTGGATTTTAAAGGAAGGATGAAGTTAAATTCCATTCTGTTCTTTATTCCACTCTTACCTAAAATGCTTTCTCTGCCGAGTGGGAGTGGAACTCTGTCCCAAGAAAGAAGGTAACGATGAACTAAATGTGCAGGAAAAGCAGACTCTACCTTGATCTGATGCCGAGCAGAAAGGGCACCAAGTTCCAAGAAGAAACTAAGCTGTTTGACTATGGGAATTTTAGAGAATGCTCACTTGCAAAAGGACCACTCAAGACCAAGAGCCTAACATAAGCCAAACACAGTTAGTTTGATAAATGTTTTAAAATGTTGAGTCATAACATGAAAGATCTCTAGGGAAAGATTCCATGGTCTTTCCTGCAAGGACAGGATGGAAGTTCCAAAAACCGTTGTCTAAGATGGCACTATGGGGAAACGCAGAGCACAGGGATTGGAAAACAGCCAACACAGCAGCCAAGGTTTCTGAAAGATTGTATCTGCTTGGCATTCTCCTTTTATCCTCACGTGCACACATGGGTACTCAGTCCCTTCAGTCGTGTCTGACTCATTTTGACCCCATGGACTGTAGCCTGCCAGGCTCCTTTGTTCATGGGATTCTCCAGGCAAGAATACTGGCGTGTGTTGTCATTTCCTCCTCCAGGGGATCTTCCCGATTCAGGGATGGAAACTGTGTCTCCTGTATCTCCTGCATTACAGGTGTATTTTTTAACCACTGAGCCGCCATGGAAGCCCCTTAATCCTCACACAAGACCACATGTTCCTATTTCGTGGATGGAAAAACAGCAGCACAGAGAAGTCTGTGACTTTCCTGAGGTGGCACAGCTCTTGGCACCAAGGGTGCTGGAATCTTGTCCATCCCTCTGCCCCACCTCCGAAGGTTGGATGAGGAGACTGAGGCCCCAAGGGGATGCGGCTTCCACAGAGCCGGAAGCTCAGTGACCAGGCAGGGCTGACGGTGTGGGGGTGGGAAGAGGGGTGTCGGGTTGTGAGCCTGTGCTCTTTCTCCTGATACTGGAGGAGGGGTGGGGTGCAAGGACCCTGCCGATTGATTGATGATGGCGATGAGGGGGAGGCATGCTGGCCTGCTGCACCTGCAGAGGTCCGGTCCTGTAGTTAGCCCCCTGGGCTGTGGGTCAGTGCTATCGTGCAGCAGAATCCTCTCCACCCTCTCAGTCAAGGGCTGCACTGTCTCGCCCCAGACTAGCGGCGAGGTGGTCAGACCCAGGATGTCAGCGCTCTTGAGGACAGACAGCTGGAGACCCTCACAGTGAAAGCCGGCGGTGGATATCCAAGCACAGTGAGGTGGAACCAGGTGGGGATGCTAATGAAAATTGGAGAACTCCCCTTTGTCCTGATTCCCACATCTACTACCTGCAGACAGAAGAACCTGGGTAAGAGAGCAGCCCCCAAGCCCACTCTCCTCTCCGCATGTCCTGTTGCCAGATTGAACACAGAACAATATAGGATGTCCAGATAAGTTTGAGTGTCAGACAACACGGGACTAATGTTTTAGGGTAAAGACGCCCCAGTTTACTGGGCTGAGCTGTGCCCCCCAGGAATTCCCCTCCTGAAAGAGTCCTGGAGGAGTGAGCTCCTGGCCTCAGTTCATTAAAAAAAGTGAAAAAAAGAAGTTGCTCAGTCGTGTCCAACGCTTTGTGACCCCGTGGACTGTAACGTACCAGGCTCCTCTGTCCATGGGATTTTCCAGGCAAGAGTACTGGAGTGGGTTGCCATTTCCTCAGCTCATTAATGCTCTCTATCCCAGCCAGTCTAGATAGGAGGAGACATTTGTTTAATTAGGGAGTCCCAGGTCTGGGAACAGCCTCTCCCACCTAAAGACAGGGCACAAGCTTGTCCAGGGTCAGCTCCTGACCCAGTGAGGTCAGCTGCTTGGGCCATGGAGCATCTCTCCAGGGGCTCCCCGATATGGCTTTTTCCCCTGAAGCCAAAACCAGTCCTTTAATTGGTGACCTTGAGCCTTCAAGCCAGACAGGCTGGGTGAAGCCAATGCCCTGCCACCACCCTCATAGGTTAAGAGCCGCATCCCCTAGACCAATTTAAGTTAAATTTCTATCACTTCTCTCTCAAAGATTCCTAACTGATGCAGTTCCCAAAAGAAACTGCATACCTTTTCTTAGAAATGTATCTTAAGAACAAGGTATCTCAGCCCTTGGTAACAGCCCTAGGTCTAGAACCTTTGCAGGCAAAATTGCTGAGCACTGTCCAATTTAATTTTCTCCTCTTGTAATGTGAGTTGATCCCCGTGGTCAGACAGAAAGCAGAAAATACTAAGTGCAGACTCCATGTCCCTCCTGGATTAGCAGGGCCAGAGAACGGTTGTCACACCTGCTTCCAGGCTCCCGGCTCTGAGCTAAAATAATCCTTTGTCTTGTTTCCTGTGGGAAGGAGGTGAGATTCCTGGACCAAGACAACCTTGGGAGGGAACCGCCTCAGGAGGCAGAGGGACCTCTTCCCCATGATGTCTCTGGCTCAGCATCACAAGATGCACAAATGTCCAGCTGGTCGGTGGGGGTCAACATGTATGTCCTCAGTCCTGCTTCTTAAGGACCCCTCCTCAACCTGCTGAAGGGGGAAGTCTGTCTGCCTATTAAGACTGTAGGCAACTTGAAGGCAGTCTTTGGACTTTCTAATTCCTCCGTCTCTCCCCACTGTGCCAGGACAGAACTCCTGTAGGGTGTGGATTCTGGGGTGGATTCTCTCATCCTTCCTTCTGTATCCCTCCCACCTGCTGAGACAGCTCAGACTTTCCAGCCTTTTGGAAAGTTATTGAATGTGTTTTCTGCTTTCTATCTGACCATGGGGATTAACTCACATTACAAGAGGAGGGGGTTAAATTGGACAGTGCTCAGTACTTTAGTCTGCACAGGCTCTAGACCTTGGGCTGTTACCCAGGGCTGAGATAGCTTGTTCTCCAGATACACTTCTAAGAAAAAGATTTGCCGTTTCTTTTGGGGACTATGTCAGTTAGGAATTTTTGAGACAGAAGTGATAGAAATTTAACTTAAATTGGTCTAGGCAAAGGAGGGGTATATTTATTGGTTGAAAGTAAATTGACTTCAAGATTTGCTGAGTCCAGGGGCCCCAGTGATGTCACTAGAATGTCAGCTATGGGGACAAAGAATGAATACAACCCTTTTTGGAGGTGAGGGGAGGGATAAGGTGACCCTTTCAGAATTTTTTTTCCTTTTGAGGTTATAACAATGAGAAAGAGAGGGGAATAAAGGAGAGACAGGGAGAAAAGGGGAGAGAGAGAGACTATTACCCTGCGACACACAGGCAACCATAGTCAGATGCTTTGAATATTGTTGTTGAAGCTGGACTTGGGATGCATGCTCGATTGTGTCTGACTCTTTTGTGACTGCATGGACTGCAGCCAGCCAGGTTCCTCTGTCTGTGAGATTCTCCAGGTAAGAATACTGGAGTGGGTTGCCATTTCTTTCTCCAGGGGATCTTCCTGACCCAGGGATCAAACCTATGTCTCTTTTGTCTACTGAATTGGCAGGCAGATTCTTTACCACTGCACCACCTGGGAAGCTAGACATGGAGTAGGAAGAGTTAATAGCTATTTTTTTCCAGGCTACCAAACTCAGACCTTCCTCTGCTAACCATAAGTCTAGAAGTTCACTCCAAGAGCAGAGACAATCTACACACTCAGATTGGTATCTAAAGCACCTTCAGCATACATGCACACACACACACACACACACACACACACATAAACAGGGCTGCCACTGCTGTGAAGGATCTGACAGTCTCTCTGTGGGTGGTTTCTGGCTTTTGGAGAAAGTCTAAGGGTCATAGAGGATGGAGGTTTTGCCGGGGGCTGGGAGTTGGCAAGTAGACCTAACCAAGAACTAGGTAGGGGTAGTTGACTATAATAAGGTTTTTGTCTAATTTCATCTTTCTGCACAAGGGGAAACAGAATCCCAGCCCATAGAAAGGACTTGCATAATGCTATTCAGTGAGATAGCAGTAGGCAGAGGCTCGCCAGCTGCTGACTCCTGGGGCAGTGCTCCTTGCCCCACCTTCCCCTGTCCCTGGGTGCCCAGTGCTCTTATGCTGCCCCATAGCTGCCCAGGGCTGTGCTAGAAGTAGGGTGTGAAGAGAAGCTGTAGGGAAGTAACTCAGCATGATACAGCCAAGCCACACTCCCTGATGGGATCAGCTATCCCAAACCTTTCTTTCTTGCATCTTTTTCCTTCTGCCAAGAGCCTAGGTGCTATAGACTGAATGTTTGTATCCCTCCAAAGCAGAGACATTACTTTGCCAACAAAGGTCTGTCTAGTCAAGGCTATGGTTTTTCCAATAATCATGCATGGATGTGAGAGTTGGACTGTCAAGAAAGCTGAGCGCTGAAGAATTGATGCTTTTGAACTGTGGTGTTGGAGAAGACTCTTGAGAGTCCCTTGGATTGCAAGGAGATCCAAACAGTCCATTCCAAAGGAGATCAGTGCTGGGTGTTCTCTGGAATGAATGATGTTAAAGCTAAAACTCCAATACTTTGGCCACCTCATGTAAAGAGTTGACTCATTGGAAAAGACTCTGATACTGGGAGGGATTGGGGGCAGGAGGAGAAGGGGACAACAGAGGATAAGATGGCTGGATGGCATCACCAACTCGATGCACATGAGTTTGAGTTAACTCCAGGAGTTGGTGATGGACAAGGAGGCCTGGCGTGCTGCAGTTCATGGGGTCACAAAGAGTCGGACACGACTGAGTGACTGAACTGAACTGAACTGAAGTTCATATGTTGAAACTTAACTCCCAATGTGATGGTGTTAGGAGGTAGGGTTTGAGGAGGTGATTAAGACATGAAGGTGGAGCCCTCGTGAATGGGATCTATAAAAAAGACCCTGCTGGGACGTTCCTGGTGGCCCAGTGGTTGGGACTTTGCCTTTCAATGCAGGGTGTGTGGGTTCGATTCCTGATCTGGGATCTAGGATCCCAAATGCCTCATTGTCAAAAAATGAAACTTAAAGAAAAAGCAATATTGTAACAAACTCAGTAAAGACTTTAAAAATGGTCCACATCAAAAAATCTTTAAAAGAAACCCATATATCTCCACCCCTTCTGTCCTGTGGGATTTCAATGAAGACAACTTATGAGCTCTCGCCAGACACTGAATCTGCCTGCACCTTGATTCTTGTATTTCCCAGTCTCCAGAACTAAGAGATATAAATTTCTGTTGTTTAATCCACCCAATCTATGGTATTCCTAGTTCATACAGCAGACTGAATGAACTAAGATGCTAGGAGAGGTAGTTGAACACTTAACCAGCCCCCTAGTTCTCCCTGGAACCCTCCTCATCTCCTCTCTCATGGCTGACCCATTCTTATTCTTCAAGCATTAGCCAAGAATCACCTTCTCCAGGAAGCTGTCTCCTCAACTGAGTGTTCCTGCCATGTTCCCAGAGCACCCAGGTCTCATTGTTGGATCAGTCACCACCTTACCCTGGGGGCCTGTGACTGTCTGTTTCTCTCCCTACACTGTATGCTCCTCAAAGGCATAGGGATTTGAGAATTTGGATATATACATCTTAGGGAGGCTCTTATTCAGCTTACCACATATCCATCTCATTTAATCCTTGGGTGGTAGTGCTATGACATAGCTCCATTAAACAGAAGTAGAAAAGTGCATGGCACAGAGTAGGCATTCAATAAATGTTGATGGAGATGATCTGCTGTAAGAGTTGTCCTTCCCTGGACAGAAGTCCCTGGAGTGTGTATTCAGTCTTGTGTCTGCCCTAAAGTCTTCTCCCACAGTCCCCTCCCCTGGAAGAAGATAGGGGTTCAGTCAGAGTGCTCAGCACTCATTTTCCCCTGGAATGGCTCTGTCTCCCCATTGAGACAGAATCTCCTTTGAAGCAAAGATGAACTCTTATATGTCTTCTGAATTCTTTGGCTCTTTTCACACTGCTATTGACTTTCAAAGACACTTTTTTCTCCCTTTTAGTCCGTGAAAGGAGGGAGCATATGCCCATTTTGCAGAAGAGCAAAGCAAGGCTCAGGCTAGATACAGAATCAGTTCTTGAAAGGTATTGGTTGATGGACTCTGTCTTGCTCCCAACCCTTAGTCTCATGACTTCCAGCTCTAGGGATTCTCTACACCCTCAGCAGCCCCAGTCTTAAGTCCCAGCTCTGCTCTTGGCTGCCTTTTGTTGTCTCTCTCCACCATTTAACTTTTGGATATTCTTCCTTTGGTGTGCATGTGCACACACACACACACACACACATACACACACACGCACACACTGTTCCAGCTCCCAGAATATTTCCAGGACTGACATCTTTACACAGTCTTTAACTCTCCCCCATCTTTATCTGTAAAATGCTGAACTTGCCTTTGCTTGACCTCCTTCCCCTTGTGTCAGGGACCAGATTTACACATACTTCACTGCACAGCTTTCTGTAACTTCAGAAATGACCATAGGGTAATCTAATTTTTCTTTAGTAGAAACACCTAACAATCACCCTGGCAGTGATTAAGAGCTTCAGGTCTAAAAATCAGACTACCTAGGTTAGAATCCAGGTTTTAGCACTTGTCAGTTGTGTGATCTTAAGAAAATAGATTAAGACAACCTAAAAATTCCATGGATGGAGGAGCCTGGTGGGCTACAGTCCGTGGGGTCACAAAGAGTTGGACACGACTGAGCGACTTCATGATTCACGATATTGAATGGGAGGAAACATTTGCAAATGATGTGTCTGATAAGAGGTTCCTATCCCAAACAAACAAACAGCTCATACAAGTCAATATTTTTAAAATCTGATGGAAAAATGGTGAGAAGACCTGATTTGATGTTTTCCCAAAGAAGGCATACAGATGGCCAAGAGGCACATGAAAAGATGCTCAACATCACTAGTGGAGAAATGCAAACCAAAACCAGAATAAGATATCACCTCACACCTGTCAGAATGGCTATCATCAAAAAGACCACAAAGAAAATATGTTGGCGACAATGTGGAGAAAAGGGAACCTTGATGCACTGTCAGTGGGAATGTAAACTGGTACAGCCATGAAAGACAAATACTATATGTTTTTATTTCTATGTAGAATCTAAAAAAATAAAACAAATGAATGATATAGCAAAATAGAAATAGATCCAGAGGTACAGGGAACAAACTAGTGGCTGCCATTAGGGAGCGGGATGGGGGAGGTGCAAAACAGGAGTAGGGTATGAAGAGGTATACTGCTAGGTATAAAATGATATGATACAAGGATGTAATATATGCTATTGGAATATAGCTAATATTTTATAACTTTAAATGGAGTATAATCTATAAAAATATTGAATCACTATGTTATACACCTGAAACTAAGTAAATCAATTGTACCTTGATTAAAGTAAAAAAATCAATTTTGCTGTAAAAAATAAAAGAAAAAAAGTACATTAACTTTTCTGAGCTCAGTTTCCTTATCCACAAAAGTGAAGAACAATAATAACAATTTTCTCACTCAATACCTGGGAGGTGCTGTTTTTCAGGCAAGATTTGCTTAGTGGTCCCAGCTTCTGCCCCTTTCTCCATTTTTGTCACAACACCGTTCCTTTCCTGAACAACCCTTCTCCCTCATCCCGATGCTTGCCAACACAAGTTATCTGGAAGGGGAGGTGACATCAGTCATGCACACTTTAAGGGGGATTTAATCTGCTGTTTCTCTTCCCAGGGCCATTTTCCCCTTGGAGCCCCTTTTGCTATCACAGGCAGGAGGCCCAGACCTGCAAATTGCAGACCAGATCTGCAAATGGGAATGAGATCCTGGACAACCAGTTGAAGGAGGCACTGCAGAAGACACTCCTTCACACCCATAGTGTCCCATAAATAGATAACCATCTTGCAGTCATCCCTGCTTTTTCCGTTATGTTGACTTGGTGGGGGAGAGGAGGTGTTGGCACCTGGAGGAGATGTGATAGAAGGCATTCCTGAATGACTTCATCTCTGGGCTTTGCCTCTCAAAATTCCTGTCAAATCAGCTCTACCCTTTAAGGGACGGAAGAAGGGTCAGCATTCCAGAAGTTCCTTGTCATACCCAGACTTTTAATCAGGTGACACTGGAGAATTAGCATCCTAGTGCAGGAGGACGTGAGAGGGCGGGGAGGGGGTCTCAGGCGTCTCTTGGCCCCTGCCCCGTGCTTGTTTTTCTGGCAAGACGGGAGTTGAGGAGAGCAAGAACTCTTGCGTTGGTGGCTCAACGTGATCAGAACCACGGACAGCGGTCAGCGCGCCCGGGGGACCGGCGGTCTGGCGCAGGGCAGAGTTGCAGGCTTGCGCGCTTTCAGGCGGTGCCGAGTTCCAGGCGGGGAGGGAAGACGCGCTGCAGCGATGGGGTGTTGGCTGGGGCTGTTCTTTGTGAGTCACCTCGTGCGCCCGGCATTTGCGTCGAGTCTCTGATCGCTGGGGTTCTCTCTGCTCAATCCAGGAATGGGGGTGGGGAGGAAAGAAAA
>NW_011494861.1:1928787-1930946 GCF_000754665.1 Bison bison bison
CTGAAAAGAAAGTTGCCCCCACCCCGGGCACGCGTTCCAGCTCCCGGTCAGGTCCATTTCTATACAAGGCCTGCTCTCCCCAGCCTCCACTCCCTCGGCGCGGAGAGGTGCATTCCCCCGCCCTGAGCTCAGCGGGTCGGGCCGGAATGCGGCCGATAAATCAGAGATAACCCAGAGAGGCAGGGCCGGCCCGGCTCCCAGGACCAGGAATAAAAGGCCGCTGTTGCCCAAGGATCCGGGAGAGCGCCCACCGGGCTCTTTCAGAAGGTGAGACGTGAAGCGCAACCCAGCGAAGCAGCCGCGGCCGCAACCTCTATCCGCTCCGCCAGCGACATGGACCCCCAGACGGCGCTGTCCCGGGCGCTTCTGCTTCTCCTCTTCTTGCACCTGTCGCTGCTAGGATGTCGTTCGCACCCGGTGGGTGGCCCCGGCCCGGTCTCGGAACTACCTGGGTTACAGGTGAGCGCTGCTGAACTGCGTAAACCCGGTTCGCCAGGAGGGCGCGGACAGCAGCAATTAACGGGTCCCCATCCACGCCCCTACTTACATCCCAAGAGGTCCCCACCCTCCCTAGGGAATTAGTGATATGAGAATCAGAAAGGGAATCAGAAAATGGCGAGACCGGGTGCGGGAAGCCAGTACTCAGCGCGGTTGGATCGCTTTGGCGCCGTCGAGGGCGGCTGGGCCCAGGTGCGGGTTTCTGAAGCTCTGGCTCCCCCACCGTGCATTGCAGGAGCTGCTGGACCGTCTACGGGACAGGGTCTCGGAGCTGCAGGCGGAGCAGCTGCGCGTGGAGCCCCTCCAGCAGGGCCAGGGCCTGGAAGAAACCTGGGATTCCCCGGCGGCAGCCCCCGCGGGGTTCCTCGGGCCCCACCACAGCATCCTCCGGGCCCTGCGGGGCCCCAAGATGATGCGCGACTCTGGCTGCTTTGGACGGAGGCTGGACCGTATCGGCTCCCTCAGCGGCCTGGGCTGCAACGGTGAGCACCTATCCCCATTCCAACTGCACATCATTAGAGCCACTTCTGGGTCCGATGTCTCAGGAGACCAAATTTTGAACAAAGAACATCACTCTTCTTTGCTGGCAGTCCTCAGGGCCAAGGCATGCCTTTCTGGGAATATTAAATTTGGACAACATTCATTATCATGTCTGGGAGCCCCTTCTATCCACCTCCTGCCTCTGACTGAAAGGGGCAGAATCACCTTAGGATGTAATTCAGTCACTATTCAGCAGGCCCTCCTTGGAGCAGAGAATAGTTAACATTTTTCCTCCTGGTTTCCCCTGAACTGTCTAAAGCTGCGAAGGCAGAGGGGAAGGTCACCAGGGGGGATGGTAATCCCCGGTTTACAAGGAGGAAGGGGAGGTCCAGGGAGATGGGTTAGTCCAAAGTCCCAAACATGCAGATGAACTGAAGAGGGGGGTGGCAGGGGTGGCACAGGGTGAGGGCAAGCTCAGATCCTGCCTGTCTCCCACCTCAAAGTCATCATCACCCTCTCTTTCCCCCCCACAGTGCTGAGGAGGTACTAAGAGGAGGTCCTGGCTGCAGATATGGCTGCATCTGATTCTCCATCAACCCCTGATCCCCTTGGAAGCAACTCCTATTTATTTTTATTTATTTATTTATTTGGTTGTTTTATATAAGATGGTTCTTCTCTTTGGACACAAATTTTCCATGATGAAATAAAGTCAGTATTACAGCTTTTTCCTTTTGAAATTCATTTGTCTCAGTGTTTAAAAAAAATAACGCATCATTTAAAAACAACAACAACAACAAAAAACCCTGTGTTTTCTTGCAAGTCCCAAAGGTGTCCATTTAATGGTGGGGTGGGGACACAGCTTCAAGGGCTGATGATCAAGCAGTTGGTGGGAGGGGGACTACTTTTCTTGAAAGATTTTCTGGTTTGGAAATATCTCTAAACACTCAGACACTTGAGACACTTTCCAGAAACTACTTTTGAAAGCCTGACAGTTTCTCCGTGGGAGCTGAATAGACCCTGATGTATTCCTGCTGCATGAGGGTGTGTGGCAGGGTATTTGCCCCTTGACAATAGCCTTCCTTCTGCCTAGAATTCTGTGACTGAAGGCACTCTCCGTATATTTGTTGTTTCCAGAAGCTCTCAGAGATCGAGGGCAGTGTGTGTGTGTGTGTGTGTATCAG
>NW_011494861.1:1931046-2019557 GCF_000754665.1 Bison bison bison
AGAGAGAGAGAGAGAGAGAGAGAGAGAGAGAGAGACAGGGATGCTGGCTCATTTGCATTCCTGATGAGTGAGTTCTCCCTCCTGCCTCCAACCTCAGGTTCAGGCCTTCAATTCCTGATGTCATCCTGGAAAGGTGACTTCAAAACCCTGAGTTTAATAGCATTTTCATTTTCTGAGCCCACAAGCATAGAAGTGCCTGAAAGAGGCCCAGCATTTCAGAGTGCCCTTCCCTTGGGGTCCCACATTTTTACTTCCTCTCTGCCCTAGAGAGGAAAGATTTTTATTCTAAGGCAGGAAAAGAGACAAGCCCCAGAACCCTACTGTGCTGCCTTAATCAGCTGGGAGTCCTGGTAGGGGGTCACTTCCCTCTCCTCTCAGGATGCCCCTCCCCCTGCATCTTGGGTTCCAGGCATCCCACGTCATGTGATGGAACTTGCTCTTGCTTTCAGCCTATGCAGTTTCTTTTGCCAAGAATTTATGGTACCAGCTCAGCAGGAGGACAGGACTATAAGTATCTCCATTTTATGGACGAGAAAACTGAGACCAAGAAAAGGGAAGCATCTTACATAAAAGCATACAGCTGCTAAGTTCCAGAGCTAGAATTTGAGCAGGGATCCTTGTGAATCTGGAGCCTGTACTCTTTCCCTGAGCTCCAGACCTTTAACTGCACTCATGACTTTCCTGCTGTCCTCATCTGATGTTTCTTTGAGTGAGGGGGAACCAGAATTGGTGGATCTTTGTGTTATTTCTCATTTTAACCCAGTTTGCATCTGAGGTGATAGGTATCTAATGAGTTTAAAGTTTTGAAAATAAGGTTTTAGGGCCAATTTATTCTCAAAACAAAACAAAAAACCCGTGAGTCATCTTTGCCTAATTGTTTTGGCCCTGGGTGGTAATGAGTAATTAGCATAATTAACATTTATAAAGGACTTATAATGTCCAGGCACAGTTCCATGAACTCATATCAGCCCTCACAACAGCTATGCAGGAAGAACTCTTATTATTGTTCATTTTACAAATTGAGGCACAAAAAGGTAATATATCTTGCTCAGGGTCTCTCAGTTGGTAAAGTGGCAGAGCCAGGATTCAAGCCCACACAGGCTGGCCCAACATCCATACACCTAATCACTGACCAATCCATCCCTTCCCAGGCCAGTGAATTAGGCTTGCTGGTGGGATGGATGGTCCCCTCGTAATGGCATCAGTCAGTTCAACATCTGGGGCCAGTGCCTGTTGTCAACTTCCCTCCCCTGCTCAGGTGATGAAGACAGATTCCTCCCAGAACACCCACTTTACAAACCCAGCCAGCACTTCAGAAGTCTTCCAGGTAAGTCCAGTTCTTCCATAAATAGGGCTCAGGTGATAGAGTCTGTGCATGATACAGACACATCTGTTACTTGAGGCTTTTCACCCAAGCCACGGTCCAGGAAAAAGGACTCTAAAACAAACCGAAGAGCCAAATGTGACTTCTGGAGGGTGGGGAGTTGGTGGTCTGATGTACCCAGCGGAATGACATCTCAGCAAGCTCCTCCTGTTTGGTGTTTGTGGGCAGTGAAATGGCACATGAACTGTCTAAGGATGCCCTTTAAAACCAGCCCTCCCTGACCTGTGGCCCTGGCCCTTCAAACACATCCCCATGGAGCTACAGCCATGGCCTTAATCTCCCTGACTTACCTATGATCAACCTTGTCCTCCAAAGAAGCTGCTAGATTATGTATCTCCATGGATGCTTGTCACTGTAACCTACCCAGAAAAACATGGTGAACACAGACCCATGCTTCACAGCCCACAGCTTTGCTGCTGAAAGGAGCTTCAGTAGAGGGTGGGCCTGCTCTGCTGGGTCTCCAGTGTTAAAGCTATTGAATGAAGTCAGGACAGAGTTGGACCTGAATTCTTCATCTCTTGTCACTGATTTTACACTCCCCTCTCCATCCTTTTTGGGGAAGCTTTGACCTTCTTGAGAATGATTTGTGGCAAAAAAGAATGCATCTCCCCCCACCTCCACAGAACCAGGTCTAAGCATGAAGTCATGAACTTGGCCATTTGTCTTGTTTATGTTGCAGTTCTCAGCTGTCTATCTTTGTCTCTGTAGAATTTTTCATGAAATCAGTGCATTTCCACTAAGAGGCCTGTCTCTCTCATGGAATGAAGAGCCAGGCCTCATGGAACTGTGTGGGCATTCTATAGCATTTCAGCCCTGGGACAGTGGCTCCCACTCTCTTGCCCCTAGTATTGTGTCTCTGACACTGCCAAACACAATCCTTTCCCTCACAGTGCACAACAGCCCTGCTTCCATCTGGAAGTATCCCACTTTCCTGCCCCAGGACTTTCTCTGGCAGCCAGAGCCCACTTCCTGGGGGCAGGCAGGAATCTGGGAAATTGACATGGACCAGGAGCAGCACTCACCCCATACCAAGTAGTGCCTTCGGCTCACAGGCAGTGTGCATCTTTTACTGGTCCCCAGATTTCTCTGCAGGGGATGGGGATTAAGTTTCAGCTGCCCATGGTGATCACTAAACCCCTCTCCCTGGTCACTTCCCCAGTCTCCTGCCAATATTTCCTGGGATTGTCTCCAAAATAAACTACTTTGCTTGAACACATGTCTCAGGCTCAGGAGAACCCAAACTAAGACACTCCCAAATGAGTAAACCTTCTTCCAGGGCTCCCCACCCTTGATGACTTCAGCCCTTGGAATCTTCCTTGACTCCCTTCTTTGACTGGACCACCCAGGCAGGTACCATGTCCATTCCTCCTTCTTTCCCTCACCACTCATGCCCATATTGGTACACCAGCTTCCTAACTGCCCCCCCCCTGTTCCAGGCTTTCTACTTGGTTCTTCCTGCATCAGGGGGACAGAGCAGAACCATCATGCCTTAGCCAGAGGGAGACTCCTCCTCTCTGTGAGGCCCCCAAGGAGGGCATGTATTCCTTGGAGGGCATACACCCAGATATGTCCATGGGTGGTGTGCTGGAGTGGGGGTGGTGAATCAGGTCACTGCGGAGGAAATTAAGATGAGGTCATCCTGGAGTAGGGTGGGCTCCTGATTCAGTATAAGTGAGTGAGTGTTAGCTACTCAGTTGCGTCTGACTCTTTGTGACCCCATGGACTGTCATCCACCATTCTCCTCTGTCCAAGGAATTCTCCAGGCAAGGATACTGGGGTGGGTTGCCATTGCCTTCTCCAGGGGATCTTCCAGATCCAGGGATGGAATCTGGGTCTCCTGCATTACAGGCAGATTCTTTATAGTCTGAGCCACCAGCGAAGCCCAATTCAGTCTGACTGGTGTCCTTACAAGAAAAAAAGAAAGAAACCCAAGAAGGAAGAGATGACGATCAGAGAGATGCATCTGTAACCAAGGAATGCCAAAGGCTGCTGGCAGCTACCAGAAGCTTCAAGAGACAAGGAAGGATCCTACCTTACAGGTTTTAGAGGGAACATGGCCCTGCTTACTCTTTGATTTTGGACTCTAGCCTTCAGAACTGTGAGACAATACAGTCCAGTTGTTTTAAGATACGCAGTTTGTAGTACTTTGTAACAGCAGCCCAAAGGATCCGATGCAGTGCCCTCATCCTTTTCTTTCCTCACAGACTGTTCCAAGATGCTGGGTCCCATGAAATTCTCTGGAGATGTGCACCATGAACAACCAACCAACAACCAACCAACACACTGACCAACCAATAACCAACCAACCTACTGCTAAATTGTTTTCTCAAAGCTGTGACCAACTTGGTAACATATCACTGTGTATTTGCTCTTTCTCTTTCCTTACCTGTGGTGGGCAGCCTCTGAGATGGTCTGCAGTGATGCTCATCCCCTAGTATTCATGCCCTTGGTAATCACCTCCCTCTGAGTATGGGCTGGACTTAGTGACTCACTTCTAATGAACAGAGGACAACAAAAATGATGGGATACCACTTCCAAGATTAGGTTACAAAAAGATGGCGGTTTTCACTCTACCTAAAAGAAGTCAGCTGCATCTCTATGGAGAAGTCCATGTCATTAGGAAACGACATCTCCAGGCAACAGTCAGTGAGGACCCAAGGTTTGCCAAAAGACACATGATTGACCTTGAAAACAGGTCCCCAGCTAAGCCTTGAAATGACCATAGCCCTGGCCAACATCTTAACTGTAGCCAGTGCAAGCTCTGAGAAAGTTGTACCCAGTTAAGCAGAGCCAGATCCCTGGTCCACAGAAACTGTTAGATAATAGATATGTGTTGATTAAAGTTGCTTAGGTAGGGACTTCCCTGATGGTCCACTGATTAAGAATCCGTCTGCCAATGCAGGGGACACAGGTTCTGTCCCTGGTCTGGGAACTAAGATCCCACATGCTGAGGGGAACTAAGCCTGTGGTGCCACAACTACTGAGCCCTCGCACTGCAACTACTGAAGCCCACACACCTTAGAGCCCATACTCTGCAACAAGAGAAGCCACTGCAATGAGAAACAAGCATACCATAACCAGAGAGTAGACCCCACTCACTAGAGTGAAGCAACTAGAGAAAGCCCGTGCACACCAACAAAGAGCCATTGCAGCTGGAAAAACAAAAGGTTGCTAAGAGGTGGGTAATTTGTCATGCAGCCATAATTGACTAATTCTTCCCTTTTCCCCTCACTCTTGTTTCACTTGAAGTAGAAGCCCCAAAAGCTTTAGCAAATACACTTGCCTTGGGCCTTTTCCCCTGGGCAACCTGCCCCCAAATTCCAGTTTCAGTGACCTCCAGTTTGCACCAAAGAAACAGAACATTATTTTCAAAGTCTAAAGCAATCATTCCTAAATACGGACCAGTGTCCTACCGATTTCTCCCAACCGGGGCTTCTGCTTTAGGCTCTTTAGGTCTGACAGAGTCATGCCAGGAATGTGATGGGTTTTTCACACCAGTTCTGCACAGGTGTAACATCTCTGGGGACTCGTGGCTCCCTGAAGCGGCCCATAGCATCCCCCCGGAGGATCATGAAACCAAACTCAGCTAGAGACGAGATGCCCCAATTCTGGATTCTCCCAGCCATTTGCAACCCTCATTCCATCATATGACTAAGACGACTTCTTTCCAGTGATAAGGAAATAAAGGCTTTTGATTTTTCAGCTAGTGGAAGAGGTGGGGGTGGGGGGTGGATCTGATCTTCTGTGTCTTTTGCTTTTCACTCCCACAGGCTGGCTTCTAAACACCCCATTAAATATTAACTCTTTCACACACATATCCTGAAGTGGATCAGGGGCATGGAAAGAAAGAGAAAGTGTACGTCAAGTCATTTTCCATTTCAGGCTCAAATCAAAGGCTTTCATAGCACTGGGGTAATGAGTATATTGGGGACTCTCTGTTTTCCCTGGGCTCTGTTAGTGCAGGAGGTGGTGTTCTGTACAAAGTCCTCAGGGCAGAAACTAAGTATTCTTTTCTTGCCACCCACCTTCTGCCAAAAAAAAAAAAAAAAAAACACAAACAAAAACAGAGACAAAAGAAGAAACTCAAAAAATGACACTTGTGCCCCTACTCCAGATTCACTCTGGAAGGGGAAAAGTTTTAATAATAAAAGTAAACTGAAAAAAGCTCTAAATTCTTCTTCTGGAAACTTGCATGGGACTTTCACTTTTCCTTGAGCCACTGACAGACTTCAGAAGAGGCGCTGGATGCAAGAGCAGCATCAGCCCTCAGAGGCTAAGCCACAGCAGAGGCCACCCACCATGGTGCCCTTCTGGAAGTCTTGCCTGCATCAAAAGCCTATCTCAAAGGACATCTCCAGGAGACAGCCTGTGTGACGCACACTCAAGGAGCATCAGTTCCCCCAGGGTGGCTGCTCACTGAATCCTCTGCTAATAATAACCCTGCTACCCGAGCAATTAAGCTGTGAGCTCATTCTAGGATACATCAGGATATGGTGGTTCTTGGCCTATGTGCAGAAAGTCTCCTTGAAGGTCAAAAGTCAAGGGATACCAGGCCATAATGGGTCTTGCTTCTTTCCTCCCAGACGCCTCCCTACTCAGAATTGCACTCATTTTGGATTTGAAGTTGAGTTTGGCCAATCCAAATTAGTAAAGGGGTTTGCTTTCTCCTTTAGAATAAAGCTACCCTGGATGTCTCTCGTGTCCTCTGGACACGTACTGCCCTGATATCCTGTCCTCTTGCTGTGTAACAGCCTCTCCATCTGAGCAGCCAAGGACTAAGCATAGGTGGAAGAGGGTCTGGCTAGGACAGAGCTGTCATTCCATTTGCAATTCCTGAAGTTCTAGAGGGTAGATTGAAACAAGTTAGGTGTGTAAATAGGTCACGGTAAGGCAGGAGATAGATGGGCTCCAGTTTAGGCATTCAAAGCTAGCTTCCTGTTTACATTTCATGGGGCAAGAAAAAGGGGGCTTCAGGCTGGACCTGTACAACTAGCATCCTGTTTACATTGCCTGAGACAGGACATAGGTGGGCTCCAGGTTAGGCACTTTCCAGGTGGCTCAGTGGGAAAAGAATCCACCTGACAATGCAGGAGATGCAGGAGACACAGGTTTGATCCTCGGGTTGGGAAGATCCCCTGGAGAAGGAAATGACAACCCACTCCAATATTCTTGCCTGGAAAATTCCATGGACAGAGGAGCCTGGTGCGCTACAGGCCATGGGGTCACAAATAAGGCCCCAGAGATGCATGCAATTTGACTGCTTGGGGCTGCAATGCAGGGTTCTCATCCCTTCAGTGCAGTGTTTCCCCTCTGGACTTGATTGAGCACGCATGCACTCTCTCACTCCTGTTTACCCTCGGAAATGAAAGTAACAATAGAAACAGGGTAAATAGCCAGGCTTCGTCTCTTATGCACACCTTAAGATAACAATCATGGCAAGAACAGAAAAGGGCTAAACCTTGTTTGAGTGAAGGGTCAAAAAATCACATATTCCCCCTCCTTGGGGCAAGGGAGACACTACACAAGTGCAGAAAGTCTCCCTGGGGGTCAAAAGTCAGGGGATGCCAGGCCATAATGAGTCTTGCTTCTTTCCTCCCAGATGTCTTTGTGTTGAAATCTATTTGGTTGGGAGGGGAGGGTCTTGAGACAAAGTAGCCAGGAGGGGCAAAACAAGACTATTGGCCAGAGGGGAGACAAAGACCCAGAAAACTGGCCCTTTATAACGATTTAAACTTTCCAAAGGTGTGACTCTGGAGACAGCTCTCACAGAGTTCGCCCATGCGTCTTTCTGCAAGCACTCTGCCTTTCCAATAAACATTTTACTTTTCTCTTTACCTTCTACCTCCTCATCAGAATTCCTTCTTATCTCAGTAGGCAAGGACTGGGGATTTAGGCCCTAGCTGCTGGCCTCTCTGGTCTAACGGTTAGGATTCTTGGTCAGGGAACTAAGGTCTGGATTCCAGCTCACTACTGCTGTTTACTGCAAGATACCACTTGCTGCTGTGTGTGTCCAAAATTAATGGGGCTTGGGTATGCTGATTTCCCGAGACAGTCCACATACTCACAGACTTGCCAAGCATGCAAAGCTACAGCCCCAGGACAGGGGGACGGCAAGGAGGTGCTCAGAGGCAATCTAAAGGACTGGGACTAGGGCAGTGTTTAATCAGGAACTGAGACTAAAGGGATTGTTAAGGAAACTTTGTGCTAAGAAGCAGCAGTATCTGAGAAGTGGGCTGAAATTACAGGCTTTGGTGTCAGATCTGGGGTTCATGTCCTGATCCTGCTGAGTAACACTGGGCAAGTGACAGATGCTCTCAGGCTCAGTTCTGTCCCTCTGTGAATGGGGACAAAACCCACCTCCTGGGGCTTGTGATGAAAATGGAAGAATCCACATAAAGCTCTCAGCACCATGTCTCGCATATTCCAACCAAACAATAAAGATAACCATTATGAGTATCATGCAGTTATATGGCAGTTCACACTTCTGATCAGTTCAGTCACTCAGTCGTGTCTGACTCTTTGTGAACCCATGGTCTACAGCACACCAGACTTCCCTGTCCATCACCAACTCCCGGAGCTTGCTCAAACTCATGTCCTTTGAGTCAGTGATGCCATCCAACCATCTCATCCTCTGTTGTCCCCTTCCCCTCCTGACTCAATCTTTTGCAACATCAGGGTCTTTTCCAATGAGTCAGTTCACACTTCAAAATGCATTTATACAGTAACAGTTCTTTTAAGGCTCACAGATGAGGAAAAGAAGGCCACAAAGATGCATGCAATTTAACTGCTTTGGGCTGCAATGGAGGGTTCTCATCCCTTCAGTGTAGTGTTCCCCCTCTGGATACATTGCATTGAAGAGTGTATAGCGTTGGGTCTGGCACTTAGTAAATGGAGGCCAGTGCTGTACATTTTCTCCAGTGGTTATGTATGGATGTGAGAGTTGGACCAGAAGGAAGGCTGAGCACCAAAGAATGGATGTTTTCAAATTGTGGTGCTGGAGAAGACTCTTGAGAGTCCCTTGGACTGCAGAGATCAAACCAGTGAATTCTAAAGGAAGTCAACCTTTAATATTCATTGGAAGGACTGATGCTGAAACTGAAGCTCTAATACTTCAACCACCTGATGGGAAGAGCTGATTCATTGGAAAAGGCCCTGATGCTGGGAAAGATTGAGGGCAAAAGGAGAAGGGGGCAGCCGCTGAAGAGATGGGTAAGATGGCTCAATGGACAAGAGTTTGAGCAAACTCCAGGAAATGGTGGAAAACAGGAAAACCTGGCATGCTGCAGTCCATGGGGTCACAGAGTTGGACACAACTTAGCAACTGAACAAATGAACAACAACAACAACCAAAAGAGGCCATTCATTGCAGATAGAGAGGCTCACTGCCTGGTGTTTCTCTTTGGGGGGCCAGGAAAACAGAGACCTTGATGGCTCATTGCTTGCTGGGCCTTAGAGAAGGACATGAAAGACCTTAAAGGAAACTGCATGGGTCACAGCTGCCTCCATCAGCCAACCTCACCTTGGGAGTGTTCCTAGGAAGGTGCGAGGTGTTACAAACTTCACATCCGAGTGTGAGTTTCTAGAAGCAGCAAGCTTCCATAAATGAAAATATCAGCATCCTTCTAGAGTCAAGTTCCCCCCACACCTTTGAGGGAACCATGCAGTGAAGGAGGGCAGGCTCTGCACAGGAATGATCGTGTTCCCAAAACTTGTCTTGTGTTTCTTTTGGGGAGTGGAGTTCTTGGGACATTGGTCCCATTTGGTTCCGGCTGACTTAGGACTCTAGAAAACTACTTTCTCTTCACCTGGACACTGAGAGGGACAGTCAGGGGTGGGGGAAGCCCTGCGGAGGGAGAGGTCTGCTCTCGCCACTGCTGATGAGTCAGGTGTGAGGCCAGCGCCAGCATCTGGACTAATTTGTCCTGAGCCGAGCAGCCGGCTGCCTGCCACATCCTCCCCTCCCGCCCTTATTTGGAGCCCTGATAGCTGAGCGGCAAACCAACAGGGGAGCTGGGCGCCCGCCAACCGTCACTCTCTGCTTCCCCGCATGAGTCCCGTTGCCGAGGAGAAAGAAGCCGGAGGCATCGTTGTGAGATAACCAAGGACTCTTTTTTGCTCTTCTCACACCTTTGAAGTGGGAACCTCTTGAGGCAAATCAACAAGAATGTGGCTCCTGCAGCTGAGGGTCCTGGGGGTTGTCGGGGCTGCTCAAGGCAGAGGGGCTGTGACAAGCAGGCTGGACTGATAACTTTAAAAGGGCATCTTCTGCTGCTTCCTCACTCAGCTGCTTTATCACTGCAAGTGACAGAATGGGGAGGGTTCCGTCCCTCTCCCGGACGAGCTCCCAGAGAGCCAGGGGGCTATAAAAAGAGGAGGCTCAGGGCAGCTGGGAGACAGAGACGGACAAAGGCCAACAGCAAAAGGCCAAAGAGGACAGGGAGGAGGCAGCAAGCACCAGACCGACCATTCCTTGACCGAGGCCAGCATGGGCTCCTCCGCCATCACCGTGAGCTTCCTCCTCTTTCTGGCATTTCAGCTCCCAGGGCAAACAGGAGCAAATCCCGTGTATGGCTCTGTGTCCAATGCAGACCTGATGGATTTCAAGGTAGGGCCAGGGAAGCGGCATGGTCTGGGGTGAGGGGGGTTGTGACATTGTGCCAGGCAGCGAGACCTCTCCCTTTCCCTGTTTTCCTTTTGTAAAGAATTTGCTGGACCGTTTGGAGGACAAGATGCCTTTAGAAGATGAGGCTGTGCCCTCACAAGTACTAAGTGAGCAGAATGAAGAAGCTGGGGCCCCTCTCAGCCCCCTTTCAGAGATGCCTCCCTGGATGGGGGAGGTCAACCCAGCCCAGAGAGAGGGGGGCGTACTCGGGCGGGGCCCCTGGGAATCCTCCGATAGATCTGCCCTCCTGAAGAGCAAGCTGAGGGCACTGCTCACTGCCCCTCGGAGCCTGCGGAGGTCCAGCTGCTTCGGGGGAAGGATGGACAGGATTGGAGCCCAGAGTGGATTGGGCTGCAACAGCTTCCGGGTAAGAGGACCTGAGAATGGAAATGGGATGGGGAGGAAGGAAATTGTGGCTTCATTGAAGTTCAAGCCTTGTGAAAGAACATCGCCAGGGAATGCCTTCAGTAGGAAAGGGACAGCATAGAAGCAACCCCTTTGAAATTTCTGCCCCAACTTGGCAGGGAGGAGGGTGTGCTCTGAGTCTCAGGACAATGATACCAACCTCAGCTACAGTTTGCTGAGAGAATGCTAAGAAAAAAAGACTTTACTGCCACGAGCACTGGGGACTTAAATTGTTCATGGGGCCAAATAACCTGTGCTTTGCTGATTGGTAGTTTGTGTCCTTTGCAGAATCATCAGATCCCAAAGGATTGAAATTGAGCAGGACTGACTTTACTAGTTCCTAATGGGCAATTTGTTTACCAGTTTATAGAAGTCAGAGGGTCATCAGGCTGGAGTGGAGGCTGGTGGGAAGGGAGCACAGTCTGATGAAGCTGGCTTTTCCAGTGGAGTCAGGTCACCAAACCAAACATGTCTCTGCTCTCTTGTAGTATCGAAGATAATGGCCAGGGAGGAAAAGGCAGGCCAGGCCCCGGGCAGTCTTCAAGAGAATCCCCTGGGGTCTCTCACTCAACTTTGTCGCATCTGGTTGCCATCAAGTTGAGCTGTGACGAGCATTCAAGCATCAGCTTCTTGTCAACATTTCTCACATTTTATGCTAAATGTAGACAAAGTGATTTAACTGTGGCTTCTCCACCTCTCCCACCCATGTGTTAAGTTTTAATCACCTGTTACCAACATCAGTTTGAAAATGAATAAACTTCAGCACCATGGACAGAAGCAGTAGGCTCAGGTTGGTGTGATTTCTTTCATTTCCGGAAGGGAGTTCAGCCTGATACTCCTTGTCATTTTACCTTTTGTTGGAGAGAAGAATTCTCAGTTCCTTTTTCATTCTTTTTTTAAAGGAATTAACTTGTTTGGGGGAGCAGTTTTAGGTTCACAGCAAAATTGAGCCACTGAAGAGGTAGTTTCTTTGTATCTGCTTCTGAAATGGGTGTTGCCCTGGTTTACCTGTAACAGGGAGCAGGGCTACCGAGTCTCCGTACATACCCCTGTCCACCCCTCGTTCACATCCTCTTCCATAACCAACATCCCCACCAGAGAGCGACACTTGTTACCATCGATGAACCTACACTGACACATCATAATCATCCAACATCCGTAGTTCACATCATGTTCATCCTTGGTGGTGTGTGGCTTTGGGCTTCAGCTTCCTTTCATTTCTCCCTCCAAGTGTGTGTGTGTTTGGCGGGTAGGGGCTCAAACTGCAGCTCTCTACTTGCTCTCACTCACACTGCAGCCTCACCACGGATTCTGAAAAAGCCCTAGGAGACCAAAAAGGCCTTTATCTTTACTCAGACTTGCTCACATTCAGAGCACTTAGGTATTGAAAAGAAAACTTATAAACATTTGGGTTTTTTTCCTGGTCACATCTAAGGTAGACTGTCCTCAGTATGACACTTTTGTACACACAGTATTATTTGGTTACAGTTATCCTTTTTTTAGAGGGGCATATACGAAATCAGGACACTAACTCTTCTCTGACACCTTTTGAGAGTTAAGTGTGGCAGCTGAGTGAATTGCACTTTCGTTCTTCTTCAGCAGTTCTTTGAAGAATAGGCAGAATATTTGGGCTTAAAAGCTGAGCAAAATGAAGAAAGGAATGTTTGCTGTGCTGACATACTTCAACTTCATGCATCTTTGGGGCACCAAATTTAAAAATTAGCCACTGGTTTTCCCAAATTCATGTTCAAGGTGTTTGGACTTGCATGTTTTACTGAGGTGGGAGCTGCTGAAGAGGTAGTTTCTTTGTATCTGCTTCTGAAATGGGTGTTGCCCTGGTTTACCTGCACCAGGGAGCAGGGCTCTGAGCCACCTCCCACCCATTACCCCTGACACCACACTCGCCGTGTCAGATTTTATGACATTCCTCCAACACCCCTACACCTTCACTTCCCCATGCCTTTATTCATGCTGTTCCTTCCACGTAGATGCCCTTAATCCAGAGCTCCCCACCTCTCCCAAACATTTTACTCATTTCTTAAGCTCATTAAGAATGCTACTTCTTCCCTGAAGCCTTCCAGGATACCACATGCCCAGGACAGATCAAGCTCTTCACTGGCAGCATTTTATAACTATTACCAGTCACCACAACATGCCTGGGTATGCAACTGGGTCTGTGTCCCTGATCTGCAAGCTCCTGGAGGTAAATGCCCCTTCAGCAGGCCCTGCAGCATGTGGCACAGCAGGCACCCTACATATAGTTGGTCAGATTGTACAGAAACTGAGAGAAGAGGAAGTAAAGTAGTAATATGCTCCATGTAGAGTGAGGGGGAGGCCAGCAGAGAATTGATGGTTAGGCAGGGAGGTAGGGAAAGAACTCTAAGGTAACTGCTTCTAAAAGAGATGTTCTTTGCGTGGATTTTGAATGCAGAGGGTGGAAAACTAAGAACAGAGGACTAACAAGGACCAGGAGGGTGGAGAGAAAGGAAGCGTCTGGCTCCTGAGGTCTGGCACTGGGGGAGCAGGGGCTGCTGGCAGGGGAGGAGGGGGGGGAGCTGGGCTCACTGTCAAGGTGTCACAGTGACACAGCAGGTTCTCATGGATGGGATTGACTGAACGTGCCAAATACATGAGACGCCCCTGGAACCTAGAGGACACTGGGGAATGGGTGGAAGGGGTGATGAATTGCGGGAGGGACAGGTTGAAGCAGGGATGGGTGAAGGGGTGACAGCTGAGGGAGGATGCATGGAGGGGCCTGAGTAGGCTGAGGCTGCTTCTGCCACTGTGCTTAGTCGCTCAGTCCTGGCCAACTTTGCGACCCCATGGATTGTAGCCCGCCAGACTCCTCTGCTCATGGGATTCTCCAGGCAAGAATACTGGAGTGGGCTGCCATGCCATCCTCCAGGGATCGATCATCCCAACCCAGGGGTTGAACCCAGGTCTCCTGCACCGCTGGCAGATTCTTTACTATCTGAGCCACCAGGAAAGCCCAGCCAGTGTTTCTGCCACTGGGGGACAGCAACTCAAAGCAGATCACCCAGAGACCAAGAAATCACATTTCAGGCAAAACACAATGTGACCCAAAAGCCCTGAGAGGTGGCAGTGATGGAGGCTGGCACCAAGGTCTGAAAGTCCTTAGGCCCAGCACCGGGTCCATTTCTTCTGGTTGGACACTGGGGGAATCTGCCCACAGGGCTGTATCCTAAATGAAGCACTGGCAGGAACTGAATGGATTCACCAGCTGTTCTGTGAGGGAGTGCCTGTGAGGACAGGCGATATTATAGGTGGAAAGGACCTGTGAACAAGCCCGGCAGTGTTGATCTGAAGGGGGGACAGAGCAGGGCTACTGCTGTGGTTTTTGCTGAGATCTGTAGGACTAAGTGATTCTTACATTAAGGTGCCAAGTGGCCCCCTGAGGATGAAGAGTCCTGCTGGGAGAGCTACAGGAGACCTGAGGCTACACACCCCTCTCTACCTTTGCAATCTGTACATGTTAGAGAGGGGGAGGAATGAAAGGAAAACAAGTCCTCACCACGCTAAAAAAAGGGCACTGTGGAGACAAAAGGATGATGGAGATGGATGGAGACGTTTTATTCTGACACATTACGGTTACAATGAGAACCTCCAAGTTTCAAGAGTTCAAATAAAAATAGAACTTTACAAATTAAAAAAAAAATACAATTTATATACACCATAGAATTAGCTAACGTTACTGTATAAACAGTGCAAAGAGAAGAAGGAAGCTGCTACTGATGAGATGATCAAGGTCCACAAGCTGTGGCGTAATACTGCACATCACTGCTGTGGGGCCGCCAGGGTGCTGCTGGCCTTCCTGCAGGCTTTTTCATCCCCGAGGGCCATGTCAGTGCGTGACTTTGCATGAGAAATGTCATATGGTCAGCTGGGTCAAGCAAGCAAGTGTCCATCCCAGCCAGGAACTGTTAATGAAACGTAGCTGTTTTTATCGTTCAGTTGCTGAGTTGTGTCTGACTCTTTACACCGCCATGGACTGCAGCACACCAGGCTTCCCTGTCCTTCACTATCTCCCAGAGTTTGCTCAGATGCATGTCCACTGAGTTGGTGATGCTATCTAAACATCTCATCCTCTGTGGTCATGAGCAGTTATTTCTCAGAGCACAAAGGTCCCACAGTGGGGTGGGACTTGCTCCCTCCCCTGACACCTCAGCTGGGGAACATGACACCACCTCTAGCCAATCCCAAGCTTGGCCCCTGAGAATCTATCGAGGCCACATCCCTGGGAGGTGACCGTGCTACAAACAGGCAAGATGTTGAAATGCAGGTTTCTAACTAACAGAAATCAAAGGAATGAGGCTGACAGTTAATTGTGTTACAAGTGGAGCTGTGCTAGTCTTTGGGCTTGTCTGGAAAGGGCAGACGCCAGGAGAGGACAATGACGTGCCATTCCAGAGGGGCTGGGTTTGGGTCTGATGCATCTGTTCAGGGGGAGGGAGGTGTCTGCATTCTGCCGTCTATCTCTGGGCTGCACCGATGGGAACAAAATATCAGGTGACTTAAACACAACATGGTGTGCGGGAAGGATAAATTCCAGCAACACTCACCCAGGGCAGCCTCCCAGACAGCTGTATGACCCTGCCCCCTGAAGGTGGGAGGACCTCAGTCCTGACAATTTCAGGAAGGGGAGAAAGGCAGCAAGAGGGGAGCAGGTTCCAGTTCCGGATGCTGCCTGAGAACAGTGGCAGCTGGCTGAACACCATCACACTTAGGAGGGCTTGCTCTTTTGTTCCTGGTGAGTTCCTCAATTACTTACTGGAATGTTCATCTGTGTTTCATAAGTCAAGTGCACCCAAGGGAGTCAAAAAATTTATATATCAAAGTCATGTTGATCAAAGAGATGAGAAAAAGGGAAGAACAGAGGGGCCCTAGTCACTGGGGACGATGTGGAAACAGCCCCTGGGTGCGGGTGTTGTTCCCTAGAGTGCGTGGAGCACAAGACCAGAGCTGGCAAAGCAGGGCGGGTACTCATCCCCAGGCTGAACAGCAGTCTTGGCAACAAAGCTGGGAGGCTCAGGGGAGAGAAAAGCCTTGCTGTGGCCTGGCACTAATGCCCTCTGGCAACTTCCATGATTAAAGAAAAAAAAAAAAAAAAAACGGGAACAACTAACTAAATGCAAACAGATGCCATCTTGAGTCTTCAAGCACATTTGCTGTGGGGCTGTCTAAAGGGATGGGAGGGAGGGAGGCTCCAGAGAGGGGGCTGTGTGTATATGTATATAATTATGACTGATTCAAGCTGTTATACAGCAGAGATCAATACAACATTATAAAGCAATTGTCTTCCAATTTAAAAAAGAAAAAAACATGCTGCTGAATGTAGAGAGAACAAAGAGGAAAGTAAGTGCAAATGCCTGACACACAGATGCTCATTCTGGGTGCCTGTTCAGAGATGACCAAACAGCCGAGAGGGAAACTGAGTCACAGAAACAGAGAGGGAGGCTTCCTATGTCTGACGCTAAAACCTTGGGGTGTGAGCTGGCAGGAAGCACCTCCCACTACCCATTAACCCTTCCTGAGGTTGCCGCTGCTGAGCCCCTCAGGAGGGTGGGGACGGCCGGCAGCAGGCGAGTGTGAGATGCTTATGAAGGGCAGACACCCTCTTCCTCGAATGAACACCTGCTGTGCGGTCACACTCGGGCTTTCTCAGCCACATCACGGACCCGCCCACATTCCTGGTTCAGGATTCACTCCCTCCCGTCTTATGAATAATGGCACTGTTCCCCAGGGTCAAGTGAAGCAGTTTTATCTAAGGGAGCCCTGCTTTTAGGGGTGATGCAAGGTCCTCTGGGCTGTGGCTGCTTCACCACGAAAAGGCAGGTAGAACTTGAGGAATTTTAGTAATCTGATGGAGAGGAGAAGGACCGGGGTGAAAACATAGCACAAGGAGACCATGGGTAATCAGGAAATTAGAGAGAAAGCCGAAATGCTCAAAGCTGGGACAGGTGGAAATCTGACCCTGTCATCAGCTTTATCATAAAGTTCAGGGACCACGAGCAGGATTTAAACGCTTTGTGCTTCTGGAGCTGGTGGTTCCAAGGAGGTTCACACCACAGGGGCCCCACCTCACACCCAGAAGAACTTCCCTTAAAATGAACTAGTGAAGGTGTCAACTTGAGTCTCAATGAGTTGGAGGGGGGTGCTCTCTGAAACATGGGTGGTTTTCTCAGGGCCCAATTCCTCATTCACTGAGTTCCGCAACTGGCATATCTCCCCCAACCCGTGTTTGCCTTGGCCAAAGCCCCTCCCATGATGCTTTAAGGCAACAGCTGGCTTCCCTAGGAAAGTGGCAAAGAGGAGGCGGGACACCTGCTCTGAGGGTCACCCTCCAGCGGGCAAGGCCTGACTCTCCTCTGGTCCTGGTGCTAGCAGGGACAGGGGCTGGGGCCTATGTCGGCACTGGATGGAGAAACGCAGGAAGCAGAAAACAGGAAGATACTTGCTGAGCAGTGAGACAAATCCAGGCTCTGATGGTCCCATACCACCCCCAGGATCTCTGACGGCAAAGTGTTCGATGACTGTAGGCTTTCCAAGCGAGTGGGTGACTGGGGATCTTCCATGCCCGGGAACAGTCTGGCCAGCCGTGGTGGCGGAGCCCGAGCTGCTGCCCTCCAAGGCGGCTTCCGGAGAGGGCAGCCGGCACGCGGCTGTGAGGCTGAGCCTGAGCCCGCTGTCAGAGGGTCTGGTAGTGCTGCCGCAGCCGGGCCTGCAGAAACTCGTGCGTCAGGTTGTGTCGTGTGATGACCCCCACGATCTAGGACCAGGAAGAAAAGACCCAAGTCACCTGCAGAGTGAAACCCACTGGGAAGACAACTGACTGACAGGAGTGAACAGAGCTTGCCCGGCCTGTCTCAGGCAGCAGGGCCAGAATCAGGTCTCGGAAGGACCAGGGCAGACCCGACAACACGATCAGGACGCTTGTTTCGAAGGGCACCTCATTTCTAGATGGAAATGAGATACAGAGAAAGCTCGGGATCGCAAGCTGGAAGCCAATGGGACAAATTCAGTCGCAGAGATTTGAGCTGGGCCAGCTGGATCTGGACACTAAGGTCTTCTTAAGCAGAGCTCACCGTCTGTAGCTTCACAGCCACCACACCCAGCCGGCTTCACCATTCAGAACTACCTGAGTCACTGTGATATTGGATTTATAGTAAGAAAAATATATTTGGTCATCAGCCTAGTTTCTGGCACACAGCTCTTAAAACTCTCAGCACTTCCTAAGTGGTGAATAATAAGGGTGTCTTGTTATTCATAACAAGCCCCTTTCAACCACAGCTGAGTTTATGCTAATGTCATCACTTCTGGGAAGCCTTTAAGGATGGAGGCTGGTTTCCCAGGGAACTAAGTGTATGACTAAGGGATTGGAGCTGTCAGCCCTACCTACCCGGTGGGGTGGGGGTGGGGGGCGGTGGGAAATGCTGAATCCATCACCAACGGCCATAGATGTAATCAACCACACCTGTGACATGAAGCTTCTATTAAACCTGAACCACAGGGTTTGGAGAGCGTCCAGGCTGGTGAACCCGTGAGGTGATAGCAGGGTGCCCAGCCTGCCAGAGAGGAGGCAGAGCTCAGCCTCCCCTTCCCCCATCCCCTGCCCTGTGTATCTCTTCCATCTGCCCATTCCAGGTTATGGACTACAATCTACTATAAAAGAATATGAGGGGGTGCTTCCCTGGTGGCTCCGTGGTAAAGAATCTGCCTGCCAGTGCAGGAGACACGGGTTCAACCCCTGGTCTGGGAAGATCCCACAGGCCATGGATCAGCTAAGGCTGTGACCACTACCACTGAACATGTGCTTTAGAGCCCAGAAGCTGCAACCACTGAATCCCACCTGCCTAGAGCCTGTATTCTGCACAAGAGAAGCCACTGTAATGAGAAGCCCATGCACCACAACTAGAGAGTAGCCCCCCACTCACCACAAACAGAGAAAAGCCTGTGCAGCAACAGACCCAGCACAGCCAATAAGTCAATAAATAATGAACAAATGAGTAAACAAATGACTGAATGAAGAAAGACATTAATGAAAGAATATGAGTAACTGTTGCTCTGAATTCTGTGAGCAGCGGGTCATGGGAACCTTCTATTTATAGCCAGTCAGTCAGGAGCACAGGTGACAACCCAGACTTTCGATTGAGAACTGAGGTGGGGGAGGGGTACGGTGAACCGTCTTTGGGGCTGAGCCCTTAACCCAAGGGACATGACACCATCCCCAGGTAGACAGTGTCAGGACTGAACTGAGTTGAGGACACCCAGCTGGTATCCAGAGAACTGCTTTGTGTAGGGAACTCACCCTCCTCCCTAAACCAGCAAAAGCAGCTCAGCAGAGCAGGAGAGTCCAGAAAACCAGGGGGTTCCACAGTCACTGCAGCGACTCATGTCTCACTGGGGTGGGTGTCCCAAAACTGTCAGCACAGCTGTGTTCCAAGGAACACGATTCCACCTCCAGCCACTAAACACATGTAAGGGCATGTATGCTATCGGGGTTCTGCTGGGTAGCCCTCATTTTGGAGAAGCGTCATTTCCTGCAAGGCAGCTAGGGGGCACTGACTGAAAGCCTCAGAAAGGTGACCATTACAGTGACTGTAAAAAAAAAAATCTGCCTGCAATGCTGGAGACACGGGGCAGGAGACCTGCGTGTGAGCCCCGGGTTGGGAAGATCCCCTGGAGAAGGAAATGGCAATCCACTCCCGTATTCTTGCCTGGGAAATCCCATGGACAGAGGAGCCTGGCAGGCTACAGTCCATGGGGTCACAAAGAGCTGGACACGACTGAGTGAATAACACACTCACATTTTCACTTTCACAGTGAAATTTAACTAAATATCCCACCACAGAGAACTGAGTAAGTGACCAGGCAACTGTACAACAGAATGCTCTTGAGCCATTAAAATGTCCTAAAGGAATACTTTTTGCCATGGAAAGTCATTTCCCATAGATTCATTGAAAAATTAAGATATGAAACAGTACAGGCACTGGTAACGTTTTCACTGAAACTTGACATACAAAGTCTCTTACTCCTAGATGCAGAAGAAAAAACAAGAGATACTTTAAAAAATTAACATGGCTGCCTCTATAGAGATTTTTTTTTTTTTAATCTATAGTTTCACACTTTTCTACAATCAAATACTGCTGTAGTAAGAAAAAAAATGAAGTTCTAAGAAGAAAAAAATGGAAAAATCTGTAATAATAATTAGGTAGGTAGTTTATCTTTTAACACTCTCTTGAGTAGTTTGCCTGAAATTCTCTCATTTAGTGTTATAAATTCCCGTAACAGGTAGGGAACTGACCCCCTTCCCATAAGAAGGCACCACCAAGTCCAACGAGAAGAGAAAGATTTTAGGATATAGAGAGGTTTGTTGTTTAGTTGCTAAGCTGTGTCCCACTCTTTTGTGAGTCCATGGGCTGTAGCCTGCCAGGCTCCTCTGTCCATGGAATTCTCCAGGCAAGAATACTGGAGTGGGATGCTATTTCCTTCTCCAGGGGATCTGTACGACTCAGGGATTGAACTCGCGTTGCCTGCATTGGCCGATGGATCCTTTACCACTGAGGCCCCAGGGAAGCTCCAGGCCTAAGCTTTCCTGTTCCACAGAAAGGAAGACCAGTGTGACACTGGCTCCACCTGCCAGCCACACAGGAGACCACATGTAGGAAACACCCAGGAGGCCAAAGGGGAAGGTTTCGGAAGCTGCTTCTCTCCCGCCCACCCCTCCGCCCCTCACTTTTGCTGGGGGAGCGCAGAGCAGATTGAGTTTGAGGGGCACCCCTGTGGGGTTCTGCTGCTCCTCCTATAGCGCTGAGCTTAGAGGCTCCCCTCCAGGAGACACAGCCTCACAGGTTCTGACTCACCTCGCCCACCGCATTTACCACTGGCAGATGCCGCAGGCCCATCGTCCTGAACAGGTTGAACACTTGGGAGACGTGGGTGTTGGGCGAAACAGTGAAGGGTGCGGGGTTCATGTACGGGGTGACGTCCTGCAGAGGAGACAACATGGTGACCCACAGCCAGTCCTGCCTGCCCAAGATGTGACTCTAGCCACGCAGACGAGGAGCAGGCCGTGCGGGATGGGCCCTCAGCCTCCTCACCCAGCCCCGGCCCCCAGGGAAGCCCTGCTCACCACAATCATGCGCGGGTTCAGCAGGGTCAGGTCCAGGTCGTGGATGTCGGGGTACCTCGGGTAATCCTCGGCCATCTCGGCGTAGGAGAGGCGTGGCTGGCTGGCACTCTGCAATCCCAACCCAGACACTGTCCTTTGCACTGGATGTGGCCGCCGGCGGAGCCACGTTTAGGGGACCCTCCCTCAATGTCTGAGAGCCAGGCGGGCAGCGCAGGGCCAGGACAGGTGCTCTGGAGTGAGACCTCCTGCTCCAAAGCCATTTCTCGGCCAATTCCCTAGCTGTGTCCCCTGGGCGGGTCTCCTAACTTCTCTGAACGTCCCTTTCATCTGTAGAACAGATGTGAGCTATTCTAGAGTTTCAGTGAGAAAAGTGCTAATAGTAGCTGTAGCTGTAGCGACTTGAGTCCCCTAAAAGATTCGTCTGCATTCTAATGTCTAGAATCTGTGAATGTAGCCTTCTTGGAAAAGAGGCTTTTACAGATGTAGTCAAGGTAAAATGAGGTCACGTGGAGGAGGGTGGGCCCCAAACCCAGGGACTGGTGTCCTGCTAAAAGAGGCGAGGGCACAGAGGGAGGGCCGGGTAACAAAGACGCAGACACAATTGATGGGCCTCCAGCCAGGGCAGGCCGAGGGCACCCACCACAAATGAGGAAGGCAAGAATCCTCTCCTGGAGCCTTCAGAGGAAGCACAGCCCGGCCGACCGGGCGTTCTGTCCCAGGGCCTTCAAAACCAAGCAAGGACACACTGCTGTTGCTGGAAGCATCTGAGGGGCCTGCCTGTGGGATTTTGCCCAGTTTGCAGCGACTGCAAACGGCAGCCCCAGGAAAGTCAGCCCAGTAAAGTCACAAGGGAGCTTTACCACTATTCCTGCATCCTGAGTCTTCTGGACTTTCCCTCAGCTCTCAAGGCCGCTGACCGTCACAGGGCACCGAGACCATCAGCTCTCAGGCCAGTCACCACTCCTCCCCAATCTTCTTCCCCTTCCCTCCCCTTGGCCCACGGTCTTTGCTGTCCACCGCTGACCCCCAGGGCTTCCTCAGGCCAGCACTGGTGGCTTCTGTCTGCAGGCGAGGCCCTGTATAGTCTGGCCTGCTTCATTCCTCCAACTCTCGTCCCTTGGGCCATTCCAGTGAGGTTGGGCCTCCCACAGGCCATACCCCCAAGCCTGAGCCACTCCATCCGTGGCCCTTCCTGTCCTGCCCACGTGAGTTGCTCTTCTGCAGACTAGTCAGACCATGGGTGACCTCAGGCTGGCTGCCCACGGGCAAGACCCAAAGGAAAATTAGTTTGGGAACTAGGTCTCTGTGTGAGTTTTTCAGGCTCCATCTGAAGGGGTGAAGTGTGTTGCAGGTCACTATATGGACCACTTTGAACACACATAAACCAAAGGAAAGAAAAGACTACAGGGAAATGAACAAGAACAAAGGCATTTCTTTGGATAACACATGTAACAAAGTGCATACATGGCAGAAATTAAAGTGTAGAAATTATATTAGAAGGCTACTGGCTAGAAGGACACTTAACAACAGATGCAGAGACTAAGGGGCAAGGCCCTGGAGGGACTCTGAGCCCGCTCAGCATAGGGCAGCGGGGATTGCACGCACTGCTCAACAGCAGGTGTGGGGACTGGGTTCCAAGCACCCTCATGCTTTCCAGAGGCCTGGTGTGGACAAGAAGGGAGACTCACCGACTGGCTTTCAGAGTAACAGACTCCTCGGACGAGCAGGGTGACGAGCTGCGAGCGCAGGATCAGGCCGTGGAAGGTCAGCGGGCGGAAGCGTTCCTCCATGGTCCAGTCTTCGCTCGGGGACTGGTCAGGGTATAGGTTGGGGTAGGGGGTGTATCTGTTATACAAAAACCAGACGCTGCCTAGGACACCCTCAGCAGGACCGCGTCCCGTCCACAGCCCCAAGCCCCGCCCGCACTCCCAGGGATGGCCCCGGGCGACGGGCCCCCTCACCTCCGCTCCAGCATCTGCTGCAGGAGATCCTCCTTCTCGCCTGGCTCCTCAGAGGTCACATGCTCATCGCACATGTTGCGCAGCTCACTGGATGGGTAGGACTTCATGGACTGGCTTCGCCGGCGCTGCTCGCCGGCGCGGGTGAGGATGCTGGACTTCTGAGGATGGGAAGGGGCAGTGATGACAGACTGCTGCTCAAGGGCGGACTAGCATCCACTCAGGGGAGGAGGTGGGTGACCCTGAGGGTCAAAAGGCACAGGCCCACACCAGAACGGCAAGAAACCTGCATGGCGGCTCAGAGACTTGTGATAATGTGCCCCCAACCTCCAAAGCCAAGGGTGGGCACGTGGCCCAAATGAGGCAGTGGGACCCTCCCTCAATGCTGATGCCTCCTGGTACCCACAGAAGAGCCGCCAGCCACCTGCTCATCCAGGGTGCACCACGCCTGGTTCCTCAGCTTCCCTGTCTGTCCCACAGCTTCCTACGAACGTCTTTCTTAAGTAGGTCAAAGCCCACTGTTGGCAATTCAGAACCCTCTCTGGGACAACCTGCACTGAATGCTAACCACTGCTGATTAAAACCAGGCTTCCCTGGTGGCTCATATGGTAAAGAATCTGGCTGCATTGTGGGAGACATGGATTCGATCCCTCCATCAGGAAGATCCCCTGAAGAAGGGAACGGCTCCCCACTCCAGTATTCTTGCCTGGAAAATCCCATGGACTGAGGAGCCTGGTAGGCTGATTAAAACCACCACTTATCCACAGGCTTGCTGGAGTGAGAATGCACACACATCCTGATGGCCTAACGAAGTCCTTACTCCCTGTCCAGTCCTTACTCACTGTCGCGTACGATGACAAGAATGCTGACTTTCTCAAGAGCCAACCAGGGCCACCCTGTATACAGGGTACGACAAGCATGGGGTCAGTGTGTGTGTCAGGGAACCACTTGTCCACGGTCCACCCCTCCTCCAGGATCACTTTCTTTACCTTGAATTTGATGTTGTTACTGATGAGCTGGTTGCCCTTCATGAACTCCCTCTCATTGCCCCGGTTCTCTGTGACCACCGGGAAGGCGTGGTGGACGGTGGTGCGTAGGATGCTGACCAGGGACTGGATGCGGGTGTGCGGGTAGACGTAGGTCAGATTGGGCTCCATGATGTCGCTGGCTCGCAGTCTGCGGGAGGGAGAGAAGTGGTCCAGCCTCACGACGGAGCCCGTGGCACTGGGAGCAGCCGTGACATAGCCATGCTCCCTCTCCGTACTGCCTGGACCACCAGGGTCCCTCTTCTGAACCACCTCCAGCCGATCCTTGAACACACACACGTGTTTCTTGGTACTCCCATCCCCTTCATATGCACTGTTCCCTGTGCCTGGAATATGCTCTTCCCTGCCTTGTCAGATGGGTGGGCCAAGACCCTCATCTCTATACAAACGCCCCCTCACCATGAACCCCATCTGCTTGCCCAGGGTTTCGGCCATCCCTCCTCAGCACCCCATGGCACGTCATGTATCACCATTGAACTGCTAATGACACGGTTATTAAAATGAAAATCTTTGGGTGTCCTTTTAGACCAGGGATGGCAACTATCACCCACAGGTCCAATCTGGTCATGCTTGCTCATTTACATGTTGTCCACGGGTGCTTCTGCACTAAAATGGTAGAACTGGATAACTGTGATAGAGACCACATAGCCTGCAACGTTGGAAATATTGACTGGCTGGTCCTTTCTGGAAGCTGGCTGACTCCTACGGGACAGACTTTAAGCACCTCACATGATTCCAGACATGAGAGGCCTGATGGATAAGCTGGTGTTTATGCCCAGAGGAGTCACCGCTGATAGACAACTCTTCACTGGGCACACATGAGGCAGCTTGCTGTCACTCACAAGGATCGGACGCTTAAACATTCAATCGTAACACTTTCTGTTTCACTAGAATGCCACAGCGGCTGAACAGTCCATGAAGCGACCCTGCCCACCCCAGCCTCCAGCCCACGGGGCCACTCCACTCTCCAGAAAACACTTGGGGACAAACGTACTTGCTACTGTTACTTACCTTCTTCCAACCCAAGAATCTGTACTACTACCCCCTAATACGAAAGTTCCTGGGCCCTAGACTTTATAAATTCTGGAACTAGGACACAAAGAGAAATCCTGGCCTTACTTGTCCATTTCCACCTCTGTCTCCCATTCTAGCAGCGGCACGCCACGCAGGCCCACGTGGATGTCATAAATGCCTTTATTGAAAAAGTCCCCTGTCCATTTGGCCACCTGAAATACAAAGGAAAGGCTTAAAAATAGGCTGCTGTGGGGGGAACTGGGCCCTGAACCTGAACGAGGCCTAGAAGGGGCGCACTCACCATCAGGGTGATCATAATGGGAAGACCATAAGTGATCTCATTGGTAGACTCAATCAAGATGACCGTGAGACTGATGGTCATGCGGACGACCCCACCCAAGAAAGCCGCAGCACCAATCAGGGCAAAGGTCCCGGAGTAGATATGGCCCAATCCAATGTAGCTGGTGAAGAAACAGACCGAGAACATGGCTCAGAATCACACAGTGTGTGGTGGGGTGAGGGTAGTTCAGTCGCTAAGACATGTCGGACTATTGAGATCCTACAGACTATGGCCCGCCAGGCGCCTCTGTCCACAGGATTTCCCAGGCGAGAATACTGGAGTGGGTTGCCATTTCCTTCTCCAGGGAATCTTCCCGACCCAGGGATCAAACCCAGGTCTCCTGCACTGCAGGTGGATTCTTTACTGCTGAGCCTCCGGGGAAGCCATGTGGGAAGCTATGATTCCTACACATGTGCATACGTGCGCACGCGCACACACACACACACATGCACAGAGTACCTTTTGAGGACATTGGCAACTAAACGTCCAAAAGCAGCTCCACACAGCAGAGAAGGCACGAAAAGGCCACTTGGAACAGAAATGCCGTAAGTCCAACACGCAAGTGAGAAATAGAGGACGAAGAACAAGGCCAAAGTGACGGGGCTAAATGTACCTGCGAAGCAAGAGCAGACTGACCTGAGTCCACCAAGATGCTTACCAAGGCCTCCCAGACCAGCCAGCTCCCACCAGGTCCTACTGCATCCTGTCCGGTTCACCTCCAGTGCTGGAGGCAGAAAGCCTATCTTTGTCTGGGGTGATGTCACCAACAAAAAGCCCTGTTCTTGCTCAAAATTAGGGGTAAGCCAAGCTGTGTCTGAGGGTAAACGGAAGGGGCGGGTGAATAATCATTTGTACCTGCCCCAAAGCCCAGCCCCTGAGACTCACTATCCTGGTGGAAAAGCTGAAGGATGGCAGACTCCTGGGGATTGAAGAAGAGGGTGGCCATGTCATTGTAGGTCTCGTTGGGACAAAAAAAGGTCTTGATACTTGAATTCACATCTTCTGATGTGACCTGAGAAACAAGAATCAAAAAGTCAAACACAGGTCCCTGACCAGGGCACTTGAGATTTCAACTGGGACGTCTCCAGAGAGGTTGCAGCAAACCTGGCATGCAAGCTTTACTCATAATAAAACAGGTAGCAAAAGTAGATTGAGATCCAAAAGCAGCCAACTGTGATACTGTATTCCTCAGATTTTGAGAAAGAATCAGGATGATGGCCCTTATTCATCCACAGCTGCAACAAAAATATAACTATACCCAAGATTCACTGTAGGTCTGGCTCAGTGCTACTTCTGTCAGAGGCACTGGGGGAAGCCTGGCCCCCAGGGACCACGGACCGTGGAGGACGAGGTAGAGGCCTGACAAGAGGCCCAGAGTGGTCAGGTGGCTGCAGAGGAGAGTGGGCACTGTGTACCTAAGCCCAGCTTTGTTCCAAGTGGAAAAAGCCTCTGCCCCGAGTTTGCTGCAGAAGAAACCTGTGTCTATGAGGCCTACTGCAGATACCTTGCTCCTGGCTGCCTATCCCTCACCTGGCTGAACAAAACCCAAGTTGGGAAAAGACGGGATTTCTTCACATCCCAGCCCTCTTACCCCCTTCATCATCTTGTGTGAGCAGATGAGAGCCTGGCACTGCTAGACTCATCAGTGCGGTGTTTGTTTTCTGGCTGCTGGTGTTCAGCAGCACAGGGGGTGAACCTCATACCTGTCCCTGGGCAAACAACTAATGGGTGTTACTGCAAAGCTAACTGAGGAGACGGATTGTTCCTGGATCCCATTCTATCAATGATACTGTAGAGATGCCCTTACGTGGACACTGTAACGATAGCAGGCCATGGGCTAGTATAATTCTACGAGGTGCGCCTGGCTGGGCAACAGCCCAATGAAGGCTGCTGCAGGAAACAGGGAGCGCCCCCTATGGGCAGAACCTAGCATGGAGGAGAAGGCAACTGGGATGTGTGTGCACAGTTGTCGAGGGTGGACAAGCTGAGGAAACAGCTTAATAACCAACAATGCAATGTTTCCCCAACTTAGGTCTGGATGAACCCAGTGCTGAAGGCGCTCTGGAAAGAGTCCTGTGGTCAAGTGCATAGAGGAGCATCACTGCACTTGCTGGAAATCAGTGTATCTGCAACGAGCAGGGAACAGGCTCCATGATCAGACAGACCCAACATGCACCCTGTCACCCTCCTATGACTTCAGGAAAGGTACTCCATTTCGTGAAGCTTCCGTTTCCTCATCTGTAACAGGGGAATGACACCTATCTCAGGCTACCTATTACTAGCTGATTGGTTTTGGGCAAGACCTCAGTTTGCCTCAGTTTTCTCATCTGTCAAGTGGGGACAATACTAGCCAGAGTGGCCATGGTAAAAACTAAGTGAGGTCATGTGTGTGCAGTGCTTAGTGGAGCACCTGGCACACGAAGAACACGCCGAACATTCCTAACACTTACTGGAACTTTAAAGGCCCGGAGAAGTCCTGTGTTTAAGAAACCTACTTAGGCCTGGTTATCTCATTTGACCACAGAATCTGTTTCCGTTTGTTTGCTCTTGAATCGTGTATAAATGCTCCTTAGAACACACTTTGGAAAGTATTGGCCTGGAAAGGAGGTGGTCTTGGGGAATAACCATCAACCGGGATCAACAGATTTTTCCTGTGAAGAGCCAGAGAGTAACTATTTTAGGCTTTGCAAGCCACATATAGTCTCTAGTGCATGTTCTTCTGGCTTTCCTTTCCCAACTCTTAGAACTGTAAAAACCATTTTTTTGGTTTTTACTCGGGGGCTACATAATAACAAGCAGTTGCCAAGGGCTAGATGTGGTCCATGGACCATAGTTTACTGACCTCTGATTGAGTACATTCTAGCCATTTAGTGTTCCTGGGGACATGGAAGATGCAGCCGTTCTAGACAAAAGCCCAAAGGGGCTCGGAGGGACTCCAGTAGCTCCCCAGGGGCCATTAAGACATGTACTGAGAGAACCTCCAGCCTCCACCCTAGGGTTCACTCTTAGACCCAACACACATTGTAAACTAAGCTCCAATGCCTACCTCACTGTGGGGGTCGGGGGAGAGACAGGAGTCCCCTCTATGATGACCAGGACTGTTCACAAAAGTGAAAAAGAGCCAGTTTGGTGAACACCCTCTCTTAGGTAAAATGACAGCTACGAACCCCAGCCCACCCCCATCCCCCACCCAGCAATCTGACTCAGGTGTGGAACAGTGAACCGATGCACCTACTGGCTCTCAACAGAGGCACGTCGTACATTCTCGATGCTTTGTCTCTGTGGACGTAGGACAAGGGCAGCAGGTGCACAGGGGGTTACCTGGAGCGGGATGGAGTCATTCCCAACTTGAGCCGCAGAAGTCACCTGGCGGCATTCTCCCAACACCATGGAGGCCACAAACACCACCACGGTGGTCACCAGGGTCACCAGGAGGCTCTCCAAGACTCTAGGGGGCAAGCACAGCTGTTAGCATGGGTCACAAAGCTACCTGGTCTTGAGAACTTGAAACTGCCTACCCCCAACCCTCCCTGCCCCAGAGCACGCAGAGCTGCCCCTGGGCAGTCAGCACACGTGCAGAATGTATCAGCGGCTTGCTGTGTTCCAGCAATCTCTATGTACAAATCTGTACAGGTGGTAGTGGCGAGGCTGCTGCGGCCACATCATCTCTCTCCAAGGAATGAACAGCTTCCCACTTTAAGTCCCAGGTGAGAGTCTCATGACAGCGCACCCCTTGGCGGGGCCGATACTGACTCTGCCACGTATCCCGTGGCCAAGTCCAGAGAGGCCGGGAGCCAGAGTGGCTCTGATATAAGTTAAGCTCAGCCGCAGTCTCTTGGTCTGTCTGATAAACACGTTTCTGTTCTCAGTCTTAGACGTGAGCTGGAAGCTGGCGTGGGAAGTGAGGTCTATTCCTCAGGAGAGATGGCCCAGTCCACACAGGGCCGGGGAGCCACAGCAGGTGGGGGAGGCGACTGCGAGGGTACCTGACGAGCTTAGGTTTCGGGTGCACGTTTCGCATACGGTACTTTGCAAGCCTCTTGTTCAGACAGTTGAACGTGGCTCCCAGGAGGCCCCCAATGACCCCCATCGCGATGAAGAAACCCAAGTCCATAGCTGTCCAGAGATGACATTTTTTATCAGAGTCAGAGCACTGAGAGAAAGGGCAGGGGAGGGAGAGAGAAAAACCAGAGTGCCTGTGAGAACAGGAAGGGGCAGGAGCAGAGAAGACAGAGACGAGAGCCGAAGCGGTGCTGGAATCCTGCCCACACTGAGCACACGCATGCAGAAGACTACAGGGCCCAGGTGCACCTACCTCTGCCAGCTTCTCTCTGATACTTTACTTAAGAGCAATTGTCACGGGTCAAAAAAGAAATTCTGAGCGCAAGGACAAAACATACCTTAAACTCGCCGAAGTTCAGCAGCCCAGGGAGCTGGAAGGAACCCCAACTTCCAAACTGAATTCCAGAACGAAAGAAATTGAGGGTGAAGGTGGCAGACATGGAGCAGAAGAGCTGGGAAACAGGGACAAAAACAAAAACAGCTCATAGCCGCAAGTCCTACTTCTTCCTGGATGCGTCCCGTAAACCTACTGCTCCACACAGAGACCTCCAACTCCAGGTCTGGACATGGGGCTCAGGTGACCACGGCTGTAAGTTCACCTCAAGTGTGAAAAGCTGGAAATCGGGCTAGTAGGAGTTTGCATTCAGCCTTTTGTGGACTATTTAAAGTCTATGGTGCACCAGACCCTATGCTAAAAGAGGAACAGCAAACACCAGAGGAAGATGTGTTCCCTGAGCGAGCAGACAGGAGCTCAGTCAGGACCACAGCTGGTCTCACGTTTCCAGTCAGATAGTTCGTCATAAGAGGGTAACGTCTCACTGGGGACGGGAAGTATGTTAATATGGGAAATAGAGAACAGTCCACAGGAGTTAATATGGGAAGTAGAGAACAGTCCATAGGAGGATATAGGCATCTAGAGCAAAGGAAGTCAGTGTGGCCTCATCAAAACTATAGGTTAGCCTGAAACTATCCATTAAATCGAGCCTTTTACCACTGCTGTATGTCCCTTATTCACTTTGGTAATTCCCCTTGTCTCAAAGTCTGCTTTAACACTAATAAATTACTTTTTGTTGTTGAGTTGCTCAGTTGTGTGACTCTCTTGCAACCCAATGGGCTGCAGCTCATCAGGCTCCCCTGTCTATGGGATTTCCCAGGCAAGAGTACTGGAGGGGGTTGCCATTTCCTTCTCCAGGGGTCTTCCCGACCCAGGGATTGAATCCAAGTCTCCTGCACTGGCAGGTGGATTCTTTACCACGGAACCTCCGACAGCAGCCTTATTTTGGTTAGTGCTGACATGGTCTACCTTTTCTGTTCCTTTTATTTTCAGACATTTATGACTGTACATAAAGTATGTCTGTGGTAAACAGTGAAAGAGGAGAAAAAAAACTCCTGGTAAATGTATCGAGTAAGAGTTGTCCAGATGAAACCTGGGGTGGGGGTGGGTGGTTAAGCTCGGGGAAGGCCCTCCTTACCACTCTCCATGTGAGCCCTTGGTTCCAGAAGGACGAACCCTCCTCCAGACTGAACAGGGTGCCCCCAATGGGGGCCCCAAAAGCCGCAGCAACTCCGGCAGCTGCCCCTGCTGATACAAAGTCCCGCTTGTCTCTAAGGGGTGGAGAGAGAGATGGTTTATCTGAGAAACAGTCCTCAGGCTGCAAAGGGCAGTTTTCTAACTTCCTTATGCACCGACATTCTATTATCTCGAGACCCAAGAACAGCCAGGGCTCACAAAGGGCTTCGATTTCTGCCGAAGTGACTCAGCACTGAACACAGTTCACGAACCAGCCAGGTGCTCTCCCCTATTTGAACTCTGCCAGGCGGGAGGCTCCCTGACATTAGTCAACTCCAAGCATGAACTCTCAGAAGGCAGGTCGAAGACTTCCGGTGTCACCACTGAGCCACCGGCTCCGTAGACCTTCCTTCCAGAAAGCCCAATACCAGAGAAAATGGCCAAGTGTGGCTGCAAGCAGAAGGGCAGGTGACAGTACCTGGCAGGAAGGTGAGAAGGTGGACCCCAACCTGGGTGTGGGCCCCTGACTGCAAGGGCCTCGCCAGGCATGCAGGTCAGTAACACCTGCAAATCGCACAGGGTGCAGAGAGCTTCCAAGCCTGAAGTGGCGGACCAAGTAAATAAACTCCATTCTTGATAATATGCCAGTGGACTTTCTTGGTTGTATTTTTTATCTTGGACCATGTTCTTTGTTGCCAGAGATGCTTCTAGGCCCTGGGTTATGGCAAAACAGAAGCTGTGATGTCTGCTTGCCCCTTGTGCTCCTAATTTTCAGAAAAATAATTCAAAGCCCACCTACTTCCTGATGGTCGGGTTCTGCATGCAGCCCACCCAAGGCAGGGAGACTATGAGCCTGGTTAGAGCAGGTACAAGGTCTCAGTGGCAATAAACAGCTTGTTTAAAAAAAAAAAAACACCCCAATTTCTAACCTTTCCATACCTGTCACTTCGAAAATAGGGAAAGTTAAACTGGATCTTTCGTAAGGAGATGCTCTGAAACTAGAACAGGAGAAAACAGAGTTAGGGAGGGGCCCGAGGCTGCAGGAAGCCACAGCACTGGGAGTCCCTGCAGCCTGACCGCTCCTGGGCAGGAGCCACAAGGAGGAGAGTCTAGGACAGCAGCTGCTGAAAGAGCTGACTTTGAGGAGGAACTTCTTTCCTACCCCCGGATTCCTTCAGAAACTGCGTTTTGTACATAGTCAACAAGTCTGAAAGGAAAAGGGGAGACAGCTGGGTAAAAGGTGGAGAGGAACTGAAAGCTGCTACAGAAGACGTGAGCTCTGCTCGGGGCAGTCACCAGGGAAGAGCCAAGTGACTGCCTGACAAAATCTCAGACTACGGCCCCGTCCTGGCCTGGCCTCCTTCTACCTCTCGGCTTACTTCCTAGAGGCCAGTGCATGGAGATGAGATGAGGCAGTAACGAGAGAGATCAAAAGATGGGCTCTGGGCGACAGGGTCTTCTCTCCTTCTCCTGGACAACACAGCGACCGCAGCAACTCCCTCCCCTTAGAATGTGAGACATAAACTGTCTACAAGTGACAGTTCACAAGGAACTGAGACTTTCCTCTGTGGACCAGCCTGTGAGAAGGGGAGTCTGGGAGTCCTGAGTGAGCCCCTTGGCCTCCCCGAGCCTCGGCTCCTCATCTAGGAATGATGCTGATGAGGACAACTAAACCCGAGGGGGCTTTTTTCTGGTTGGGCCACATGGCTTGTGGGATCTTAGTTCCCTGACCGGGGATGGGACCCGGGCCCATGGCAGTGGAAGCTCAGAGTCCTAACCACTGGACTCACCAGGGAAGTCCCTGAAGTGGCTTTAAAGAAGAGAGGAGATGGGACAATAGAGTTTGGCCCAGATGGCACCTGATGAACAGCAGCTGTTATTCCCTTGACGCATCCAACGGTATCAGCATCGGCCTGTGCCTGAAACCATCATAGCCAAGGCTTCCAGCCTCTCTCGGGATGCTCTGCAAGCCACCCTGTGTGCAGGCGCTTGGCAATGGCTGTGGGAGCACCGGGTGACTTTCGTTTGAACTCTCTCTCTGTTCCATTTCTGCTCCCAGGACCCTGCAGGGCCCCAATACAACCTCCAGGTACCAGCTACCTGCTCTCCTGGGAGATAGACCTCATAGTTTCTCATCAACCCAAACTGATAATGGATCCCAAGGCCACATTAGGGTGCTCTTGATGGATTTTCTCCCGATTTTAACTACGGACACGTCCCTGCCCAGGAGGCCCACTCTGAAGGCCAATCCGCCCCCGACAGCCCATCAACCCTTACCTGTGGGAGGCCAGCCCCCACCACTGCTCCACTGTGGATCATGGGGCCTTCCTTCCCCACAAAGAGCCCTGGGAACAGGTGGAAAAAGGCAAGACAATCTATCAGCACAGAACAATCTTTGTTACATAGACCTTTCTCTTTACAACTATAAAACAGAGGTGATCAAGTGACTTGCTAACAGTGAGTCAAATCCTTATCAAATAAAGAGAAAGTAACCTTGAAATTTTTGGAGAAGGAAATGGCAACCCACTCCAGTGTTCTTGCCTGGAGAATCCCAGGGACAGGGGAGCCTGGTGGGCTGCTGTCTCTGGGGTCGCACAGAGTTGGACACGACTGAAGCGACTTAGCAGCAGCGGCAGCAACCTTGAAATTCCAAATTGGGGGTCAGCAAATCGTAGCCTGTGGGCCAAGACAGGCTTGCTGCCTATTTTTATACAGCCCAAGAGCTCAGAATGGTTTTTACATTCTTGAGTGGATACATCTGAAGTGGTTATGTAAATTTAAGCACCTACACCATAGCTCTTTTTTGCCACTTGGCCCACAAAGCCTAAAATATTTACCATCTGGCACAAAAATCTTGCTAACTTTGCTAAAAGCCAACTCCACAAACCAACTAGATAGTCGCTCTACTTTGAAACTCAATGGTGCGCTGGTCAGACAGCTCTGAATGGTAACTTATTAACAGCGTTTACATTTAAAAACTAACTCATCAACAAAAAGTGCAGAGATCTGTTTGAGGGTAGAAACTTCCAAGGCCACATCTGCTTAATGTACACCCATAATGATTCTTGTCGCCTTCAATCCTGGAAGGCTTGAAAGATAAACGTCAGGAAGATGCTTTTGTGACTTCCCTGGTGGTCCGGTGGCTAAGACTCCAAGCTCCCAATGCAGGGGACCTGGGCTTGATCCCTGGTCAAGGAAGTAGATTCCACATGCTACAACTAAAAAGACCCTGTGTGCTGCAAATAACAGGGCTTCTGAGATGGTGCAGTAAAGAAATGGTGCCTCCTACAGGAAATGTAGGAGATGCGGGTTTGATCCCTGTGTTGGGAAGATCCCCTGGAGGAGGAAACGGCAACCCACTCCAATACCCCTGCTTGGAGAATCCCAGGAACAGAGGAGCCTGGCAGGCTACAGTCCATGAGGTCAGAAAGAGTTGGACACGACTGAGGATGCTTGCACACCACAAATAAGACCCGCATAGCCAAATAAATATTTTTAAAAAAGAAAAAAAGAAGAAAGAAAGACCCTCCTGACCTCCAGCCACACTGAACAGCACTCCAAAGACTTTGCAGAGCAGGGTCCGGAGACGGACGATTCCAGGCACTTTCACGCCATTCAGATAGCATTTGATCTCGGGGATCCCAGAACCGGCTGCCACTGGCTGAGGGGGAGAGCAGGCATACTCAGAAACTCAGAACCCACTGGGCTCACCCTGGACAGCACCACACTCAGTAGGCCTGATGCATTTCTAACAAGTTCCTGGTGATTTAACATCTCCTGCGAGGGGAGGCTTTTCAACAGTCAGTCAGTTCAGTTCAGTTGCTCAGTCATGTCCGACTCTTTGTGACCCCATGAACCACAGCACACCAGGCCTCCCTGTCCATTACCAACTCCTGGAGTCTACTCAAACCCATGTCCATCGAGTTGGTGATGCCATCCAACCATCTCATCCTCTGTTGTCCCCTTCTCCTCCTGCCCTCAATCTTTCCCAGCATCAGGGTCTTTTCAAATGAGTCAGCTCTTCGCATCAGGTAGCCAAATGCCGCCCTTCATTTCCGGAGACTCTTACCTCATTTGTCTAAGCTGGGTATTGGTCACTTTTAAAGTTCTTTAAGGTTTAAAGCCGGAGAAGGCAATGGCACCCCACTCCAGTACTTTTGCCTAGAAAATCCATGGATGGAGGAGCCTGGTAGGCTGTAGTCCATGGGGTCGCTAGAGTCGGACATGACTGAGCGACTTCACTTTCACTTTTCACTTTCATGCATTGGAGAAGGAAATGGCAACCCACTCCAGTGTTCTTGCTTGGAGAATCCCAGGGACGGGAAAGCCTGGTGGGCTGCCGTCTATGGGGTCGCACAGAGTCGGACACGACTGACGCGACTTAGCAGCAGCAGCAGCAAGGTTTAAAGCATTTGTTATTCTAAGGTGTTTTCACAATTCCCCAGGTGTTTCTTCTAATGTGCTGTCAAGGTTGAGAGGCAACCTCCTAGTCCAGATTGTTCCCCTTTAATCTCCCCAGAGGCTGAAACCACTTTCAGAAAACCTCTCTAAGTGAAAGAGAGATCACTTTTTCTACAAGAATCTATACTCTTAAGACTAAATCAGTGTCTTGACATTTCGGAAATGGAGATGGAGAAAAATGGACTCCCCAACAACCTCATGAGCAAGAAGACCCCCACTGCCTCACCCCCATCACACCTCACCTCAATTAGGACAAGAAGGCTTGCGAAAAAGACAAACGTCAAGTTGAAACCCAAGAGTTCCAGGAGGGACAGCGCGAGACAGCCTTTCTGGCTGCACTCCTCCACCGCTGCAGAAATGGGGTTAAGGAAAACGAGCCTGCCAGTAGGGGCGGTCCTGCCACTAAGTATGAAGCAGTTTTTCTTCCTCTGAAGCATGGGGGCTGCTTACTGCACATCTTCCTGTTTTCCACATATAAACTTCACAAAAACACAACTGTCTGAGATATCTTCTCATTGGTGTTTTCAGTCATTAAGTCATGTCTGACTCTTTCGCGACCCCATGGACTGTAGCCTGCTGGGCTCCTCTGTCCAAGGGATTTCCCAGGCAAGAATACTGGAGTGGGTCGCCATTTCTTTCTCCAGGGGATGTTCTCAACCCAGGGGTAGAAACCGCGACTCTTGCATGGGCAGGCGTTGAGCCACCAGGGAAGCCTTTGTCTCCTACACTAGGAACCATTTTAAAATCATGAAATACTTCAAACATTACAAGATGTACAAACATCTGTACCCTCAGAGCCTTAACAAATCTCAGTGTTAAGCCACATCTGCTCCAGGTGCTTTTTGAAAATTCAAACACTAGATACCGTTCAAAACAGCAACAAAACCCCTTGTGCCTCCCTCCCTCTTTCATGGAAGAAACCCCTAAGCTGAACCCTTGCACATCCTCCCCGGAACACGTCCATGTGCATCCATACTGTTCTGAGTGTTTCTGAAATTAAAACAGTGGCATTGCGGTTGATGCACCTTCTACCCTTGCTCTCTCTCCCTCAACACTTTCTGAGAATTAGCCATGTTGATCTAAAAGCTCTGGTTCATTTTAACTTCTATGTGAAATTACACCATCTAAACTACAACTGGCCCACTCTCCCATCTGCTGTGACAGCAGTGTTCTGCAATCCCAGAGATGCAATGAACATCTCTGTGCATGTCTGAGGGCCACGCCTAGAACACAAACGCAGGAGTCAGGGATGCGCACCGTCCTGTGTATTTAACTTTCACTTCCCTGCTGGTGGTGAGGTTAAGCGCTCTTCCACAGGTCATTTTCCTCTTCTGAGAACTGTCTGCTCACATCCTTTGTATGTTTTTCTACTGAGCTGTTTCGGCTTTTTTCTTAATTGAGTTGCTGTTCTCCCTCTATTATGGATACTAATTATCTGTCTCTTAAATGCACAGAGAGTCACTTCTCCTAAGCTGTAAACTTGTTTTTCAGTTTGTTTATGGAGTTTTATTGTCTGAGTTTTTTTTTTTGATGCGTGTATAAACAGAATGTTTACTTTGATGTCATCAAGTTTATTGATCTTCATGCCTTCTGGAGTTCTTAGAGATTACTCCCTGGTCTTGACGTTACACAGTCTCTTCAAGTTTTGTTTTGCCTATTTACATCTTTAATCCATCTGGAATTAATGTATAGTACAAAGTAAGAATCTAATTTTGTATTTTTCCAGATGGGTAACCAATCTCCCAGCATCTTTTATTAACAAACCCATCCTTTCTCACTGATTTATAATATCAACTCTGTCACTCACTGCATTGCTGTATGTGTGTGGGCCCATTTCTGCTTCTCTATTACTTTCCACTGGTCTAACTGGGTGTTCTTGTACCAATATGACACTGGGTTAATTACTATATCTTAAATTATGTAAATCTTGACATCTAGGACGGCCAGTCCCATCTGCTGTTCAAAGCTGTCTCAGATACTTTGGGCTCTTTATGATTCCACACAAATTTAGGAAGAGAATTATTTTCAAGTTCCATGAACAATTCTAGTGAGATTTTCCTTGGAACCACAATCAGTTCACAGACTGATAAGAAAAAACAGGTATCTGGGCTTCATGTCTTACTACCATGACCATGAGCATCTTTCTATTCAAGTCTTCCTCTGTGTCCTTTGATAATAATGCAAAAGTTTAATCACAAGTGGCCAATAAGTAGCTCTTCAAAGATCACGTCTGTAAACTCATTTCTGTATGGGAAAGCAGGGTGAGCAACCACACATGTTGGGGAACACTGTGACCCTTGTAAAGGATACATGCCTGCACCACACCAAACTTGAGCTGCGTGAAAAGCCGAGCAAAGAAGTCCACGAAGAGACCCACCTGGGAAGAGGACAAGAGCTGTCACCTGAGTTTCCACACTGTCATAGGCACTCCCCTGGAAACACAGCCCCCCACCCCCCACCGCTTGTTCTCCTTGGTCACACGCACCCATGCTACCAACAGGCCATGTGTGAACAGGCCTTTCCTTAGTCAAGGAGTGCCCCACCTGAGTCTGGTCCCACAGCCCTTCTGAGGACAAAAGAAGGGGTGTAGCTAAGTTGTCAGAAGGAGAGTTACAACACATAGGGATAAGAATAAAAAAAGAACCTCAGACCAAGGAAGACTGAGAGTGCTTAGAAATAGTACAGAGGCGTGTGAGGGCCTGCTCTGCTCTTCCCAAAGGTAGGGTCAAAAGAAGAAAGCCAAACACACTTTCAGTGATCCTTAGCTGGGTAAGTGTAGAAAACATTAGGGTATCAGAATATTACTTTGAAAGCCAGTACCTACTCAGGAGTAGTATATGGCTGTTGCACATGTTATTGTTCATTCACTAAGTTATGTCCGAGTCTTTGCAACCACCTTGACTGCAGCATGCCAGGCTCCTGTCCTCCACTATCTGTCAGAGTTTGCTCAAGTTCTTGTCCATTGATGATGCCATCCAACCATCTCATCTCCTGTCACCCCCTTCTCCTTCTGCCCTCAATCTTTCCCAGCATCAGGATTTTTTCCAATGAGTTGGCTCTTTGCATCAGGCAGCCAAAGTATATTCAGGACTGATTTCCTTTAGGATTGACTGGTTTGATCTCCTTGTATTCCAAGGGACTCTCAAGAGTCTTCTCCAACACCACAATTCAAAAGCATTTATTCTTTGGCACTCTGTTATTACCATTTTATAAATCATGACTTCGATTTATAACCATTGTATAACCAATGATTAGCCTGGTGAATAAGAGAAAACCACTCCTGTTCCACTAGCTCACTCTCTGAAGGGCATGCTCAGGACTTAACAGAGAACTGGGAAGACTTCTGACCATGTGAATTCAGGATCAAAGGCTTTGTGCCTTTAACTCTGGTCTTCCCACAAACCAGTGCTTGGGGGGCTTTTAAATATTGAAACAATAAACAGTGACAGATCAAAGGAGAAGAGAGCCAGCAGCAAGAGGAGATGGTTGCTACATTATTAAGGCAGGTCTGCTTTCAGACCTGCCTTAAGGCAGAACAGGAGGGTGTTCGGTAAAGTTGCTAGAGTTTGACACGACAGTTGCAGAAAGACTAACACCTATATGGCTAGTGACTATGCTTATTACAAGGTAATCTGCAACCAGGAAACTATAAAGCAAAATAAAACAATTAAATCAGCCCATGATTCCCCACAATGGCAGAACATTATCAAAGAGGCCTCCTGAATGCTATTAATCTTAAATAGTAAGATGTTCCTTCATCTCTGAATTTACTACAGTAAAAATCTGAAATTAAAACCTGTGGTCAGTTCCTACGGCTATGTTATGTTTAAATATGCATTTACACTTAATGGGTACGTTATCTAGAATTAAGTTTGAAACCTGTGGTTAATTCTAGAGAAAGGTGATGAACAGGCTACTGCTTAAGAATACATATACACTGTTACGGGCTAATGTTTGTGGTCTCCCCTGCCCACTCCCAAATTCATATGTTGAAATGCTAACCTCCTCTAATTAGGAGGTGGGGGGGGGCCTCTGTAGGTAATTAGGTCATGAATAGGATTAGTGTCCTTATAAAAGAGACCCCAGAGAGCTCCCTTGCCTCTCCTGCAACCTGAAGACACAGCAAAAAGACGGCCATATGTGAATGACGAATTGGGCCCTCACCAGACACCAGATCTGTTGGCCTGGACATTTCAGACCCCAGAACTATGAAAAGTAAATGCCTGTTGTTTAAACCCCTCAGTCCACGGTACTTTTGCTATAGCAGTCTGTATGGATGAAGACAATCCCCTTTTCTAACAATGTATTGTCAGAAAATCAGATTTGACATTTACCATTTGGATTGTCTACTAACTCTTCCAGCTTCTCTGCTCCGGGTTGAAGCACGGTGAGTCAGCAGTTATGGTTCCAGACTTTTGCTATGACAATCTTTGGCAATATTTCATGATTTCTTCTTGTCTGGGATTCATCTGTGAATGTGCTGACCCAGAACCCTGTGCACTCAGGCGTATTCCTCTACCCACAACTGCCAGCTCTACCTTCTAGGTAAAATGAGCAGTGTTCAGGGAAGAGGGACGGCGTAATGAGTTCATGGAGATCCGCGATGTCCTATTTACTGGCATGCTGTGCTCGAGCAAAGAGCATAATAGCCACACTTTTGTTCTCATCATGTTGCTTTCTCCCTGCACAGTGACCTCAGCATCCACTAAGCACTCTCCCCACTCTGCCATCTACCTAATGGGACCACATAACAAAGGACAGGTCTTGAGCAAGACTTCAAGTGCTTTAAAGGACATCAGTGTTGCATGGCTCACTTTCATTTCAGAAATTGAAAAGTATAAAAAAAGTATCAGGATTATACTTAAAAAAGAAAGAAAGAAAAAAGGCATTCTCTGTTAGAAGGACAAATGACTTATCTGCCAGACTGGCACATGCCCTCTGCCCTCTGCTGCCCCTTGGCCCACGATCTCCTCGCCTGCTCACCAGACCGGTGCAGACTCCAATGGCAAACACCATCATCCACTTGACTGCCTCATACTTGCGACCTTTCTGTTCACAAAGGAAAAGAATGACTCAGGATTATGATGGCAGCAACGGGGAACTACATCTTAGGCAACCAGTTTCAGACTAAATTCCACATGGACAGCAAGCACAGAGATGATGTCTGGTGTGGCAGGGAAGCTTTACAATGCAAGAATGAAGAACGCGAAGGGCCAGGCCAGGTGCACTGACAGTGGACATGCTGGCTGGCAGGTTGAAGGACTAAGGAATTAATAGATTTAATTTAGTTAATAGATGGTATTAATAAATATCCCATGAAAAGGGTTAAGAGTCCAAAGGTTAAGGAAATCACTAAAGTATTTAGAACAAAAAAGAGGCTGTCCAAAAGAGACACAGATGTATAGAAAAGCCTTTTGGACTCTGCAGGAGAAGGCGAGGGTTGAGAGAATAGCATTGAAATATGTATATTATCATATGTGAAACAGATCACCAGTCTAGGTTCGATGCATGAGACAGAGTGCTCAGGGGTGGGATGGGGAGGGAGGTGGGAGCGGGGTTCAGGATGGGGAACACATGTACACCCATGGCTGATTCATGTCAATGTATGGCAAAAACCACTACAATATTGTAAAGTAATTAGTCTCCAATTAAAATAAATAAATTAAAAAAAGAAAAAGAGGCTGTCATAAAACCTACTTGGTCCCAAAAGATCAATAAGGAACTCACCTTATTATCCATAGTCTCCAAAACTTCCAGATAAGGGTCATTGATACAGCGATCATAATCCAAACTCTGAAAGAGGGATGTGTGAGTAAAGAAAAAGTTATAAGCAGATAGGAAGAATTACCATAACCTGGAAAGGATAAACCTTCCAGTTCCCACCACTCAAAGCACTGATGGCCAGAGCAGCACTCAGGAAGGGCTTGTTAGAGACACAGACTCTTGGACGCCCTCAGGTCCTTCTTAATCAGAATCACTTACATGGCCGTTTCAGCAGCACCCCTGTAGGCGAATACTTTACGCTTCAGGAAGTTTTAAACTACATATTTTTAAGTGCCCTGTTTCTGCCAAACACTAAAGTCCTCATGCCCTCACTGGTGTTACCCAACTTACTCCATTAATGAACAAATGCTTCCATTAACCAGAACCAAATTAATTTAGCAAGTCTAATTTTAAGTATCTTCTGCAGTTAGGATCTGTGAAAAAGAGGTGAGTCACGAGACAAACGTGGAGACTGTTTTAAAAAAACAACTTCCAGTTTATGTTAGAAGAGGCACAGATCCAGCCTGGCTCCTAAAACAGTTCCTTAAACTTCACGGAACACAGCAGTTTCGCAAACAATCTGCAGGTGTGCCAGGGACATTTCTGAGGAACAGTTCAAAGGAAGTGATTTTATTTCTACATCATGCACAAGCAGTAGCAGTCTGGCACCAAAGGAAAACAGTCTGCTGTGTGCTCTCTCCCCGTAACCTGTTGCTACCTACACATCAGCTAGTGAACAAACTTGGGACACTGGCCTGGTGGCCACACTCCCACACAGGAGTTCAGAGTCAGCCGCTAAACAAACGCAGGTGTGACATGTGATAGTTCATTCCATTTCTGTGACTACCCAAAGTCCAAATTCCTTTTCTAAAAGGGTCCTGGAGTAGCAGCAGGTGACTGATCAAATCAACTTTTATCCACCCAATATGCAAGACTATGTAGTCATAGGGCTTCCCAGGTGGTACTAGTGGTAAAGAACCTGCCTGCCAATACAGGGGACGTAAGAGACTCGGGTTGGGAAGATCCCCTGCAGGAGGGCATGGCAACCCACTTCAGTGTTCTTGCCTGGAGAATCCCATGGACAGAGGAGTCTGGCAGGCTACAGTCCATAGGGTTGCACAGAGTTGGACACGACTGAATCGACTTAGCATGCACACATTCATGTAGCCATTAAAAGAATTTGGACAGGTCTTCAAGGACAGATGTGGCCAATGTGCAAAGATTAAGTTAAAAAGGCAAGATGCAAAATAAATGAATAAAGGCAGATGTAGATTAAAAGGTGTAATAGCATCCTATTTTGATTAAACAAAGATTTGTATGTCAGCAAACAATAGAAAACGTTTGGGAAAACCGTTCACAATGGTTAACTCTGAGGTGGTATTTCAGTAGGCACTCACATCTGGATATTACTTAAAATTTTCCTGGCAAATATGGTGAACATTTTTTTATATTAAAACAAAATTGTCTGCCTGATTATAAAACAAAAAAAAACAATCAGGGGAAAAAAAAAAAAAACAACCATTAAACAATATTTCTGCTGGGAAACTAGACCCATCAGTGAATGATTAAACATATGTGTATTTAGTGGTAATATATATACACATATATGGTTTACATACACACACACACACACACACACATATGCACACACATACAGTAGACCCTTGAACAACAAAGGGGTTAGGGGAAGCAACTTTCCACACAGGTAAAAATCCACATTTTGCTATTTCTTCCTCAAAAATGAAGAATTTGATAAATGGCTCAACCAAGGACAACAAGCTGAAATAATGTGGATAGAATCAGGACTCAACCCTAGTTCTTTAGATTCCACACACTGTGATCTCTAATGCAACACAAATTCTTCCCCACACTTAAAGATTTATAAAATGAAAATACAATATTTATTGGAAAAAACAAAAACAACAAACTTGCATGTAAGTGGACCTGAGCACTTTAAACTCATGTTGTTCAAGGGGTAATTGTATGTCCACACACATATACATATGTATGTGTGTATGTATACACACACACACATTTTAATCAATTAAGTGACATCACATTCTAGGAACAAATGGGAAAAAATTAACATGTTGAAAAATATGATATCCTTCATGCCCAATATGTATAAAAATCACTAGCAATTATTTGCTTGATGGTTCTAATAATGCTTAGGCTCCATAAACATTGAGAAGGTTTGCAGACATCCACAACAGGCAAAGGTATAGCCACAGAAAGTAGATTAGTGCTTGCCTACGGTCAGGGGCAAGAAGAGTGGGCGGTGACTGCTAACAGGTGCATGTTTTCTCTCCGGGTGATGAAAATATTCTGAAATTGATTTGATGATAGTTGTGCAACTCTGTGAATATACTAAAAACCACTGCATGTACAATTTAAATGGGTAAATTGTATAGAATGTGAATTATAGCTCAATAAGGCTATTAAAAGGGGCATTTAGAAAGAACTGTAATACAAGAACACCAAACTTTTTTTTTTAAGCTTTGAAAATTTGACACTTGGTAAACATGTACCCATGAACTATATGATCTATTATTAAAACCAGATAATTACTTCTCCTTTGTCATGACTAATTTTCTGTTATTTCTGCTGTATATGTTGCTCTTTGGTTTGGGAAACTAACAACTTCTTTAAAATAAAATTCTTTAAAAATAAAACTTGTATAGGTAGGCTGCAGGGCTGATGTCCATGGTTATGAGCAAACATGGCATTCGGCTACAGGGCACAAATGGGGACTGAGGTGTAGCCCAAACTCACTCAGGAAGGCATCTTACGGCCCACACAAAAAGCACCTTCGATGGGCCTTTAGCAGAGGTGTCGGCGTTGAAATGACTCAGAGAGGGGAGGCCTGTTAGAAATTCTAAGTCCTCAGCTCTAAGGGGGTGCCTTTCTCTACCTCAAAAGGGCGCTATAGGTTCTGCGGCATGCAGAAAAACAACACTCCTTGGGAATGGTCTCATCCCACAAACAGGGAGTTGATATTATTCAAACCATCTATAATGAGAATGGATGTCAAACGGGGATTCTAACATCTTGTAAGATCCCGAACTTATTAAAGAAAAAGTCAAGTACATACAATGAACTTTTACTAAGGCAGGAACTGTGTGTGCTAGTCACTTGGTTGTGTCCAACTCTTTGTGAGCCTGCCAGGCTCCTCTATCCGTGGAATTCTCTAGGCCAAGAATACCAGGGTGGGTAGCCATTCCCTTCTCCAGGGGATCTTCCCAACCCAGGGATTGAACCCAGGTTTCCCGCATTGCAGGCGATTCTTTACTAGCTGAGCTACCAGGGAAGCCCACTAAGGCAGGAAGTAGCACATTTTAGAAAGATCTTCAGCAGAAGGGTTTTCTAGTTGATCCCTCATAAATAAAATCTGAGCTGACTTTTCTGAATCAATGCCTAACTAACTTGCTCTTACAGCAGATGCTCTCAAGAAGATGGTTAATTGAGAAATATTAATGACTCACATGGAAGAACATTAACCCATAAAATTTACACAAATATGCATATCAGGTGAGAGGAAATGCATTACTGACATGAGTGCAATTTAGCAAAAAGAGTGAAGGGAACAGAAGATCAATGGAGCAGACATGCAGTGTTGAGATCTCAGGAGGAGGATAAAGGCTGGGACAGTGTCAGTTGTAACCATCAGAATGATATCACCAGGTTCAAGGAGGGACGGCGAGGTGACAGCACGAAATGGATTATCATACTAATTCTTGCAAATCTTTCTACTGTGTACAAGCAAACACGTATTTAAGAGTTATGGGACTTCCCTGATGGTCCAGGGACTAAGACTCCATGCTCCCAAAGCAGGGGGCCCAGGTTCCATCCCTGGTCAGGGAACTAGATCCCACATGCTGCAACTAAGAGTTTGCATGCCTTGACGAAGATTCAAGGTCCCGCTTGCTGCAACTAAGACCTTAAATAAATTTTTAAGAAGAAATATGAGACAATACATCATTGGATATAGTGCTTTTTGATTGATTAAAAGCACTCACATCAGAGTAACACATTATGCCACTGCGGTACAGTTGGCAAATTTTAGACTCTTAAAATTATTTTGTTAAGTCAATTGCAAGGGGAAAAAAAAAGATGAAACAAAACAAAACAAAGATGAAGGTGGAATCTACTTCCTCTCAAACCTATTTGACTTAAAAGATGTATCAAGTGCAACGTTAGGACCTTACTTGGAACCCAACTCAAACAAACTATGAAAAAGTACTTATGACATTTATAAGACAACTAGAAAACCCAAACACTGGTTGTTTGACATCAAGGACTTACTGTGAATTTCTCAGGTGTGAAAATGGCACTGGCTTATGATAGGAAAAAAAGTGTCCTTACCCACTAGAGACTCGAACTGAATTATTTATGGGTGAAATGATATGATGCATAGACTTTCCTTCAAGATAATAGGGGACCGGGGAAGCGGATGGGCACACACACGCAACACGGTCAGGCACGACTGAACGATGCTGTGTGACGAGTACGGGGGGTTTTCAGTGTACTATTCTGCCCATTTGTCTACATTTATGATCTGTAGCTTCTCATGGAACTTAAAAAAAGTTCCATGAGAAGCTACAAATCATAATAGATACACTAAATTCTATAGCAAGAGTACATAAGATATTAGAAAGAAAATTAGTCTGGGTATGTTATTGCTCTAGAATATTGAATTTTTTAAGTACATGGTATTATTTTTTTTTTAAGTCATTAAGTATAGACACGATTAATCTCACTTTGGGAATTAGTTCTAAGAAAGCAATTAAAGATAAATAAGTAAGGATGGTCACCACCATGCAATTCATAACACAGAAAAGTCAGATAAAAAACATTATCTTATTTCATAGATAATGAAATACTATTTCCCCATTTAAAAATGAATTACAGAAAAGTATTGATAAACAAAAATTTGTTATCAACTGGGAGGGAAAACCATGTTAAAATAGTGTATTTAGTAGAATTTCACTTTGTTATTTAAAAGAAGGCACGGAAAAGGACGTTTAATAAAATGAACAGTCATCTTTTCATGAACAGGATTGTAGATTTTTCCCTAGCTTCTTTTTGCAAATCATATGAAAATCCTCTATCACAACCATGGCTTGTTTTTGCCATTTCAAAAGTCATAGAAATGTCACTATAAGCTGACTAAATAATAAAAGGTATACTCTAGCAGCACTGGCCTTCAGAGAAGGCAATGGCACCCCACTCCAGTACTCTTGCCTGGAAAATCCCATGGATGGAGGAGCCTGGTAGGCTGCGGTCCATGGGGTCGCTAAGAGTCAGACATGACTGAGCGACTTCACTTTCACTTTTCACTTTCATGCACTGGAGAAGGAAATGGCAACCCACTCCAGTGTTCTCGCCTAGAGAATCCCAGGGACAGGGCAGCCTGGTGGGCTGCCGTCTATGGGGTCGCACAGAGTCGGACACGACTGCAGCGACTTAGCAGCAGCAGCAGCAATGGCCCTACTGCTCCCCACCACACAAAACACACACACACACACTCTCTCTCTGAGTCCCGTGCATGAAGTCAGGAACTATAACCAAGAACTGACAATTCCGAGAGAAGCTGCTTGGGCAGGAAGCAATCATCTGAAAACTCAGTTCTCTTAGAAGAAAAGCAAGGCTTCCTGGCTCACACATGTTTACAAGCAAATGCTGTCAGTGGCTTTGACTCTGGGTCTCTACAAGTTACAAAAGCAAACAGTCTAATGGCAAACACATGCTCTAACCAGGTTAAGGTGCAACAGACTGATGAAAGCCTGAAGACACACTCAGACCCTGCTTTGAGGCTAAGGTGGAAAAAGGGCTTCTTAAACAGCCCATTCTGACAAAGAAGTTATCTCTTACCTACTCACTCCCTGGGAGAGAAGGTCACAGAGCATCTCTGGTTGGAATCCCAATGCTTCAGTCTGAAGTGAGCTGGTCATTCACTTCTTCTGTTACCCAGACAGCATCTAAGAATCTTACCTCATAGTCTTTCCTTGGAAGGATCTCATCCTCCTCCTCCTGTGTTTCTCCAAGGATGGTCTAGAAAAACAAATACAGAGCAGGGAGACCCTTTCAATGTTTTTAAAAGTGGAAAGAGACAGAAGGATTTACTGAAACCAGCTACTAATTTCTAAATCCTCTGTAGCCATTATCATCAAATGGGAACACCTAAAACAAACAAACAAAAACATTTTGGGATGGGGGTGATGTGGTGAGGGTATACAGTCATCAGCTGAGCTCTTCACGCCTACCATACATTCTTCAAATCACCACTCATCTTCAGGACACTTCAAAGATGTCACCTGCCAGCTTAAGAGGGAAAGAATTCAGGTTCCTTCTGACAACACGTGGAGTCTTACATCAGGAGAGACTTGTCAACTCTGAGGATACAACTCAAGTTTTCCCAGGGTGCTTTGCAGAGGGAAGCTGGATTATCAGTGACCCAGAAAGGGTGAAGGATACAGTGACAGAGCGCTGGAAAAACTAAGCCAGCGGCATGATATGCAAAGTCCAGTGAAGGGGCTCATTCTGAAAATGCTCGTTTCATTCAAAACTCCTTTTAGGTGAAAACTAAAAAATTAATATGGATGAGATTGACTGGAGCTGGCCTAGATCTTCCCTCAGATTCCAGGGAGGGCTTATGAGAAAAGACCCCAGACTTGGGCACGTGAAGTCGTGCAGATGCTTCGAGAGCCCGGCGTGAGGAGCCCAGGCCCCACCCGCGGCCACCTGCGGGCCTAGCTCGACCCGGCCCCACCCCCGGCAACGCCTCTTGCAGTCCCTTAGCAACCGCCCCCTCCCCAGCCCGACTCCACCCGCTCCTTACCAGCTCCTCCGGGGTGCGGGTCTCACGGTCACCGCAGCAGCAACACCACCTGCAGCAGCAGCACAGGGACCCCCTGCATCCCGCCATCTTCCTCCTTTACTGCCACTCTGGCCCCCTCTGCCAACCCCCCTCCCACCCAGGATCCGCGCCTCACGTGACTGGTCCCGGGAGTGTCACGTGGCCCTCTCGAGCTTGAGGATGGAGACGGGGAGTGGCTGCAGACGGGTGGGGCGAGGGCTCGCGTCACATGACGGCGGAGGGCCGGCTTCCAACGAGACTTCTGTGCGCGGCCATGTTGGGGGCGGGGCTTCCGGGCGTCCGCGAGGGCGGTTTCCGTCCTCTGCTCCCGCCTCCCTTAGCAACCTGACACCCGCGCCTCGCCTCCTCCCGAGCCCCGCCCCCTCCGCCGGAGCCTCATTAGCCGCCACACCGCTGCGGAGGCCGCTAGCTCTGAGTCATCAGTGACCAGAGGGTGAGTGACGGCGAGGCATACGTCGCCCGCAGGGGAGACCCGGGCCTTGGGGGCCACCCACCGGGGGGCGGGCTCTTGCGGGGGGGGGGGGGGCTGCGGGGAGCGGTGGAGGCTGGCCAGCCCCCTCTGCGCGCGCGCCCTCGGTGAGACTAATGTAGCCCCCACTGACTGCCTTGCGACCCCCCAACCCTGGAGCAGAGAATCAGTTTCGGCCCCCAACCTGGACAGAGGGACTTAAGGGCTGAGGCGGCCCTGAGGTGGGGTGGTGACCCAGTGCCCTGGGACCGGACTTGGGCCTTGGTTTCCGCCCCCACCCGTGACCCAGTGACGCGGTGATTCTGTTCGCAGCGTGCCAGAGTGGCTGAACACCTTGAGAAGAGCCGAGGGCCGCTGGCACTGCTGTCCCCGACGCCCACTGCATCGGGCTGCACACAAGTGCCCACCCGGGCCCCTCTAAGAGTGGTGGACTCCAGTATTTCTCCACTGTTGCGGGTGCCTGGCACCGATTAAGTAAGTGCTCATCAAATGGCAGAGGGGCTTCCCAGGTGGCTGAGTGGTAAAGGATCCGCCTGCCAGTGCTGGAGAGGCAGGAGACACCGGTGCGATCCCTGGGTCCGGAAGATCCCCTAGGGAAGGAAAGGACAACCCAATCCAGTATTCTTACCTGGGAAATCCCATGGACAGGGGAGTCTGGCAGGCTACATGGAGTCAAAAAGAGTTGTACACACTGACTGACTGAGCACGCACATCCATTGGTGGAGGGTTGTTCTGAGAACGGTGTAACAGTGCCTGGCCTGTTGGTGCCCAGTGAGTGCCAGTTGTTATTACCGGATGCCAGGCATTGGGATACCATAGGCAGAATACTTGGCTCTGGTCTCAGGGAACTGGGAAGAGGGGAGATAAACATGTGAATCCACAGCTGCAGAAGGGTCCTTTGGGGTCCTAACTTAAAATGGATTAAGTGAAAAAATGCTGAAACGAGTTTAGTGCCTGGTCAGAGCTAATAAGTCTTCATGAACAAACGAAGGAGCAGTTAGTTTGTAGGCGGTTCAGCCTCTTCCCCCGCTCCTGTTTTGGTCCAGCAGATGATTAACGATGCACTCACTCGCTCGCTTTCTGAGGAGAGGCCAGACTCGGCTGATCTTGACACACTCCCCTTTCTTACTCTTCGTGTTCATCCCTTTCAGAGAAACTAGAGCTTTAGGTCAGAATCAAAATGGGCATCCCTCAGGATGGAAAGCATAGTCTGGAGTCAACTCCTTGACCCTGCATGTACCAAGGACACTTGTGTATGTTTTAGGGTAGAGGAGTATTGGATCTCATCAGTTTCTCATGAGTCTAGGACCCCAAACTAGTTAAGAACATGGGCTTGGCAGTAGGCATTCCCTGAAACACATGATCTTGGCCTGGTTGTTCCTGTAATGTTCCGCGTTGCCACACACTGGATACTTTTGCGTTATATGAGTAGTGTGTCCCATGTTCCGCACCAAACTGCCCCATGGCCCTGTGCCATCTGTCAGCCTGGCCTGCCTGTGGTTGCCATGGTTCAGGGCTTCAGCTATGGTGGCTGTGCAGTTTCTTGAACTGACTTCACTGATGTGTGTAAGGACAACAGCTTGGAAGGCATGCACAGACTGGACAGTCTTTGTTCCAAGTTGGACATAAATTCATGCCCTTACAGAGCTTGGATCTGGCTACTTTTGGAACCCAGCCAATCCATGGCAACCTACTCCAGTACTCTTGCCTGGCAAATCCCATGGACAGAGGAGCCTGGTAGGCTGCAGTCCATGGGGTCGCTAAGAGTCGGACACGACTGAGCGACTTCACTTTCACTTTTCACTTTCATGCGTTGGAGAAGGAAATAGCAACCCACTCCAGTATTCTTGCCTGGAGAATCCCAGGGATGGGGGAGCTTGGTGGGCTGCCGTCTATGGGGTCGCACAGAGTTGGACACGACTGAAGTGACTTAGCAACCCATGACATGGACTTGTCAGAGAAGCACAAACTTGGGAGAAAGCTGGCAGCTTCGTCAAGCCCTAAGCCCTTCCATCCTGCGTGCACACAAACTGTTCCCAGTCCCAGGAGATGTTTCCAGGGCTGAACTGTTCCTTCTTGGCAAGTGCTGCAGTCGCCCCGAACATCTGTTGACCTCATCTCCACCCAAACGCTGCGGTCTGCAGCCCCATGTCCCCCTCCTTCTATCCATCTTCAACGGCTTAGTGCCTCAGCCCTCCCTCTCGCCTGGAATCCTGCGCCCGCCCCCTTGCACTGGCCCCAGCCACAGCTTTAAGCTCTTCCTTTGTCATGGCTCCGCCCAGTCAGGCACACCCGCTGGGGAAGGTTCCTCGTTTCTCAGGAACTCAGAGGTCCGGGGTCTAAGTTTACCCTGGCGGAGATGGACCGCCCAAAACCCAAGGTCTTCCCAGTGGGGCACTGCTGCCCCTCCCTGGGAATGCGAGCTTCGGAGGCTGGCAGCGGAAGGCTCTCAGTGCCACCCTCCATCAGGTAGCGGTCACAGAGGACCCAGGGGCTGAGGAGCATGTGCCGGGTTGGGGCTGACGTCCCTGGAGTCAGGCAGCAGTGGAGGGCCAAGCTTGGAGTGAGGCAGCGCAGACAGTCCTTACTGCGGAGTCTCTGGGTGGGGGCCTTGTCACCCAGACCCTCACCAGCCTTCTTCCTGCGTGAAAACGCAGCATCTCTCACCTGACCCTGCCACGTTGGGGCTCGGCCACCTGCCCCGCCGTCTCACGCCCCCTGCCCTCGCCCCGTGCAGCAGGAACTCGGCCATGGTGAACGAACCCAGAGGGAACGGCAGCCCCGGCCCCCGCTGGGAGGGCAGCAGCAGCGGCAGCGAGAGCTCCAAGGACAGTTCAAGGTGCTCCACGCCGGGGTTGGACCCCGAGCGATGCGAGAGACTCCGGGAGAAGATGAAGCGGAGGATGGACTCTGGAGACAAGTGGTTCTCCCTAGAGTTCTTCCCTCCCCGAACTGCCCAGGGTGCTGTCAATCTCATCTCCAGGTGAGTTGGTGTAAGATAAGGAGTACAGGCTGGGAATGGAGGCAAGGTGAATAGGTGAACTGTGCCCTGCGGCTGGGCTGCACTTTGACCCAGCAGAAAAATGGTAGCTCCAAGGGGTGGAAAGAAGACAAGCCCGGAGAGATGCTTTGATACACAACTTGCCACTTTCTGGTCTGTAAAAGTCTCTCCAGGCACGTGGAATTTTTATTCACAGTCTTCCAGGAGTTAAAAATGTTTGTTCTCCCAGACAACATTCTTTGATGGAGTTTGTGGCTAGATCATGAGTAGAGTTTAGAAAGTTGAAAAACAGTGGCTTGGAGAACATTTTTAGCAAGTTTGGCATTTGGATTATGCCCTTGAAATCGAGAAATGCCAACTGGATTGCATTAGCGCTTTATGAATAGCAGTTCTTTTTTTAAAGTTTATGCTTTGTATTGCTTGCTCTTATGTGTCATTCCCATGGTTGTGAAATTTGAAGGCACAAAAATGTGCAAATGCACCACAGCTTATAATGGGCTTCCTTGGTGGTTCAGATGGTAGATAATCTGCCTGCAGTGCAGGAGATCCAGGTTCGATCCTGGGGTCAGGACGATCCCCTGGAGAAGGGAATGGCTACCCACTCAAGTATTCTTACTTAGAGAATTCCATGAACAGAGGAGCCTGGCAGGCTACAGTTCATGGGGTCACAAAGAGTTGGACACAACTGAGCGACTAACACTTTCACTTTTTCACAGCTTATAACACAGCATATCCATGTGGCTCTTGATACTAGTCCTGGTAATGTGGCCGTGCTCTGCAGGACTCTTGGCTGCTGCCAGGACTGGGCAGTGGTGGGGGGCTGGGGAGTGGTGGAGGCAGGTAGCATGGAAGAAACTTGTGTCTGCTGACCCTCTTTTTCCCTAGAATAAGGCCTTGCTTGCCACTCTGAGGAGTGCCCTGAACCCTTATCCATCAAAATGTCTTAATTCACCCAAGATGGTAAATATGCAAGCACTTTGAGAAGTCCAAAGTGCTGCTCTCACAGAAAATGGCTTTATTGTTGTTATCTTCGCAATAAGAGTAATCATAATAGCAGCACACTGATTGCTTGTTCACTGCGTACCTGGCACTGTTCTTGAGTTGTGGAGCCATCTGTCATGATATCCTCAGAATGTTATTAAGAAGTAGGCACTGTGCCCTGCCACATTGTAGAAATGAGAAAACTGAGGCGCAGAGAGTTTAAATAATTCTCCCAAGATCGCACAGTTGGTGAGTAGCAGAGCCAGGATGTGAATGCAGGTCAGTCTGATGCCAACCTGCAGGTGAGGCTTCTCTAAGTCCAAGACCCCATGGGAAGGTGGTGACGGGTGGTGCACCCCCAGGAGCCCCTCCTCAGAAAGAAATTCCCTACAGGTTTGACCGGATGGGAGCGGGTGGCCCCCTCTTTGTAGACGTGACCTGGCACCCAGCCGGGGATCCTGGCTCCGACAAGGAGACCTCGTCCATGGTGATTGCCAGCACTGCCGTGAACTACTGCGGCCTCGAGACGATCCTGCACATGACCTGCTGCCATCAGAGCCGTGAAGAGATCACGGGCCACCTGAACAAAGCCAAGCAGCTGGGCCTGAAGAACATCCTGGCGCTGAGGGGAGGTGTGGAGCCAGCGGCCTGCTCTCTGGGGTCTTGCTTTCTGGAGGACCTCTTCTGTCCCTGCAATGGTTCTTTTCTTGTCACCGGGTCCCATCCCTGCCAGTAGCATTAGTAGGTGTGGGTCAAGAGGACCACGGGCGACACACAGATGGAGCCACTTTTTGACCTTTTGACCTCCCAGTAGGAATTCAGTCAGGACCGCGGCCGGTGCCTGATAACCCACTGTTGTGATGTACACCACTGAATCGATCCCTTCCTACTCCCAGCTTTTGACCCAGTCACAGAGTTCCGCTCTGACCTGTGTCCCAGGAGTGAGAGTAGCTGATTATGCCTCTGTCCCCGGCTGTCATTGGGGCACACAAGTGTGGGAAGCGGCCGTCTGCTGGGTGGGTCCTTGTGGCCTCATGCTTCCTATCCCCAAAGACCATGTCTCACCTGAGATGAGTGGAAGCTTCTCCCAGGAGGCAAGAGTTCCCAGGGAGTGAGAGAGCGAGCAGTGGGCTTGGGCGAGGTGCCTGGACACACCTAGGTGTGAGCAGGTGGGGGGGATCTCAGATGCTCCAGGCTGAATGCAGAGCGGCAGCTGTTCTCTGCCAGCCACTGCCTGCATCTGTGCCTGGTGACTGTTTGCTGGCTTGGCTGCTGTCGTCCTTCCTACTGTTACCAAGTGCTACAGTGGAAAGCGCAGACACCAAGTTCAGCAATAGGAAGGCTCTGCCTTCGAGATTCTGTTGGCCCTGGGTGTGGGCGTGGGAAGAAGGAACAGAGAGGTTCCTGGAGGTGGGGTGAGACCCAGCACTGTGACCTCCAACCCTGCAGACCCCATAGGTGACCAATGGGAAGAGGAGGAAGGAGGCTTCAACTATGCTACGGACTTGGTGAAGCACATCCGAAACGAGTTTGGTGACTACTTTGACGTCTGTGTGGCAGGTGAGGGGCTGGGGCATCCCAGTGGGTGGGGCCTGAGAGAGGAAGGAAGGAGAGGCACAGGTGAGGACCCGGAAGGTTCACTGCACCCCGGGGCCTGCCTGCACCGTGGCGGGAGGCCTGTGCTGTGATGGAACGGAGTGACGGAGTGCAGAGGTGACTTGGACAGGCCACGTCTTCTGCGTTTCCTCCTCCTGTCATACATCACACTCCTGGGAGTGTCACCGTCCCCTAATTTTTTTTTTACAGTTTTATTTTTAAAAAATATTCATTTCTTTTTGGCTGTGCTGGGTCTTCATTGCTACACGAGGGCTTTCTCTAGTTGCGGTGAGTGGTGCCTACTCTCTAGTTGTGGCGCTCGGGCTTCTCACTGCAGTGGCTTCTCTCGTGGTGGAGCGTGGGCTCTAGCGCACGTGGGCTCAGTAGCTGTGGTGCTCGGGCTTAGTGGCCCCACAGCATGTGGGATCTTCCCAGACCAGGGATTGAACCTGCGTCCCCTGCATTGGCAGGCAGATTCTTAACCACTGGACCACCAGGGAAGTCCTCCGTCCATTTTTAAAAATGTAATGTCACTCAGATGTCTTGATACAGAGCAACTTTTCTTTTCATTTTGAATTTGGAAGTACTATACAACTGAATACAGTGGAATGAAAAGTACCAAAACTGAACTTGATTTTCTGTTCATGTAGCATAAGCCAGTGTCGTATGGCCAGGGCTCTTCTGTCCTTACACCTGTGCCCACCATTGGGAGCCCCTTCCTCTCCCCTTCTTCAACTCCTGGTGGCCAAAATCTAACCACCCAGACTTCCAAGGAAGATATGTATGTGTTCTTGACCTGATGAAAAAAGGATGTTGTGTTTTCATGTGAAAGGGAAAAGGGCCACGTTATTTTTAACTGTATTAGGGAGGTGTGAACAGTTTCAAAATGAGGTTTTATTTACTCAAGGTGAACACGAATCAGAACCAATGATTTCCCCCTACCCTGTATCCCTTCAAATTGTAAAGTTTTGTTCCTCTGCCTTCTCTTGCTATTAGCCTGTTCCCCAGCTCTATTCCTTCTCAAACAAAAGAGAGATATTAAGATTCTGAGGGCAGAGAATCTCAGAATAAGGTCAGGAAATGGCATCAGACCTCACTAAGCCCTGGAATCCACAGCCCTCCCTCATCCTCTCTGGGGCCACAGAGCCCCATCTCGGCCTTCCACTGCTCCATGCTTCACCCAGTAGATCTGATATGTACACTTGCCCTGTCTCTGATATGTATGGTACACATGTGACCCACTTCTTGCTCCTGGGTGTAGCCAAGATGGACCTTCAGGCCTCAGTGATAAATCCAGATCTCAGGAGAGAGAACTCTAGTTTCAACTCTAGTTTCTTTAGCTACAGCCAGGAGGTGAGGTTTACCTGCTAGAAAGGGCATGGCCTTCCCTCTTGCCCTCACTGTTGGGGTCTGGGCCTTAAGCTTCTTGAATAGGGACTTAAGTATGATGAGGCAGTGTGTGCCAGACACACTGGAAGTCCAGGGATTCGTTTGATGCATCATCTTGGCATGATTTTTTCAAATATTTTGGAGAAAATTATATCACTCTTATTAAAACGAACCCAGTTATGTTATGGAGTAGAACATCGGAGTGATCTGAACTTTAAAAAGTAAGCCATGTGACTTCAAGGAAATTACTTCTTGTGAGGGCTTTGGGCTGTGTCCCCAGGCCCCCAGTGTACAGGTCCACTCTGTTAGGAATAGGGTGTTGAGGTGGATGAGTGTGGGAGGCCCTGATGAGAAATTGGGAATTCAAGTGTCCTTGCTCACGGGGCCACGAGATGGTTGATTGGGGAATGTGCCCACATGTGGTGGGTATTGGATGGTCACAAGTAGAAACCAGCAGAGCTGTGAGCGTACAGTTGCCGAGCGGTTTGGTGCCTTGCTCATGGTGAAGTGGATGAGAAAGTGGACGGGTGGATTAGGAAGCACCCAGCTGGCCACCATAGAATAAGAACGTAGCAAAACCCAAACGTCAGCAACGGCTGGATCTCTTGGGTGCCGTTGAGGTTTTCTAGAGTTTTGGCTGTTAAAACCTCTGTTTCTGAAATTCCTGCTGGAAAAATAGCCTTGTTATTGAAAGTGTAGCAGTCTGGTGTTTAATCCTCCCACCCCCTTATCCCTGAAACAGTAGTTCTTCTATCCATTTTTGATGACTCGGGCTTTCTTAAGAATGAAACTGCCTTGTCACAGCAAAGCAGCCTGGCTGTCCAACAGCATGGGTTCAGGTCTGTCACTTCCTTAGGGTCCTGCCCTGGCCTCAGGCTGAAGAAGCCAGTGCTCTGCTTGTAGTTCATTAGGTCCTCGAGTCTTTCAGTGCAGGCAAAGGCACTAGTGAGTTTAGTCCTCTGGGGAAGTGGGGTGGGGTGAGGTATACTGTTCCTGGATCTAGATGTGCCTTGGGGAGGTCTGGCTCCGCCTCCCAGACATCCCTGCCATCGCAGGATGTGGACATCTGTGCCCCGCCCCGCCAGACGCACCCCGGCCCCCCCCCCGCCATGTTTTCACACTCTGGGAGTTTGTTCTTTTGTGGGGCTGCTCTTTCCACTGTCAGTCAGCTCTCTGAAACTGATTCTAGTTCTGCCATCAGAAGCAGCACAAGATGTAGCGAATAAGGAACTCTGTTTTCCCGGTGACAGACCTGTGGGCATTTAGGAATAATTACCATGTTCTCTCCATTCTTTTCTTCAAGCAGAACCTCCACTCTCTTCACTTCTTCCTTGTGTAACATGGTTCTGACTGTACTGTGTGGAACCACTGAGTGATTTTGATGTGAAATTAAAAGCACCGTTTTCATCCGGTACCTAGAGTCAAGCCCATCCTCCCAAGCTGCCCAGCCAGTGTGAATGTAGCATTTTCTCTTTTCTGTGGCCACCAAATCCAGGTCAGCTTGGCCTGACTGCATGGACCATGAAGCAGGACAGTGTGGGAATTTGAGGGCAGTCCACCCCCACTCTTGGGAGCGGTGCTGACTCTAATCCAGCTCTCACCGAGGGTCACCTTCGGGGCGAGGGGCCCATCTGAGCAGTGCAGCCGTCACCACTTCAGCCTGTCCGTGCTGAGAGGCTAGAAGGTATGGGTCCGGAGCTGTCCACTGCCGGCTCTCTGGTTTCTTCATCACTCACCTTGAGCAGGTGGAGCCAGCCTCTTTCTACGGTATCCCTGTTGGCAGGTTACCCCAAAGGCCACCCCGAAGGAGAGAGCTTTGAGGCTGATCTGAAGCACCTGAAGGAGAAGGTGGCTGCGGGAGCCGACTTCATCATCACCCAGCTATTCTTTGAGGCTGAAACATTCTTCCGCTTTGTGAAGGCTTGCTCGGAGATAGGCATTACCTGCCCCATCCTCCCCGGCATCTTCCCAATTCAGGTGAGGGTCCCAGGAGGGCTAATGGACTCTCACCACTGTCCCTGCTCATCCTAGCACTTCCCCCTCAGCCAGGGCTCTGGGGTGAAGTTCAGGCTCAAGTTCTTTCTGATGCTTATTAGATTTTCATTAAACGGATGCTCAGTCTTTGCAAAATGCTATCTTTCTAGCCACTTCAGACCCCTGATGTCTTCTCAAATAGCAATAGTATCTGTTGGAGAGGCTTGCTGTTAAGTGTCATTGAAAGGGATTATTACTCTCATTATAAATTTTGGTTAATGGTTTCCAGACTTCACTGTCACCAGTATCATTTAATGAGCTTTTTCAAAGGATAGATTTCCAGACCTCATGCCTTGAAGTTCTGGTTCAGTAGATCTGAGGTGGGGCTTGGGAATCTGTCCATTACTTCTTAAATGTGGTGGGCGAGTCTGGTGATTGGTGAGGCTTGGGAACCACTGGCTTAAATGACCACCGTGCTATCAATAGATCCATCTAGGGGCCAAAGGGCTGCCTCAGGCCTGTGGCTGAGATGCTATGAAGTATGAAAGTGTTAGTCATGTCTGACTCTCTGTGACCCCGTGAACTGTAGCCCGTCCAGCACCTCTGTCCATGGCATTCTCCAGGCAAGAATACTGGAGTGGGTTGCCATTCCTTTCTCAAGGGGATCTTCCCAACCCCGGGATCGAATCTGGATCTCCCTCGTTACAGGCAGATTCTTTACCACTTAAGCCACCAGGGAAGCCCAAGGGATGTTGGGGGCAGCTACTCTAATCTGCAGAGTAGAAAAAGCTGAAGTAGGCAAGGGTGCTTGTGCTGTATGGCCTGACTGTCCTGGGTCACCTGTGTCACATTACAGGGGCCAGGAGACCCGGTGGGGGGATGAGTATGTGGGGTGAGAGACAGGCTGGGAGATGGCCCCTGCAGCCCCCCATGTCTTGGGCAGGGCTACCACTCCCTCCGGCAGCTGGTGAAGCTATCCAAACTGGAGGTGCCACAGCAGATCAAGGATGTGATCGAGCCCATCAAAGACAATGATGCTGCCATCCGCAACTATGGCATCGAGCAGGCCGTGAGCCTGTGCCAGGAGCTGCTGGCCAGTGGCTTGGTTCCAGGCCTCCACTTCTACACCCTCAACCGCGAGGTGGCCACCATCGAGGTGCTGAAGCGCCTGGGGCTTTGGATTGAGGACCCTAGGTGAGGCCAGGGGCCCCGAATTCAGGCCCGGGAGCCACAGAGGAGAGTTGGGTGGGCCAGGAAGTCAGAAGTCCCAGAATGTGCGCCCCCTAGCTGTGCCAGCCGCCATGGGGCACAGAGGGTTGTGCGGTGTCTAGTGTCTTAGAGCTCCAGTCTCAGCCAGAACTGCCTGTCCAGCTTGATGTTTGAGTTCGATGGAAGAACCTGGGCTCAGTGCTGCCTCCCTCCCTCCCTCTGTCCAGTCGTTGACCCTTTCTTCTCCATTCTCACCCAGGCGTCCCCTGCCCTGGGCCCTCAGTGCCCATCCCAAGCGCCGGGTAGAGGATGTCCGGCCCATCTTCTGGGCCTCGAGACCAAAGAGTTACATTTACCGCACGCAGGAGTGGGACGAGTTCCCCAACGGCCGCTGGTGAGTGGGGTTCTGTTTATCCGAAGGAGGAGGGAGTCTGAGTGTGGAGGAGCCTTTCCGACAATTCACAGGAATGCACCGCCCCCGGGGCAGGTGGAGGCCATTGTCTGGAGTATGACTTGACCTAGGGCACCTCCTCCGCCAGGGGCAATTCCTCCTCTCCGGCCTTTGGGGAGCTGAAGGACTACTACCTCTTCTACCTAAAGAGCAAGTCCCCGAAGGAAGAGCTGCTGAAGATGTGGGGGGAGGAGCTGACCAGTGAGGAAAGCGTCTTCCAAGTCTTTGCCCACTACCTCTCGGGAGAGCCCAACCAGAATGGCTACAAAGTGAGTGCGGCTGGGGTGGGATCCCCGGGTACTGCCCCTTATCCTGTGGGCCACACGCCCTACCCTGAGTCTTGTCACCGTGTCTGGATGTGGCACCTCGGCCAAGGGAGGAGGTGAGTCAGGGGGTCCCCATGTGGGGTGCCTGGAAGGGGCTTACAGAGGGAGAGACAGGCTAGGTCTCTGATGGGGACTGTAACAGGGAGGGACCCAGGGCGCCAGGTCGGGTTGTTGTTCCAGCTGGGCTCACCCTCCTCAGGTGACTTGCCTGCCCTGGAATGATGAGCCCCTGGCAGCCGAAACCAGCCTGATGAAGGAGGAGCTGCTGAGAGTGAACCGGCGGGGCATCCTCACCATCAACTCCCAGCCCAACATCAACGGGAAGCCGTCCTCTGACCCCATCGTGGGCTGGGGCCCCAGTGGGGGCTATGTCTTCCAGAAGGTGTGGCAGGGACCCATAGGGCTACCCACCCCTTGACCTGCATGCAGGGGTTCTCCAGGGCTGAAGACAGAGCGGCCTTCCTCTCGGGGACTTTTTATTCTGAGCAGCAGTAAATCAAAGTGGAAGGGAGCTCAGGCTCGGAGTCGGACAGACCTGGATAGAATGGTCACTTGGCTGCTCTGAGCCTCAGCTTTCCCTTCTGTAAAATGGGGATATGCCAGGTGTTTTGGGAATGAAACACAAAAAAGCACGTAAAGTGCTTAGCACGTGGGAAACGTCCCCTAACTGGGAGCTGTTATTAGTGTTCCTTGTGGATCCCTTTCTCCAGGGGCTGCTAGAGTCAAAATTACATTCTAAACTAAAGCCTGAAGGCTCAGGGGTTAGACAGACTTGCGTTTGTATACCAGCTCTGCTGTGTACAGTCAGTGCAGACAAGTTCCTTAACTTCCCTGAACTTAAGTTTCCTCATCTATAAAATGGAGCTAATAGCCCCCACTTTGCAGTTTTATGAGTATTATAGCAAGTGAATTTAGATAAACCCAGCTTCGGAGTTCCCTGGTGTCCAGTGATAAGACTCCACACTTCCAATGCAGGTGGATGGATTAGATCCCTCAGTCTGGGACCTAAGATCCCACATGCCGTATGGTGGCCAAAATTTAAATAAATAAACCCAGCTTAATTCCTGATGGCCAAGTAGTGCTGGAGAAGCCTCCACCCAGCAAACAGGATAGGTTGTGTCAGGCCTCTCTTGCCAAACTGGGCCCCCTGTACAGCTTCTGAAATGGTTTCTCCGTGGACACTTTGTCCACTGGATGGAAGGGTGCCAGATGGCCCTCAGACCCGTCGAGACCAAGAAACTGCACATACCTGCTCCCCTCCCTGTCATTCATGTATTTGCTAACTCCAGCCAGTGGCCGCTGTTCATCCCGACACCTTAAGTGTCCTTCCACACGTGTCCTCATGGGTGTCTCCCCGGCACGGTCAGCAGGACAAGCGTCCAGTGTTTCAGAGCACAGAGCTCGCTCAGCAGCGCCCATGGAAGGTGTCCAGCGAGGCCTGCAGGTTATATGACTGCCTGTCTCCCTCCCGCAGGCCTACTTAGAGTTCTTCACTTCCCGAGAAACGGTGGAGGCGCTTTTGCAGGTGCTGAAGAAGTATGAACTCCGGGTGAATTACCACATCGTGGATGTGAAGGTAGGCCAGCCCTGGGTCAAAGGGCGCCCGGCAGGGCCAGAGCACCAGGGCCAAGGGCCCCACATTTACTCTGCCATTCAGCAATCACAGAGTGCCCAACTGGGCCAGGCATCATGCCAAGCAGATTAGCAGACAGAGCCAGGCCTCACTCCTAGAGCTCCCAGCCTAGCGAGGAGGCCATCAGTGGATAATTATGAATGGGCGCAAGCGGCTGCACTTTGTAACAGTGAACTTCAGCGGAGGAAGCTGGAGATGAGGGAGGGATGTCTAACTTGAGAGGTCAGAGGAGGTGATGGGAGGGATCTGTGTAATCTGAATCTTTAAGGATGAGGAGTAAAGGGCAATCCAGAGAAAGGGCCGAGGGTGTGCCAAGGCCTCTTTGCTGAATGGGGTCAGAGGGAGGCTGAAGTGTTAGCCAGGCCCAGGTCTTTAGGGGTCTCAATTGTCATGCTTGGCATTTGAGGTTTCCCTTATAGGCAAGAGGTAGCCTTGGCCCTGTGTTTGATTGGGGGCAGGTCCCAGTGGACAGCTGTGTGGATAACAGGGCTGGGCAGACAAGAGTCCCCAGGCCTGGTGGTCTAAGTAGCAAAGAGAGGCCTGGCCAGGCGAGACATGAGAGGAAGTGAGCAGAACCACTGAAAGAGGAGCTGATTGGCACTTCGGGTGGAGGACAGAAAAGGCCAGGATGACTTCTGACTTTCAGGCTTGTGGCTGGTCACAGAGCTGCAGAGCTGGGGGGTGGAGAGGGGAACAGGGGTGCGCGCTCCAGGTGAGAGGACTGCAGCTGTCTGCACCCCAAGTCTGCTCCTGCCCACCTCCCCCAGGGTGAAAATATCACCAACGCCCCTGAGCTGCAACCCAACGCGGTCACCTGGGGCATCTTCCCTGGCCGAGAGATCATCCAGCCCACAGTGGTGGACCCGGTCAGCTTCATGTTCTGGAAGGTAAGGGGGCCAGGAGCAGGCCTGCCCTGCCCACCTACAGAGCCTTGTGCGGGCCGTGTCGCCAGGTCCTGGGTAGGTGGCTGGAGGCTGCACCCCCAGGGCTGGCAGCAGCCTGACTCTGACTCACGGTGTTTTACCTCTCGCCCGGGGAGGGGGGTGGTACTGGCAATGGGCTATGCTGAGTTTTTGGAATACATCCTGTTGGGCAGCAGCAGAGGCCCTTGGGGTGCTGAGCATGGAGCCCCGACGTAGGGGCAGCTCTGGTAACTTGGCTGTTGTGTCTGTGTATCTCTGTCTGTCTGTCTGGGACTGTGCGTACCTGTGCCTCTCTGTGTGCCTGTGTCTCTGTGTGTGTGTTTCTGTACGTGCGATTATGCGTACCTGTGCTTTCTTGTATGTTTGCCGTGTCTCCGTGTGTGTCTGTGCGTACCTGTGCCTCTCTGTGCGTGTGTGCCTGTGACTCCCTGTGTGTGTGTGTGTGTGTGTGTGTGTGTGTGTGCCTATGTGCTTGCATGTGCACACACGCAGGATGAGGCCTTCGCGCTGTGGATTGAGCAGTGGGGCAAGCTGTATGAGGAGGAGTCCCCCTCCCGCATGATCATCCAGTACATCCACGACAACTACTTCCTGGTCAACCTGGTGGACAACGAGTTTCCGCTGGACAACTGCCTGTGGCAGGTGGTGGAAGACACATTTGAGCTTCTCAGCAGGCCCCCCCAAGACAAGAGGGAGACAGAGGCGCTGTGACCCTGCACCCTGACAACCTTAGCTTGAGGCCACTGTGTCCCGCCTTCCTCATCTCCATCCTGGCTCTTTGGGAGACCCCTATTCTTCGTTTCTCCCCAGCCCTGGCCTCCACCTTCTGACACAATGATGGCAGCTAGACTGGTGTGAGGTTCCCAGGCTCTGGCTAGACTTGAGTCCGCCCCACATGGGAACCTGGTGTTCCTGCTCAGCTGAGAGTCTGTGCTCTGGTGGGGAACAGCCGCTTCCACAAAGACCCCATGCGTAGAACGCCGTCCACCCCGAGAAGGGCTGTTGCTAATAGAGCCCCTTGGGGCCAGCCTGGGACTGACTGCCAGTGACCTTGCTCCTGGGTGCCAGGAGAACAGGCAAAGTGAACATTGCAGCAGGCCCTGTGGGACTGCAGAGGAGACACGGCAAGGTCATAGCGCCTCACGCTTCCACCTCCAAGGCATTGGCAGCCGGGTGCCACCCATTTGGGAATGAAGAGGCAGCCACTGCCCTGCCTGCCAACTGCCCCGTCAGGCGGTGGCCCTTGGACGGACCTTGGACTGAAACCTAATAGTTTTGGCCTCCTTTTAGCAGAGAGCTCAACTGGGTTTCTCCCCTTTCTACAGTGCTGCTGTTTGAAAGACGTATCCCTGTGACTCAAGAAACTGCCTCTTAAGGGTTAAAGGTGTTTGAACCCTTGTACCCTTGGCCTTCCCATTTCTCCCCTGGCCCTGAAGGGTGAAAGGATACCCTGCCTGTTACCATCAAGGGTGAAGATGAGGTTGGTCGAGCTCGACTGACTTCTTCCTGGCTTATTTTTCAGGCGGAACCCCCTCCTCCTGCCAGCTGCTTCCTCCCCTCGGAGCACCCTGTCCAGGAAGCTGTCTGCCTGGCACTGCTCCCCGCTGCCCAGGGGCTGTGACTTGACACAAGCACACAGGCTGGTCCCTGTCCCAGTCCCTCTTGTGAGTCTTCACCATCTCAGGGGCAGGAGAAGGGGGCGAGTGTCAACAGAGCAGCCTGATGGCAGAGAAAATGGATCACAGGGGCTAGCTGGCAGGGGCAGGCACCCTTTAGGAGAGACAGAGAAGTGGCTGGGGTTAAGAAGGGTGTTTTATTGTCCTTCAGAGTTCTTGGCCTGGGCTCTCTGTGGCCTGAGCCTGCGCTCCGCAGATGGGTGGGGCTCCGATCTGTTTTCCTTTCCATGAGAACAAGTCACAGCTGCAGCTGGGCCCCCTTCTCCGCCCCAGGTCCACCCAGTGCTGGGGCTCTGGCAGTTTCCAGCCTGCTTCCAGGCCTCCTGAGGCCTGCCTTGCTCCAGGGCCTCATGCTGCTGCTGGCTCTGGTCCTCAGGGCCCTGGCTGCCAGACACTGGTGCCACTTCTTAAAGGCCTGGAATCAGGGAGGGAGGTGCTCTTTGGCTCCCTTCCAGGTCTGTGTGGTGAGTACTGGGCCCAGATCCTTCTGTCCCTGAGGAAAGAGAGGGCCTTTCCCTCTGCCCCAGGCCAAAAGCCCTGGCTCAGGATACATGTGATCTGTGACCAGGGAAGCTAGGCTCTGCATGTCAGGAAGGGGTGACGCTCAGCAACCCACAGCCATCACGGGCTGCTGTGACCAACAGCTGTGTCACGGGCCAAGCCTTGTTCTCAACCAGTGACTGTAGGGCTGGGCGGAGCCCTTGGTCACCAGCTGAATTAAAGAATCCAGGCTGTTTTCTCCTAACTGAATTGATCCGTCCTTGAAAACGGAGAGGCTCTGGGGACAGCCGCCAGGGAGGGTGCAGCTCAGGAATGCTCAGGTGTGGCCCTGTTGGGAAGGGCCTGCTGGAGATGGGGCCCCTGCCGGTACCTGGGAAAGGACCCGGCCGTCCTCCTGACTCTGTAACCGCTGAGCCACCTGCAACCGCAGGACGCGCCACCGCCACAGTCGCCAGGCCCATCTCAGGTGCCACTGCCTGAGCTGTGGGGACAGTTGCTAGGAGGCCCTGAGCTGGGCCCACCGCTGTCCCTGGCAGCCCCCAGCACCCCAGCTGCCTCTCCCCACCTGCAGCCCTGATGGAAGAGGGGGCCATTCCCTCTGCTTCAGGCCAAAAGCCCCAGCTCGGGGGAAAGGGGGTGTGACAAGGGGATGTCATCTGAGATGTAGTAACAGTGCAGGTCCCTGGGCCTGTTCCCAAGGTTTCAGGCTTGGTAGGTTCAAAGACCAAACTTGGAGAGACAGCGTGTCCAGAGGTTAGGGCTGGGAAAGGGACGGGATGGGCAATCAGCGTGGGGTTGGGAAGGGGCCCCCCACTCACCAGAGTCCGCACCAGCCTCTCCGCCCCCTGAACATCTACCCAGCGCTGCCACATGGCTGCCTGGAGGCTGGCCTGCTGGGAGCTCTGCAGCCGGCGCAGCCGGGCCTCAAGTCGCCAGCACTGCAGGTATTTCCTCCTAAGGGGAGAGGCCTTGGTGGGTCCTGATGGCCATTACGACTTCCTCGTGGTCAGGATAAAGGGCAGAGCTCCAGGCCTGGGCCTGTGCCCCTGGGATCCTGTGGGATGAGCACTGGCCGGGGAGGGGTGGGTGCCCAGGTCTGGCCAGGGTCAGGCAAACCCTTCGGCCTGTCCCCCATCTTCATCTCTCCCTCTCTACGCACACCCTCTGCTCCTACCCCAGATGCCTTGTCTTGCCCTCAAGGTCTCTGGTTTCAGAGCTGCGGTCCCCTCCTGCCCCGGGAGGGCGCTGGCCCGAGGTCCAGCAGGCGCACCTGGGCCCCTGCAGCTGGAGCTGGGAGGTGGGGCAGAGGGGAGGCTGGCTGTCACCTGGAAAGGGGAGTTGGAAGAGGTTAACACATCACTCAGGGGAGGAGACTTACCGCCCCGATGCTTCTGGAGGTTGAACTGTAAGAGAAGGGTGAACAAGAAATGGTATTGAGCGAATGAAGCCAGTGTCCCTGCTTCCACCACAGCTGCCCAAGTCTCCTGTGGCCCAAAGAGAAGGAACCGGGTGGGGTGGGAGAAGTTGTCATTGTTTTTCCAACATTGGGAAATGTTCCAGAATAGGAGATGGGTAGGGAAGACAGTAAATAGAAAAGACAGGTTCGTAGAGAGCTCGATGCTGATTTCCAGGCTTCTGAGGGCTGGTAACTGACTCACCACTGCACTTCAGACCTCGTTTATCCCCAGAGGGAGGGTCTCCTTACTCTGAGCCCAGGACGCTTCTCCCCGCATCTGTCCACTGGGGCTGCGGTGCTGGGTTGGGCTGGGTCCCATGGCCCATGGCCTGCAGCTGCAGGTCTGAAGGAACAGAGAAAAACCTGAACCCCAGTGACCTGGCAGGATTCCTTTTCTGTCCTGCCCCAGCCAGTCAGGGGACTTCTGTTTGTGTGTGCACAAGTGGGACGGTTCACATTGCCTCAGGTTCTCCTGTGAGGCTTCCAGAGGAGACAGGAAAGGGCCAAGAGTAATGTGGCCCTTGGTACACGCCACTGCCTCTTCCCACATCCTCCTGCGTGGCCGGAGACTGGAAGGCAAGTGGACTGATAAGAGCTGCTGCTCAGAGCCTTCCTGTGTCAGGCACAGCCTGTGAGGTGGGCATTTCTCTCCCTAGTTAGTGACATAAAAGTTACTTGTTTGAGGCCCCACCTCTCCAGAGTGGTCTGACTCCAGGGCTGGAGCCCCCAGTGACTGCTCTATACAAGTGGGGGCGGGGGGTTCTCGAAGGGAGCCTGTGCCACCAAGAGATGGCATAAAGCCTGTCCCTGTTAAGTGAGGGCTGCCTGGGCACATGTGTGCATTCGGTAGAAAGAAGGGGGCCTGGAATTCACCCTAGTACCACTGGCCATTCCTGGCATCTACTGTATTTTGTTTCTACAAGCCTCAGTTTCTCCATCAGTAGATGGGATCCCTGCCTGCCTTTGCTGACAGGAATGGAAGTGTTTATAAACATACTCTGAAAATAAAGTTGTCTTGAAACATAGATCTAGAAAGAAAATACCCAGAGACTTCAAAATCTGCAGTTGCCATAGCCCTGCATAGGTGAAAATGCAGATTCTGCAAGTAGCTAAAGCTAGTCCCTTTCAATTCCACTTAAATGACTTGAATCTTTTTTCTTAGAACCTTCCTAGAGGCTATGGCATGCTTCCTGGCATCCTAGAATAGGATTCTTGATGCTGCCAGTCATCTAGAGGAGTACTGTGTGCCCTGCAATGAAGTGTCCCTAGACTGCTGTGCAGTGGCACTCCTTGTGCCTGGAGTGACGCTCTCACTGTGGCTTCTCCCCTCCTGTTAGGCTACCCAGCTCTTTGTCACCATTTCTACTGAACTCGATTACCTATGTTGATCCTAGGCTGCACCTTGACTTGGGAGTTTAGGTGTCTGCTCTTTAACAGTTGCCACCCAGGGTGTGCCTTTGTAGCAGACTGCACTGGCCTGGCACTTGGCAGGTGCTCAGTAAGTATTTGCTGATGGTCCCACAGTTGGCTGACTGCCAGACCAGAGGCTGTCTGAGAACTAGTAGGGGTGGTGTCCACAAGGCCACTGGGATCCTGGAGAAGCATCCAGCCACCCTTGCCACCTGGGCTGAATCAAGCTGATTCTGAGGCCACTGGCCCTCGGGTCATTTGGGACCTCCCACCTGACCCAGCCCGGCCTCACCTGGGTCTTCAGGGCTGGAGGGTTCATCAGCACCAGGAGGCGCCCTCTGGTGGCCATCCCAGGCCAGCGCCGGAGGCTGGCCCTGGGCCTGGCCGGGTGGGCTCTGCTGGCCTTCTGGACCTCCGCCTGTGGTTCTAGCCACACTCTGAACAGCGCTGTCTGCCACTGGGCCCAGTGGGTTCGCAAGAAGCGCCTGGGCCCAGCCTGCTGGAAGTGGGTGACTGCAGTTCGCTGGACATGGCCCCGAGTCGCTGATTGGGTCCAGGTCTCTTGGACCCTGGGGGGAGGGAGGAGCCCACACTGAAGTCATCGGGGCTGGACTCTCCAGCGGGTCCAGGCAAAGCCCCATGCCTGTGCTCCCCTCCCTCATCCCTCTCCTGTTGAAATCAGGTTCAAATGGGCACGGAGAGTGGCAGAATATTACATGTGGGGACAGAAAGCGCGCCTGCCCACTGCTCCTTTGTTCCCATCCCCCCACAAGCACTGCTGTATATTTTCAGCACCTGGTGTGCGTCTGGCCTGAGCTGAACTGAGAGCATGCCCATGGTAATCCTGGGACCACCCTGCAAGGCAGGCCTGTTATCTTCCTTTGACCTTCAAAGTCAGACTTGCCCAAGGAGGGAGTGGCATGGCTGGAGAGTACAGAGCTGGCATTTAACCCCACGACTAGCTGCAATGACCAGGATGTCCTATCCCATGACCCCTAGCCCCCTGAGCCCCACCACTAGCCACCAAATACCCTGTACCCTGACACTAAAGTTCAAGGTCTAAGCTGGCCCCACACAGTACGGGACTGCCCTCAGGTCGAGGGCACCCACCTGGCGCTCAGAGTTGGGACAGCATGGTCTCGAATGACCTGGTGCTGGCAGGACTCACGTGCCCACAGCATCCAGCAAAAGGCCTGGGCCCTGGAGCTCTCTCCTGCCTGCCGACGGGCCTTGCGACACAGGCCTGGGGCCACTCGCCTTGCAACGAAGGCCTGCTGGGCCCAGGTCCTCCTCAGCTGCCTGTCTGCCTGGCACCTCTGCTCTCGGCTTCTCCAGCAGGAGGCCTGGGCCACACGCAGCTCCCAAGGCTGGGCTGTGGCCGCTGGGGCCTCACTGGCAAACGTGGCCCTGGGTATCCGTCTGCTCAGATCATCTTGGAAGGCTGGATGCTTGGCCCAGGAGGCTTTCACGACTCTACACCAGGCCTGGAAGTGGCTGCAGAATGGGCAGAGGAGGAGCCTAGGTGGCTTCCCAGTCAGAAGTCTCATTTATTCAAAGTTCAGTTCAATCGATCAGTCGTGTCCAACTCTGCAACCCCATGGACTGAAGCAGTCCAGTCCAGGTATTCAAAGCTACACCTGAAACTCGTCCACAAACCATCACAGGTTATACACGGTTTTGTATACACAGCCTCGGTGCCTTAAGAACATCTGGACCAGACTTCCCTGGAGGTCCAGTGGTTAAGACTCTGCCTTCCACCCACTGCAGGGGGCTTGGGTTCAATCCCTGGTTAGGGAACTAAGATCCCACATGCAATGCTATGCAGCATGGCCAAAACAAACAAAAAAATCAATAATTTCTTTTTTTTTTAAGGAAAAAAAGGAAATGTGGATTGATGTGTGACAGGTGAAAGTCCTGGCTTTCATTTAGGGGCCTCGGCATGCGTGCACCCTGGCTGCTGAGGGCAGGCTGCCTGGGACGGTGTGGGAGCCTGGTGGTGTGGGTCCAGGTCCCCTACATCAGGGGAACAGCTACACCCTGTCTTCCCTCACACGGCAACTCTAGGGCAGGAGGTCAGTGAGGGGACTGTGGTCAGAGGGGCCAAGAAAACATCAGCTACTCTGCAGTGAATGGTTCACTGCCCCTGTGGGAGCACTGAGAACGCCTGTGAGTTTGTATAGAACCAACCCTGGGAGAAAACATGATCTGTCCCCTTCTGCTTTTAAACACGCGCCCAGGTAATTCCCTGGTGGTCCAGTGGTTAGATCTCCATGCTTTCATTGTCAAGGGCCCTGGGTTCAATCCCTAGTTGGGGAACTAGGATCCCACAGGCTGTGGGGGTGTGGCCAAAGATAATTTTTTTAAAAACCACATGCATCTATGATCTGTAGATGTGTGTCACTAGACCATCTGTTTCAGATTTCACTCTCTTCCTTGACTGTGGAATTCTCCTGTGCTGTGATTCATTAAACAAGATGTGGAGTTGGAACACATGTTCCAGTGGCTGTTTGAGGAATTGGTTCCCCCATCTTAGCTGTGAGCTTTGAAACCAAAGGGCTGACCCAGCCAGGAGGTGGAGACCCAGGGCTTGTCAGGGAATTGGGAGGGGTTAGGGGCTTACTATCCCCCATCTCCTGAACAGCATGGAGAATGGAAGCTTGGTGGTTTTTGACTCCAGGCTGGGGTCTCCCTTCATGCCCCTGTTGCCTGGATGCCAGGTCTCCAGCCTGGCCTGTCTCTTGAGCTGCAGAGGCCACCCAGCCTCCCATCCCTAGGCGCTCTCCCTGCTGCTTCTGGGGTGGGGATGACCCTCGCACTCCCACCCCCAGGCCCACCCACCTCTGCAGTAGGAGCTGCTCTGGACTGGCCACCACGGGTCTCCGGCGAGCTGCCGCCTGCTGCCAGTCCCAGAACATGGCCCTCCGCAGGCCCTGGAGGCGGGCCTGCACCCACCGCTGGCACTTCTCTTGCAGGAATGCCTGTCCTGTGGCCAGAGAGATGCTGAGGTGCCTCTGAGTGCTCATTCCAGCCTCAAGCCTAGGCCTTGGGGAACCATGGGCCCCTGCTCCGCCAGCCTCAACCCTCTACCCAAGCGGGAACGGCTAACTGGGTTAAAATTCTCCCATTACAGCTGTTCTACTGGTGACTAAGCCAACCAACTCATAGAGTTCTTTTTTAGTTTCTTGATGATGTTTAGGAATCAGGAGAATTCACACAAAAATATAGATTTCCAGCTTTTCTGTAAAAACAAAGGTCTGGCAACACTGGGTCAATATCCCTGGGCAACAATTGGGTCAGGGAAGCTGCTGTCCCCAGTGGACAGGACATAAATTTCTGAACATCCAAGTCCCCACCTGCCAGCCCACTGATATGACATTGGAGGAGTGAGAAGCCTCTAAAATGGCCCCACTGACCCCTGCTTTCTGTGCTGGGCTCTGAGGACCACCTGACTCCTAAAGGCCAGGTGAGGATGATGAGGATGCAGATGAAGATGGTGATGATGATGGTAACACCCACAAGGAGCTGGGTTCTGAGCCAAGCACTTCATGTGGATTGTCTTATAGAATCCTCACCACCACCCTAGCAGGTGGGTACCACTGTCCCCATTTTATGGATGAATAAGCTGAGACTCAGGTTAAGTAGCTTGTTTAAAGTCCATACAGTCAGGGAATGGAAGAGTGGGGAGTGTGAACCCAAGCATACAGCATCCTCACACACACACCACACCCCGCCCCCCACACCCTGGTCCCAATCTGTCACCCAGTCCATCACTGGAGTCTGTGCTAGAGGACCTGAATCCTGGACGTCCCTGCCAGACCTTGGCCCCTCCCTCACCCCTGGTGCCCCGTCCCAGCCCCTGACTCACTCTGCCAGTAGCAGTGCCAGTGGCCCAGGGCACGTCGTTGCAGTCTCCGGTCCCGTTTCCGGGCCCGCAGCTCCACCTCCCGCTGCTGTACCAGCCGCTGCTGCCACAGGCCCAGGGCAGCCCTGCCCCTCCGATCCCAGGCCCAGCGGGCAGCCAGCTCTCTCTGGGCCCCTTGGGCTGTTGCCCAGTGGCTCCAGTCAAGGAGGATGCTGGAAACGGGAGCGTCCACCCTCAGGTGGTCACTGCCACCCTGGGCCAGCCTGGCCCTGCCCTCCCCTCCCCTCAGCAGCAAGGAGGGGCTTGGGTGACCCTTTCTCCTGTTTCCATCATGGAGGAGGAGGGGTTGCTAGGGGCTGGAGGGCTTCAACGCTACCCTGAGGGTCATGCTGACAGGTGGTCAGGATACAATGGGACCCCAGACGCCCGATGCCAACTGCTGTGATGAACAGCGCTGTGAACTAAGTGCTTACTAATGCTAGGTACTGTGCTTGCTAGGGGATGTGCGTGCCCCTACCTCACTGAGGCCCACCAGTGACAGCCCTAGTATGAACCCCATACAAATGGGGAGATAGAGGCACAGAGAGGTTAAGCAACTTGCCCGAGATCACACAGCCGGTGTGGGACAGAGCTGAGATGACCACAGCCATGAAATTTCTGGGAGAAATGAATACTCTCCCTTACATGATCCCTACCCTCCCCCTCATGTCTCACAGCAGGGCAGGGTAGGAGGGCAGTACCTAAGTCTGGGGAGTGAAGGGGGGCCCTCTGGGATGCAGACCCCAAGGAGATGCAGATGGAAAAGCAAGGATTTCTGGGAAACAGTAAATCCACAGGGCTGGGGAGGGGGGGCGGGCGGGGTGGGCGGGCAGCATGGCTCCCCTGCCCTGGGAGGGGCCCCTACCGCCTCTGAAGCGTGCTCTGGTGCCACCTCGCTGCGTCCCGGGACTGCTGGGCCCGCGCCCGCCAGAGCAGAAGGCATCGCCCCTGCTGTCGCTGACCCGCTGCCCACAGAAAGCTCAACTGGAGCATCTCCAGGAGGGCGGGGGCCCTGGAAGCCTGGGGAAGGAGTTGTGGAGTCCTGGGTGCCCTGGCTTGCCATCGTCTCCTCCACCGTCCTCCTCCCCACCCTCTGCCCCTCACCTTGTCCCGGGAGCTTCTCCGGTGTGTGCTGTGGCCTGGCGGTAGATCTGGGGCCGAGGCAATCCTGGTGCTGCCCGGATCCTGTGCTCTCAGGCGCCAGCCCCTCAGGATGTGCCGCAGTGCCCGCCACTGCACGCCCTTGAAGAAGGAGCTACAGGAGGGGGCAGAGGAGTGCCGGGGTCACACGTCACCTGTGGCTGGGGCTGCTGGAAAGGCACAGAGCTGGGCACCACCAGACTGGCTGCACACTGGGACCACCTGGGACTCTAAGAGATACCGGGATCCACTGGGGCCCCACCCCTGAAGATTCTGCTTTACTGGTCTGGGTGCTGCCTGGGCTTCCCAAAGTCCCAGGGTGACCTTTATGAGCAGCTGAGGCCAAGAGCACAGCTCTACCTGCTGTGATCACCTGCTTGATTCTCACCACACTCCCGGTGTGGGGGGGACATGCAGTTGATGGGGGGTGGAGTCAGGCCCAGGCCCCGGCCCCCAGACCCAAGACTCAAGAGCCCACACCAGTATTTCTGCCTTCACTTGGTTCCAAAGGTAGGGAAACGGAGGCTTGAGGAAAGGTCATTTCCTCAAATGCCAAACAGTGGCAAACCTGGGATCCTAGCACTGGTCTCAGGCTACAGGGAACCCCAGACATGTCGCAGGGAGATATGGACTGTGCCCTGGTACCCAAATGCCAGAGGACAGCCTGGCAGAGGGAGGGCTACATTCTGAAGGATCATGGTGAGTTGAGTTTCCCTGGAGTTCCAGCATTAAAAGAGACTGAGGGTCCAAGTGGACCAAGTGGGTGTGGGGCTGATGGATGCCAGGTGTACAGCTTTTAAGGACAGAATTCTTAACCCTGCAGCTGCTAATTTTCATTCCTCCTGACATCCCACTAGTGAAGCTGACCCCTCCTAACCTCCACCAGCCCCCTCACCCACAACCATCAGCCTGGGCCCTGAATCCCAGCATCCTGTCTTGTATAAAAGCATCAAGAAGAAGGTCTCACTATAGGGACTTTCTTGCTGAAGATTCAGTGTTATTTAGAGCACGGTGCTTGACCCCTCTGAGCCTCAGTTTCTCTAGCTGTGTAATAAGGCAACTGTGCTGTGTATTGGTCGTTCAGTCGTGTCCGACTCTTTTCGGCCCCATGGACTAGCCCACCAGGTTCCTCTGTCCATGGGATTCTCCAGGCAAGAATACTGGAGTGAGTTGCCATTTTCTACTTTAGGGGATCTTCCCAACCCAGGGATCAAATCTGCATCTCCTGCATTGGCAGGCAGATTCTTAACCACTGAAGGGAAGCCCCAGTAAGGCAAATGGGGTCAGGGAAAAGTGGCTCACTTTTATTCATTTAGAGTATCTACTCTGTGCATACAGGCAGTCCAGGCACCTGCGAAATACTGGGAGGCACTGGTGAGGAGACAGACATGGTTTCCCACTTAACTAGGAGATGGGTGAGATGTGGGTTCAGGTTCTGAGGAGGGAGTTGAGTATTAAACCAACCTCCCATCAGGTTCCGGCCATCCTGGTGGGATTCCATGTCTGTGCCCCTGGCATGCCCTGCCCACCCTCCCACCCCCCGCCACCAGCTCTCTGCTCAGCCACTGTCTCAGTGTCCCTGGGTCACCTCCCACAGCCCCACACCCGCTGGGCACCACAGGGTGCCATGCCCCAGGCTGAGACCACAGGAAGGAGCAGGATGCCACCTGTTCCTTATGGAATGCTCCATCGTGTGCTGAGCACTGCTCACACGCCCACCCTAGGTTCCCCCAGACCCTATCCCAGGTCACAAGCTTGTGGTCACCTACTCTGCCCGCTGGCGCTGGGACAGCCGCGTCCTCCAGAGCAACAGCACCCGCTGGAGGGCCAGCTTCCGGCAGGCTTCTTGCAGGGAGCCCTGGCCTTGCTCCTGAGGCAGCACCCGGGCTGCAACCATCAGCCTCAACCCATGGGCTGTGGCCCCTCCAGGGACTGAGCTGAAGAGAGCCATGTTCCCTGAGAAGTAGACAAGAGAGGAATCAGTGACCTCTCTCTTCCCAAAGCCATTGGCGGTCACTGCCTCAGCCCCTGAGGACCCCTCTCCTCATGGGCACTGCCCCCTCCCACCACCTCCAAACCCTTCCCCATCAGGACACCTAAAGATCCTGTTTGGTCTGAGGTGCAGGGGCTGTGCGTCCCCCTTAGATTCGGGGCTTCCCAGGAGTAGGGGCTACATAGTCCTTCGAGGCTTCTCTAGAGGAGCTCATGACAGTGGCCAGGATGGGGCCCACCAAGGCCTGCTGCTCCAGGGACCCTCCCAGGTCTGCCAGGCTGCACCCTTGAGAAAGCTCCCAATCTCATCACCTCCCATCCTGAGAATCTGTAAGTCAACCAGAGCAACTGCAGAAGGAGCTGAAGTGGCGCTGTTTGCTGGGTGCGGGGAGGGGAAGCCCTTTGGCCAGCCGCTCACTCACCTGCCTTCTGCCAACAAAGGGACAGCTGGGCCACCTTCGCCCCATCTGAGGCCCGGAGCTGCTTCATCTGCATCCACTGCTGCAGGCACGTCCTCAGGGTCCCTGCCTGGCGGTTGGCCACGTGGTCCCGGTACCGGGTCCCTCTTTGCACGAAACGCTGCCAGGCCCCAAAGCACCTGGATAGCCAAGAGAAAGTGCTGGTGTTCATCGTAGTGGCAGCAGCTACAGCCACCGGCCATGTGCCAGACACACCACTGAGGCCCTGGGCGAGTCACTCACCTCACTGAGCCTCAGCTTTCTCATCTGTAAAATGGGGCTGCTTTAAGGATAGTGAGGCATGCCGTCTGCTCAGGCCACACCACCACCACTTCTGGGTGCCTGGCAGTTCTTTGCTGCCTCCTACCTGGCCTCCCACATCCACTGTCATCCCACCCCTCTGGTCAGTGCCTACACCATAACCAGAGTAATATTTTTCTTTCTTTTTAAAAAAATTGTATTTTTATTTTTTGGCCATGCCTCAAGGCTTGTGGGATCTTAGTTCCCCAACCAGGGATCAAACCTGTGCCTCCTGCAGTGAAAGTGTGGAGCCCTAACCACTGGACCCCCAGGGAAGTCCCTAGACGTCAGGAAGCATTTAACAGGAGGCTTCCTGTGTGCTGTTTTGGATCTGTCAGGAATTCTCTATTCCTTATTAATTCCTGAATATTCAGGAATTAAGAGGAGAGGCAAGCCTGTCCCAGGGGCTGAGGAATCCAGGCATTTCCTTCGTTAGTTTTTCTATACGGTGATAAGTACCCTCTTCCTTCTTGTGAACCATATGGTAAAAGTGATTATTTACAACTCTCTCTCTCTTTAATATGGATCGCCTATGTTTTGTAAGTCTGGAATTTTAATCTTTATCTTTGCTGAGAATAACTACAGTATATATGCCCACACCATGTTGATTAAAACACCTTTGTTCCATCAGAGCTTTGGTCCCCGTGTCTTGCTTTCTCTCTCTGTCTCCCTCTCTCTCTTTTCCAGGCTGATCCCTGGAGCTCAGAGGCTCTCTGAGTTCACTTTTCTGCCCCGGCTTCTAAGACCCTCTCGAGAAGGCACTCTGCGCCTTCACCCCATTGAGAGGGCACCTGAGGCCTCCTTGAACAGAGCAAGCCCTGTGCCAGGGGCTTTATTGGCTTTCTGTGTAAACCAAGGAATATCAGCCTCTTTCTCTCTCCTTTACTTTCTTATTGATCGACTCCGGACCACCAGGTTCTGGTCCATTAAAGGACCTCAACATCTAGAGAAATATTTTTCAAGTGTTAGTCGCTCTATTGTATCTGACTCTTTGTGACCCTGATAGACTATATCCCATCAGGCTCCCCTGTCCATGGGATTTCCCAGGCAAGAATACTGATGTGGGTAGCCATTCCCTTCTCCAGAAATCTTCCCGACCAAGGTATGGAACCTGGGTCTTCTGCATTGCAGGCATCTTATTCTCTTACTAAAATCCTCCAGTAGTAGTTTCCTTGCTCTGATGAAAATTTCAACTGGTCCCCACTGCCAACAAGGCCCTCTCTGATGATCTGCCCCCCAACACCACTGCACACCTTTCCAACTTCATCTCAGACCACCCTGGCCTCCAACTCTGTACTAACAGGGTTCCAACTTGACCGTCCTTCTTTGAATTTTCCATGTTCCCCTGTCAGAGGCCTTTGAACATGCTGTTCCCTCTGCCTGGAGCTCTTGTCTGCTCTCCCTCTACCAGTCAACCATGCATCTTTCCCATCTCTGCTGAACTCCGGTCGAGGTCAGCTCCCTTTGTTAGACGTTCTCACAGAGAAATTCCCTAATGGTCCAGTGGTTAAGAATCCACCTGCCAATGCCAGGGACATGGGTTCAATCCCTGGTCCGGGAAGATCCCACATGCCATGGGGCAACTAAACCTGTGCAACACAACTACTGAGTCTGTGACCTCTAGAGTCAGTGCTCTGCAACAAGAGAAGCCACTGGTGTGAGAAACCTGCACACTGCAACTGGAGGGTAGCCCCCACTCACCACAACTAGAGAAAGCCCTCGCAGCAATGAAGACTCATGCAGCCAAAAAAAAGTTCTCACGGAAAACTCTATCAGGGGATGCAATCAGCAAAATGCAGACAGTGGGAAACTATCAGACAGGCAACCTGGTTTCTTCAACAGATCACTGACAGGAAGAAAACAACAAAAAACTCAGAGGGAACGCCATAGACGAAAAAGACTTTTGACGATTCCTCAACCAATGGCAGCACATGGGCCTTATTTAGATCCCGATTGAAACAAATGATAACAACACATAGTAGAAGTGGAAATTTGACTGTTGACCAGCTATTTCTTGGTGTTAAGGAATTATTCATATTTCAGGTGTGATCATGGTATGGTGGTACATGCGTGCTCAGTTGCTCCAGTCCTGTCTGACCCCATGGACTGCAGCCCGCCAGGCTCCTCTGTCCATGGGATTCTCCAGGCAAGAGTACTGGAGTGAGTTGCCATTTCCTCCTCCAGGGGATCTTCCCAACCCAGGGATAGAACCGGTGCCTCTTGTGTCTCCTGCATTGGCAGGAGGGTTCTTCACCACTAGCACCACCTGGGAAGCCCATGGTATGGTGGTTCTGTTGTTTAAAAGACTCTGTTTTAGAGATGCTGCGGAGGTATTTACATATGAAATGACAGGATGCCTGGGGTTTTTGTGGGGGAAGTAGCTAGGGTACAGATGAAACAAGTTTTCTCAGGAGGTGATTTTCTTGATGGGTACATTGAAGCTGTTTATTCTGTTTTCCTACTTTTATGTAAGATAAAAATGTCCCATAATAAAATAGTTAACAGGGAAAAAAGTCTTCATGTAGCTCTGTGTTCCTTCCCTTCACAACACTTAACTTGGGTGGTATTCACACACACACACATCCTTTGTGATTGTTAATTTCCTTCCTATCTGTCCCTGCACTGAGTCATGGGTTCCACGGGCCTTAAGCTCTGCTTATAATTGAATCCCTGGCTTCCCAGGTGGCTCAGTGGTAAAGAATCCATGGTACATATACACAATGGAATATTACTCAGCTATAAAAAGGGATGCATTTGGGTCAGTTCTAATGAGGTGGATGAACCTGGAGCCTATTATACAGAATGAAGTATGTCAGAAAGAGAAAGACAAATGCTGTATATTAATGCATATATATGGAATTTAGAAAGATAGTACTGATGATCCTACATGCAGGGCAGCAAAGGAGACACAGATGTAAAGAACAGACTTTTGGACTCAGTGGGAGAAGGCAAGGGTGGAATGATTTGAGAGGATAGCATTGAAACATGTACATTGCCATACATAAAATAGATGACCAGGGCAAGTTTGATGCATGAAGCAGGGTACCCAAAGCTGGTGCTCTGGGACAACCTGGAGAGATGGGGTGAGGAGGGAGCGGGGCGGGTAGAATGAGGGGAACACATGTATACTTGTGGCCGATTCATATTGATGTATGGCAAAAACCATCACAGTATTATAAAGTAATTATCCTCCAATTAAAAAAAAAAGAATCCACCTCCCAATGCAGGAGACACAGGAGATGTGTTTTGATCCCTGAGTCAGGAAGATCCCCTGGAGGAGGAAATGGCAACCCACTCCACTTGCCTGGAAAATCCCATGGACAGAGGAGCCTGATGAACTGTAGTTCATGGGGTCACAAAGAATCAGACAGGACTTAGCAACCGCGCACGCATGCATAAATAAATCCCAGCCCCTGGGTGGTGTCTGGCAGCTCTTAGTGTCTCACTAAATGGTGGATGTATTCATTTCTTATTTTCATTGGTCTCTCAACACCAGGAGTCAAGAACTGACTTAAGGGGCTTCCCTGGTGGTCCAGTGGTTAAGACTCCACACTCCCGTGCAGGGGCCCAGGGTTTGATCCCTGATCAGTGAACTAGATCCCACATGCTGCAACTAAAGATCCTGCTTGCCTCGACTAACACCCAGTGAAACCAAATAAATAGATATTTTGTAAAAAATGGACTTAAAAGGCCTCTCCCAGCTGCATCCCACCCTCTGCCTCAGGGAAGGTGGTCCCCATCCTCTCTTCCCCCTACCTGCAGAGCCAGGCTCTCCGACGCTGAGGGTCCAGTAGGGCCACCCAGGCTGCACCTGCAGCAGGAGAACGCCAGGTGTGGGGGGGCCTCCCCATCCTCTGAGTCCTCAGCGTGGCCTGGGAGGCCTCTCCCTGGACCCCCTTCTCCTGCCTGGCCCATTCCTTCTGATGGCACCACAGGAGGAAGACTAAAGGGAGGGAAGAAGGCGGGAAGAGAGAGTGAGTGGAGGGGAGCAACAGGGCCAGGAGGGACCACTGAATCCTGGGATGCCAGGCTGAGTGGCCTGGGACCAGTCAGTCACTCTCCATCTCTGGGCCTCAGTTTCCCCATGAGTGAGTCATGTCTAAGGACTTCCCAGTTCTAACATACAAGCTTCTGTCTGGCCTGTGTCCATCTTCCATGGCACACAAATGCGGGATGTGCCCCTCTCCTACTATGTGTCCTTGAGCTGGGCACTTAATTTCCCTGTGCCTCAGTTCCCCATCAGTGAAATGGGCACAATGCCTTGCCAAGGTCACCATGAAACTTAAATGAGATGTTGTCTGGGAAGTTGCCAGGGTAGATACTCAGTAAGCACTCACTTACTCACTGAGGAGCCCCTGACCCCCCTGCCCTGCCCAGTGTGGGGGCCTGGGCCTACCCTGCCTGGCTCCATGTGCCCAGTGTAGGGACTCGGGCCCTGCCCTGCCTGGATCCATCTCCCCCTTTCCCCAGAACCCCACGTCTCACCAGCCAGATGTTGCAGAGCCTGCAGGATCGGGACTCCCCTCTCTCCTCCATCTGGCCTCAGCCCAGAACGCAACAGAATCGGCTGGGCTCCCGCCTCCTCTCTCAAACTCCCTGGACTGAGAGTGAAGTTGCCCAGGTAGAAACTGATGCCCTCCCTGGCCTAGGGAGGGCACCCAGTCCCAACCCATCCACCCCAGTCCTGAAGGACCATTTGCTGGCAGGAGCGAAGGTGCGCTGAGCCACCCCCCTGTTCTATTCCAGACAGTACATTCTGTTCCTGATATGTGAGTAATTTGTGGGGAGGGTTCTGCTTTTGCTGTAATCTCTTTAATACTATTTGGATTTTTTTACAACAAACATGCATTAAAATAAATATTACTTAAATAAATATTTTAAACACAATTGTTTAAAAATAAGAATGGGACTTCCCTGATGGTCCATCCAGTGGTTAAGAATCCACCTGCCAACAGGGAACATGGGATCAATCCCTGGTCTGGGAAGCTCCCATGTGCCTTGGGGCAACTAAGCCTGTGCACACGACTACTAAACCTGTGCTCTAGAGCCCGAGAGCCGCAGCTACTAAAGCCCATGAGCCTAGAGCCTGCGCTCCACAACAAGAGAAGCCACCACAGTGAGAGGGCCTGAGCGCCACACAAAGTGTAGCCGCCACTTCCTGCAACCAGCGACAGCCTGCAAACAGCAACAAAGACCCAGCAGAGCCCAAAATAAATAAATAAAATCTTAAAAATGAAAAAAAGAACAAAAACAATACATCGTTGGAACAGAAAACTGAGGAACTGAAAATAAGCATCTTAAACCTCACTGCCCCAGAAATGACCACTATTTCCATTTGACCTTTTTTGGGGGGACAGGGGAAAATGAGATTTATTTACTTATTTTTAACAGTGGTAATTAAAATACACATAAAATTTACCATCTTAACCATTTTAAGTAAATATTCTAAACACGATTGTTTTAAAATAAATATTTAAAACACAATAACCATTTTAAGTGAACAGTTCAGTGGTGTTAACTAATTCACACTGTTATGCAACATTTTAATATTTTTCCTTCTGGTCTTTTTTCTATGCACTATTTTTCATTCATAGAAAACAATATCTTGGGTACTGAAGTGAAGTGAAAGTCACTCAGTTGTGTCCGATTCTTTGCAACCCCATGGACTATACAGTCCACGGAATTCTCCAGGCCAGAATTACTGGAGTGGGTAGCCTTTCCTTTCTCCAGGGAATCTTCCCAACCCAGCGATCAAACCCAGGTCTCCCGCATTGCAGGTGGATTCTTTACCAGCTGAGCCACAAGGGAAGCCCAAGAGTACTGGAGTGGGTAGCCTATCCCTTCTCCAGCAGATCTTCCCAACCTAGGAATCAAACCAGGGTCTCCTGCATTGCAGGTGGCTTCTTTACTATCAGGGAAGCCCATTTGGGTACTATTTTTTCTTTTTGTTGCCACACAGTTTGTGGAATCTCCCCAACCAGGGACTGAACCCAGGCCCTTGGCGGTGAAAGCACAGAGTCCTGCAGCAAATTCCCACTGGCTGTCTATTTTACATACAGTAATGCTTATGTCTCAGTTTGCTATATGATGCAGGGAGCTCAGACCCGGTACTCTGTGACAACCTAGAGGGGTGGGATGGGGAGGGAGGCTCAAGAGGGAGGAAACATATGTATACCTATGGCTGATTCATGTTGACGTAGGGCAGAAACTGGCACACTATTGTAAAGTAATTATCCTCCAATTAAAAATAAATAGAAAAAAAAATTTTTTTTTTTTTTAAAGCACAGAATCCTAACCACTGGACTGCCGGGGAATTCCTTCTTAGGTACTATTTTGATGTGGGGGAGCTGTGCTGGGTCTTCATTGCTGCATGGGCTCTTTTCTAGTTCTGGCAAGTTCTAGTTGCAACTAAATGCAACTACCCTCTAGTTGCATTTGAGCGGGCTTCTCATGGCAGTGGCTTCTCTTGTTGCGGAGCACGGGCTGTAGAGCACACAGGCTTCGATGTTGTGGCATATGGGCTCAGTAGTTGCGATTCCCTGGGCTCTAGAGAAGAGGCTCAGTACCTGTGGCACACAGGCTTAGTTGCTCTGCAACAGGTGGCATCTTCCCAGATCAGGGATTCAACCCATGTCTCCTGCATTGGCAGGTAGATTCTTCACCACTGAGCCACCAGGGAAGCCCATTAGGTACTGTTTTTTAACCCTCTTTTTTTTTTCTCCCAGCATTAAAAATACCCATATGCAAATACCCATAAAGCTACTTCTAGAAAGGAGGATAAGATATATAAGGAGGGAGATGAAACTTTTGAATTAACTGAAATACTTGCAACTATCTTCAATGTTTTTTCAAATCAAGCATGCATTCCTATTATGATTATTATAATAGGAAAAAACACCAATAAAGATATGGAAACAAAAAATAAAAAAAGAATGGGGAGGAATTTTTAAAATCTTGATAAATGTCATATTGAACAGTTGCCAAATGTTTATCACATGGTTAAATAACAATTTTCTCACTTGATGTTGGATAGTGAAGTTTTCATAGGTATAAATAACGCCACGATGGACATCCTTTTGCACAAATCCTTGTCCACATTTGAGGGGAAGTAGGGGACAAGAAGGGAAGGCCACAAGCACTGTCCAGGTCACACTGACCAACCTGGGGTGTCCCAGACTACCTGCTTCTCCAGGCACCATCCACCACAGGCTTCCTTCCTGAGGGGCCTTGGTCCTGGTCTCCCCCGGAGGACAGAGGTCTTGGCCCAGCCTGGACGTGAGGCTGCCCTTGTTTGTGCTGCTGAATCAAGTGTCTCCACTAGGTCAAGAGAGAAGGGGAAGAGGGATGTTGGCTGATGCCTCAAATGTGCTCTGAGCGGGAAGGGCAGAGACAAAGTCAGACACTGTGGTCTTAACCAATTAGATGCCCCTGCCTCTTTGGGAATGAATGGATGGATGGATGGATGGAGAAATGGAGCCCAAGAGGCAGGGCTTTCCTTGGGAGACAAAACCTGGAGCTAGACCCTCCCAAAGCACTTTTCCTAAGGAGGGACAAACACTGAAATGCCCTCCCAGTCCTGGCTAGCAAACCTCTAGTAAAAAATTGTTTAATCGCTAAGTTGCGTCCAACTCTTTTGACAGCATGGACTGTAGCCCACCAGGTTCCTCTGTCCATGGGATTTCCCAGGCAAAAATATTGGAGTAGGTTGCCATTTCCTTCTCCAAGAGATCTTCCTGACCCAGGGATTGAAACTGCATCTCCTGCATTAAGGGGCAGATTCTTTACTGCTGAGCCACCAGGGAAGCCCCTAGTTTAAAAAAAAAAAAGCAACCATTTAAATAGCAGTTTGCTATTTGCTTGCTATGTGCTAGGCAGGATTCTGAGTTCCTTATATTTATTAATTTAACCTCACAACAGGGCTTCCCTGGTAGCTCAGCTGGTAAAGAATCCACTTGCAATGCGGGAGGCCTGGGTTCCATCCCTGGGATGGGAAGATCCACTGGAGGAGGGCATAGCTACCCACTCCAGTATTCTTGCCTGGAGAGTTCCCATGGACCGAGGGATCGCAGAGAGTCGGACACGACTGAGCTAATAAGCACAGCACAACCTCACAACAACCTTGAGAGGTATGTACTATTGTGAGTGCATTTCAGAGCTAAAGAGACTAAGGCACAGAGAGGTCAAGCAACCTCCCCAAGATCACACAGTGAGAAAATGTGGAGGAAAGGAAAGTGGTGGAAATAGGATTTGAACTTGAGCAGAGTTCAGTCACGTGTCTGGGCTGATGCCTGCCCGCTCTCCTGCTAATCACTCAAGGGGAACAATCTGTTCCCCAAGAGAACCTCCTCCCCAGACACACAGGTGTTTCATCACCTCCTCATGCCCCAATCTGGAGGTTCCTAACCTTCTGGAAGGTCCGGGCCAGCAGAGCCTGCGTGTGTCGCTCCCATGCCGCATCCAGCTGGGCCTCCCGGAGCCACAGTCCCCACCGCAGTGCTCGCAGACCCCTGCGTAACAGCTGCCGCCGGCCCAGTGCCACGGCCGCCGCCACTGCCCGCTGCCGCTGTGCCCAGCGCCACCATCCTCTGAAACATCTGGACAGCCACTGCCAGCTGGGGACAGACGAAGCTGACCAGGGGTGGGCCTGGCCCCCAGCCCCAGAGAGCAGCTGGAGGCTCAGCACCACCCACATTGCCTTTCCAGCATGGAGGGTGATGCTCCACCCCAAGGCAGGAGGGCTGGCGGGACACTGGGAGGACTTTGCTCTGCAGAGGGCTAGCCTTGGAAATCCCATAAAAAAGGGCTTCTGGAGGTGGGGGAATGCCCTGTTTGACTGCCAAGAGTGCAGGACAGCCTGACAAGTTTCAGATCCCAGGAAGCAGCAGCCCCCACGTTCCTGTCCTTAGGGGCCTGGGAGGTTCCCTCCCCCTTAAATTCTGCAAGGATCTGCCAGCCGGGCCTTATGGCCATCAGGCCCGAATCTGTAGGCAAGTGGGACAGGAGCTGTTTCCAGAGCGTGGCCTCGGTCCCCACACCACAGCACATATCCTCACCGGCCTAACTCAGGCTCCAGGTTCACAGTGTTTCTGGGTTTGTTCTTGGAAAATAAAAGAACACAACACACTCTCAGGCCGAGAAGCAAGCAGGACTAGATACCCGCTGCTAAGCCTGCCTGCCCAAGGCCTCCCTTTCGAGGGAGGGTGACAGGGTAGTGACAGCCATCTTGGAGTGAGAATTCCTGGGAGGGAGGGCAGCCCCCAACCCAGAGTCCCCTAACTCCCAGACTCCTCTGGCCCCTACCTGCAGGGCACTCCTCGTGGAGGCTATGTCTGGCGGCCCGGAAGTTGACCTTTCTTTCTCCCTGCTTATCCGCTCCCTTGGGGCCCTGTTCCCTCCTTCCTGCCCAGGGAGGATGCCCCGGGCTGAACTGGATGAGGTTGAAAAGCAGAGTCTGGCCTCCCTGCTGGCCGCCCCTGGAGGGAGCAGGGGGTCCCCCCTCTGCCCCCAGCTGTGTGTAGTCCCTGGGGAGCACTGCTCTCCTTGCCTTAGGGGGCAGGCAGAAAGGACCACCTGCTCAGGGTCAAGGGCATCCCCAGGCAGCATCTCCAGAGTGGTCCTCAGTGATGCACGCTTGCTGCTTGCCTGAGAGTCTGAGAGACCCTCCTGGGACCCCTGTGTCTCTGGGAAACCGGAAGTTCCCCTGAGGCCTCTGGAGTGTCTCCTCCTCTCATCCCAGGAATCAAGAACAGGCTGGCAGGGCCGGGAGCAGACAGGGAGTGTCTGGCCAGCTCTGGTCCAGAGCTCCTGCCGCACAGGGCCTGGGGGTTCCCGGGATGCCTGGCACCTGAGCCTCACTGCCTCGCACTCCAGGCGTTGCACGCAGACCAGCAGCTGGTGAATGGCAGCTTGGGATGGGGCCCGAGGCGCGATCTGGGCAGGGACAGCCAGGTCTTTCAGGGTCAGGGGTTCCCCCACGAGCCTGGAGGTCCAGCCCCCCAGGCCACACTGGGATCTGGGGTCTGACCATGTGGGCCCTTTGAGTGGGGCCAGCCCTGTAGTAAGCTTGATGTCTGGGCAAGAGGTATCTGTGGCCAGCAGCCAGGACCGCCTCAGATTGGAGGATGGATGAGCCAGTGGCCCTCGTGGTAGGGGGCTTCCCTGGGGCATCAGGTGGGGCGAGAAGTTCTCCTGAGGCTCTGACCAGAGTTGGGGACTGGTGAGATGTCCACACTCAGCTGTGTGGGTCTCCCTGGCGCATAAATTACTTTGCTGGATCACAAAGTCTTTGGCTGTCCCTTGGGGTCTCCCAACCAAGGACTGCAGGTTGACCTGCTGCCGGAAACTTGAGTTGGTCAGCCGGCCGGTCGTGTCCCTCAGGATGAGGCCCAGGCTGGGGCTGGGGCTGCGGCTGGTCAGGTTGCTCTGGACTTGGCAAGGTTCCTGGCACAGTGCTGTCCCCAGGCACGGTGTGGCAGCAGGTCCTGCCCTCTCAGCCGGGCCCATGGGCACCCACCGGCCGTGTCTACTGCCCAGGCCACCCAGGCTCTTCCGGAGTCTCCATGGCTCTAAAGAAAGGACAGACAGTTATGCGCTGGGGGAGGACTGTGTGGTCAGTGCTCGGGAGGGGCAAGGGAGGGAGCCCAGAGTCCAGAGGTCTGTGTCAGCTATTGTCCTGGGTGGACCGATGGATGCACCCCAAGAGCAGCAACCTGGCATCAATGCGGGGAATCAACGCGGGGATGGGGCAGGGGCTCGGAGGAGGGCAGCAAGAAGCAGGGAGAGAGTGGGGAGGCGGCTGAGGGGTGTCCCAGGTGACAGGTGATGGGGCTGGGATGGGGGCAGTAGGGTGGAGAGGAAGCAGATCAGATCTGCTGAGAAGGTGAAGGCATAAAAGAGGGTGAAGGGGAAAGAAGCATCAAGGACAACTCCCTGGTGTCCAGCTTGAGCAGAGGTGCTGGGTGAGGGGGTGGCTCACAGCTGGAGTGAGAGCAAGACCCAACACATTAAAGTGAAAAGGGAGCTGCTCTGGGGACCAAGGGCATGGGGCTTAGAGCCCTCCCCTACGCAGCCACCACCCCCCCACCCCTCTCCACTGCCACCAGTCTCCCCAGCCCGCCTCCCTTCCACCTAGCCTCTTGGGTGCTGGTGAGATGCCTGGGAGGGCCTGGCAGGTAGAATGGGCCATGGAAGTTTGCAGACTGGAACTAAAGTTCAGAGAGGTTAAGTACCTTGCCCTATGGTCACACAGCTAGAACACAGAGAAACTGGCGTGTGACTTGGAATCTGAACTAGTTCTTGGGTTGCTCCCACTCTTGGCTGCACAGCTCTGTAGCCTTCTGGAATCCCCAGGCACCTGAGCAGGAGGGTTCCCCAGCCCACCACTGCAGAGATCTAGCTCTGGGGCTCCTGTTTCCCCCTTTCTCACCTCACGTCCTGACTTCCTGATCCTCCCTTGGGGCCTGGGCTGGAAGACTTTGTCCTGGTCCAGTTGGCCTCAAACAGCTAATCTCAGGAATTAACAAGGCCCTGGGCTGGCCTGTCTGCAAAAGGGGCTCTGGGCAGCTACCCAAGGGGGCCCTGCTCTTGCCACCTCTGACCCAGACCCACTGAAACTCTTGCCTGGCCTCAGGGAGGTTGCCGGCCTGGGGGGCACATTCTCCTTGTAGCTGGCATCAGGTCTCAGCTCCATGTGCTCCAGGGCAAAGCTGGGGGCAGGGGGCAGTGATCTTGTTCCACACCACAGCTGGCGGTCCTATTTGATTAGAGGGGCTCTGAGGGGTAAGGACAGAGTACCCAGCTCTTACCCAGCCATGCGCATCCCTGGTCCCCAACCCCACCCATCACCAGCATCCCTGGCTGACCTGAGGTCCAGCCTGGCTGTCCTGTTCAGGGCCCCTTTGGGTCTCCTCTCCCCAGCCCCCTACCACCCTTTTCCCTTGTCATTTTCTCGTGTCTTCCGGCACCCACTCCTTCTAACACTGATGACAGATTCCTGTGGACTGCGCATCCCCAGCAGCCCTGTCAGGTAGGGGCTCTTTCTTTCAGAACTCCAGGCAGGATTGAGTGCCCCTCTTTGATTCCTGTGGCCACTTCCCAACCATTCTCCCTCTGTCTTCTCTAGAATGTTCTGGTTCTAAGCTCCAGGCGAGCCAGCAACGAAGTTCTAATAATTTATTTCTTGAAGATGTCAGCTTCGGCTCACTGTCACTTTGTCCAACACACACCTAAGTTCTGGGTGGTTTTACCCTCCATGTGGACGAGCCCTCTAATTCCTGGTCTGCAAGTCCTTGACCTTCTTGCCTCCCACCATCTTGTCCTTCACCCAACCTCAGCCACCGGTGCCCAGGGTCCCCCCAGACTCTGTCATCCTCAATAACTGCACCCCTCCCTAATTTCTGTTTCAGAGCCCACACCCATCTTTCCAGCTCCCTCCTCTGGACCTTGCATGAGACCTGGTCCTCTCTTCTCATCACCCTTTGTCCTTTGATCCTTGATGTCTCTCTCCTGCCTCCTGCAGCTTAGCCATCCAGTGTCCTAACCATCCCCTCTGTGCACTCCCAGCTCCTCCTCTCTGCCACTCACTCAGAAAAATGACAACACAGGTTAAAGTGACTAAAGGAAACCCTACAACTGCACTGGTGGCCTTGCTCAGAAAGTACCACCTCAGCCTCAAGCGGGGCCCCCAAGGCTGCTGGAGAATCAGACTCTGGTCCCCTCCTCCCAGCCCTCCCCGATGCTAACTCACACTTTCTCTGCTGTTCTCAGGCCTCTGCCACCACTTCTCTGCTCACCCCCTACAGCAGAACTTGTTCCTATTTTATCCATCAAATACGGACATCAGAAGAGAAATGCTGGCACTTCCTAGCAGTCCAGAGGCTAAGGCTCCATGCTCCCAGTGCAGGGGCCTGGGTTCTGTCCCTGGTCAGGGAACTAGATCCCACCTGAAGGTCTGGATGCTGGGAAAGATTGAAGGCAAAGGAGAATGAAAGGTTGGATTGAGTGAGGATGAGCAGAGGATGAGATGGTTGGGTGGCATCACCGACTCAATGGACATGAATGTTGAGTAAACGCCAGGGGATAGTGGAGGACAGAGGAAGCTGGCATGATACAGTCCATGGGGTCACAAAGTGACAGACATGACCTGGTGGCTGAACAACAACAAAAGCTGCAATTAAAGGTCCTGCGTGCTGCAACTAAGACACATTGCAGCCAACCAATAAATAAACAAAAATAAATATATATATATGTATAAAGAGAAATGCTGTTAAGTGTCCCCACTTGTCTCCTTTGTATCCATAGTCTCTCCCAGCCCCTCCGCCATCCTGTGTGGTCCCACCCCCAGCCTGACCCTCCTCTGTGCTCCAGAGGCCATCCTGTCTGCCCTGCCCAAAGCCAGCACCTGGCGCCACCACTGGCCTCTGAGGTCCCATCCTGTGACTCAGAAAGAGCACCTTCGATCCCCATAGCCCCACAGCTGATTCAGCCCCCCACCCCCACCAGGACACAGAGCTGGGGTGCAGGACACAGGCTATGGTGTGTCAGGGCCTTGTCCCTGCTCCTTAAGTCACTTCCCCCACCATCAACACTTCTCCTTTCTTGACTGATTCATTCCCATCAGCACTTAAACGGTGGTTATTTTTTTCCATCTTTAAAAACAAAAACACCAAACAACAACAACATTCTCCTTTTGAGCCTCCAGGAAGGACCCAGGCCATGTCTTCCCTTCTCATCACCCCCAAATCCCAATTCCTTCCCCACCTTCACCTCTGCTGACCTCACTGCACTCAGGCTCCTCTCACCCCAAAGATCCTTTCCTCTAGGTGACCTCTGGGATGCTACACGCCTGGCCGGTTCTCAGCCCCCAGCTTGCAGGATCTTAGCTTCCTGTTGTTTAGTCGCTAAGTAATGTCCGACTCTTTGCAACCCCATGTACTGCAGCATGCCAGGCTTCCCTGTCCATCACCAACTCCCAGAGCTTGCTCAAACTCATGTCTATCAAGTCAGTGATGTCATCTCATCCTCTGTTGTCCCCTTCTCCTCCTGCCTTCAATCTTTCCCAACATCAGGGTCTTTTCCAATGAGTCAGTTCTTCA
>NW_011494861.1:2019657-2021062 GCF_000754665.1 Bison bison bison
AGGGAGCCCTTCCCTGACCACTCCCCCGCCCCTTTCCACAGTACCCTCCCTACTCCCTCTTTTCACCCTGCCTGATTTTTCTCTATGACTTTTCTCCACCTAACAGACTGAAGAAATTGCTCTTCTCCCTTCATTGGACTGAAGCCACTGTCTCTTCTCCTGCTGTATTCACAGCACATAGAATAAACAGTATCTGGCACATAGCAGGGGCCTGTACATTGTGTTAAAGGAGTGACTGGCTGGTACTCAGCATCATGTAGCCTTTAGGATGCTTCCTGTCATTTAATCTGCTCTGCAGCCCTAAGAAGTAGTTCCTTGTTTTCGATGTGAGTTTAAAGCCTGCCCAGCCCAAAGGTTAAAGTAGATCAGCAGCTGCAGAAGGGCTATGCGGGGGATCCAATTCCACAGTGCATACTCCTAACCAGGACCACCTCGACCCCTACCTCTTTTAAAAGGAGAGTTGAGACAGCTCAATCCACAATATCCTTTCCTACCTCCAACTCCCCTGGTCCCATGCCTGGGCTCACCTGCCCATCTACCTTCTCCTCATACCCGACCCTGTCTGCCCCCTACCCCACAGGCACTCCGTCCTTGGCCGATTAAGGTGATCAGAGCATCTCTTCTCTTCCTACCAGAACTGTTTTCCTGACTTCCTGGACCTGCCCTCCCGCGTGTCTGTCTTCCTCTGGTCCACCTTCACCTCTGTCCACCTTCACGGAAGGCGGGTCTCAGGCCGGACGGCTAACGACCCAGGTAAGTGGGATGGGTGTTGGGAGACGTCAGAGAGCGCGCCTGCCCAGCGTTCACTGCTGCCTGTGGAGGGTGCACGCGGCGCCTGCGTAGAAGTCGGACGGCGGGTGTCTGCGCGTGCGCGGGCTCGAGGGCGCTAGAAGGGACGGTCCTCCGCGATAGGGTACTGGCAAGGTAGGTGGGTTTGTGCAAACTTCTTGCACAAAGCTTTGGATCCCTTCAAAACTGGCTGGAATCCACTCTACCCACTCCCCTCCGCGGTGTGTCGGCCCAGATTCGGCGCAGTCTTACTTTTTTCCAGGCATTTTCTCCCTGCCAAGCCTCTTTGCCTATGTGCTGTTCCTCACCCAGCCCTGCCCTGCTGTTTCCCATTTTCTGCTTTGTAAACACGGAGAGCACGGAGCGGGAGTCAGAAGACTTGTGATCAATATTGATTCCACTGCTGTCTGACCTTAGGCAAGTCTCTAACTTCTCTGAACCGCAGGCTCATTCCTCATCTGTAAAAGAGGAGTGATGAGATTTACTCGACTGTTTCACGGGTTTGATGTGAGAGTTAGCTGTTTAGCAAGGTGATGCCAAAGAGTCTTTCAGTTCAGTTCAGTTCAGTCGCTCAGTCGTGTCCGACTCTTTGCGACCCCATGAATCGCAGCACGCT
>NW_011494861.1:2021162-2022293 GCF_000754665.1 Bison bison bison
CAAGGAACTCTCAAGAATCTTCTCCAACACCACAGTTTGAAGGCATCAATTCTTTGGTGCTCTACTTTTTTTATTGCCCAACTCTCATATCTTTACATGACTACTGAAAAAACCATTGCTTTAACTATATGGACCTTTGTTGACAAAGTAATGTCTCTGCTTTTTAATATGCTGTCGAGGTTTGTCATAGCTTTCCTTCCAAGGAGCATCAAACCCAGTCAAAGTGTGGAATTCTAGCCACCAGACCACCAGGGAATTCCCAGCCCTCTGTTTTCTGAAGGCAGGACACTGTTACTCAGTCTCCTCAGAGTCCCTGTCTCCCTGACTCCAGGTTGCCCCTCTCAGTTTTCCTCCCTCCCTCCTGCCTGTTTTCCAGTCTCTTCTGCTGGTTCCTCCTCCTCTCCATTTTCAATCCCAGCCCCCACTCCCACTCCCCTGATGCTCGTAAGCCCAGGTGACCTCAGCCTCAGACATTTCTCACCCAGACTCCCATCCCGCTCTTCTTCCAGAAGGATGGCTCCATTGGGACATCCTGACTCCTTACTCCCTCACCTCACATGCAATCCATCAGCTAACCCCATCTGTCCTACCTTTCAAAGACACTCAGAAACTGCCGCTGCTCCCCGCCTCCATCCTCACCTCCCTGGGTCAAGTCACCCTCTCTTCTTGCCTCCTAACTTGTCTCCCCACTTCTGCCCTTGTCCCCACACCCAAGAGCCTCCTTCCTACGGAGGGCAGAGTGACCTGTGAACACTGAGATCCAAGTGTGCCCTGACTCAACTCAAAGACTGCCAAAGTTTCCCCAACCTACTCAGTCCTCAACCAAGGCTTCGAAGCCCTACCTCAGGGACCTTGTTTTTTATGTACAAAGTGACGATGGAACACAGTCCCACTCTTTGGTTATGCTTGTCTATGGCTGCATATGTTTACTCTCTGACCCCTGCCCTACGCTATCTGCTCCCCACCCTTAGCTTACCCCACCTCCCCCAACCCCCACTCCCTGCCCTTGTTCTCTCTGCTCTGAACACATCAGCTTCCTCCATGTTCTTCCAAAATGCTGTGCATGTTCCCACCTCAGGGCCTTTGCACTTGCTGTCCCTTCTGCTCAGAACTATCTCCCTCCCTCCCACC
>NW_011494861.1:2022393-2058316 GCF_000754665.1 Bison bison bison
TTTGTTGTTAAAGTAATGTCTCTGCTTTTGAATATGCTATCTAGGTTGGTCATAACTTTCCTTCCAAGGAGTAAGCGTCTTTTAATTTCATGGCTGAAATCAGCATCTGCAGTGATTTTGGAGCCCAAAAAAATAAAGTCTGACACAGTTTCCACTGTTTTCCCATCTATTTCCCATGAAATGATGGGACCAGATGCCATGATCTTAGTTTTCTGAATGTTTAGCTTTAAGCCAACTTTTTCACTCTCCACTTTCACTTTCATCAAGAGGCTTTTTAGTTCCTCTTCACTTTCTGCCATAAGGGTGGTGTCATCTGCATATCTGAGGTTATTGATATTTCTCCCAGCAATCTTGATTCCAGCTTGTGCTTCTTCCAGCCCAGTGTTTCTCATGATGTACTCTAAAGAGCCTTTAAATTAAAGCATTTCTTGGAGAGTGTGGTTATTATTTCAAGTCCTGTTTTATCTCTAGTAATACTTTTTGCCTTAAAGTCAAATCAATCTGGTAATTATATTTACCAGCTCTGTTTTGGTCCTTCTTTGCCTGGTTTAACTTTTTCATCCATTTACTTTCAGGCTTTCTGTGTCTGTATATTTTAGTCATGGTTCTTAAAACACAATGTGGCTGGAATTTTTTAAAAAGTCGTTTACAAATGTATGACTATATTTATATAAACCATCTTATTTGGTGCTTGCTAGTGGTCACATTTCATGGTTTTTTTTTCTCCTTTCTTGCCTTTTTATTTGTAAATTTTTAGTTATTTATTTGGCTGTACTGGGTCTTGGTTGCACACGTGGGATCTTGGATCTTCCTTGAGGTATGCAGGATTTTGGCTGCGGCATTTGAACTCTTAGATGCAGCATGTGGCCTCTAGTTCCCTGACCAGGATTCGAATCTGGCCCCCCTGCATTGGGAGCAAGGAATCTTAGCCATTGGACCACCAGGGGAGCTCCCTTTCTTGTCTTTTTTATAATCTATCAAGGTTTCGTTTTTCCTCATATTTTTCCCCACCACTGTTTTGGAAATTACACATTTTATTTTTTTTCTTTCAGTGGTCCTCCAAAACATTTTAATATGTGTATTTATTTAACAAAGTCTAAAGTTAATCCAGTATTTACCTTTCCTTCAGACCCCCAAATGGACTTGGTAACACTGTCCCTGCTCCTGTCCTCCTGACATATAGTATTATTGTCTTGAACACTAAGCCACATGTTTACTATTAATATTTCCTTCATGGGTGTCAGATCTTCCTTATGGAAAAATTTCCTTCTTCCACAAAAAAGACAGACACAGAAGTCTTCAGACACTTCTGTAGGGAATGTCTATTGGTGATCATCTCCACTGGCGTTCCTCTGAATATGCATTTCATCCTGACATACCTCACTAGACATCAGCTGACAGTATAATTTTATGAAAGAAAAAATGTTGCTGCCACATGAGTAAGCAATGGATGCTGCAGTTGTCAAGCCACCACATAACAGTGGCCCCTGAGGTGCCCCCTGAGGACACTCAGAATGAGAAAGCACGGGATACTGGCCCCAAGTAACTGAGATGCATATCAAAGGAATGACGTCAAAGAGCCCAGACTTTTGCATCTTTGCATACCTAGAAAATTGCTGCATGCATCTACCTGAAATGTCTGGTTTTCTTTAATTAACAGTAACCTTTTGATGTTCTGATTAGCTGGTCTTTGTTGCAAAAACTCCTATATACCTTGGCTTCCCCATTACTTACCTCTTTGGAGCTGTTTCCCAGAGCTTTCTGAGAGGCTGTGTCCCTGGCTTAAGTCCTCAGTTTTGTCCACCAAATAAAACATAATTTTCCACCGTTAGTCTGTGCGTTTTTTTTTAAGTTGATGCTTGTCATTCCTTTTTAGGACAATATCTATCTAACTGCTTTTGGCATCTTAATGTTTGTTCTTGACGTCCTGCTGTTTTCATTCATCCATTCATTTCATAACTTTTTTTTTTAACTGGCTGCCCTGGGTCTTTGTTGCTGCGCACAGGCTTTCTCTGGTTGCATGAGCAGAGCTACTCTCTTGTTGCAGCTCATGGACTCTAGGGCGCCAGCTTAGTAGTTGTGGTGCATGAGCTTAGTTGCCCTGGCAGCATGTGGGATGTTCCCGGACCAGGAATCAAACCGGTGTCCTCGCATTGCAAGATAGAGTCTTAACCACTGGACCACCAGTGAAGCCCCCATCCCATAACTTTTATAAAGGACTTACTGAGAGCCAGCACTATTCTTGGTGCTGAAGATACATCAGTGAGTGAACAAAGTTCCATTATGTTGATAAACGTGGATTTCCTTTTATTAATTCTGTTTGGAGATTGTTTGGCTCCCTGGATCTTGGGTTTGGTGTCTTTCCATTTTGGAAAACTCCCCACTATTGTTTCTTTGGATGTTACCTCTCTCTCATACTGTCTCCCTCAGAAACTCTGACAATATTTTTATTGGACCTTCTGACTTTGTCTTTTGTTTAACTTCTCCTGTTTTCTGCCTGTTTTTGCTGCATCCTTCACCTCTTATCTTCAAGGCTACTGATTCTTTCCTCTGTTGAATCTCTTCTATGAATTAACCTATCCACTGAATTTTTAACTTCAATCACTTTGTTTTTCATAGATAGAAGTTATATCTCTTTCCAGTTTTTTATTTGGCCATGGCATGCAGCATTTCATTTGAGATCTTTGTTCCTCAGGGATTGAAAACATGCCCCCTGAATTGGGAACCCAGAGTCTTAAATGCTGGACCATCAGTGAAGGTGTTAGTTGCTCAGTCATGTCCAAGCAACTCCATGCAGACTCTACGGACTGTATAGCCTGCCAGGCTCCTCTGTCCATGGAATTCTCTAGGCAAGAATACTGGATTGGGTTGCCATTCCCTTCTCCAGGGTATCTTCCTGACCCAGGGATGGACCCCAGGTCTCCCTCACTGCAGGCAGATACTTTATCATCTAAGTCACCAGCAAAGCCCCTGGACCACCAGAGAAATTCCCTATTTCTTCCCTATAAAATTCTACCTGACATCCCATTTTGCACAGTCACAATCTGACTCTAAAATCAAGAGGTTTCCATGTGCTCTTGTCTGAGTCTCCTCTTCCTGGGCTGTGTCCCCAGTTGTGGAACAAGGAGGATCCAGGGGGCCAGTTTTCATATTGTGCTCAGAGGTCCTACCTTAGTGTGGCACTGGTGATGGGAGCTTGGGATGTGCTTTGTCAGACTAGCTCCATTCCATATACTAGATACGATTTCTTTTGAACAAAGCATTTGAAATAAAAGAGACTTTCAAATTGGTTAGGGGAGCTGTAAGCTCTCTTCAAGTTCAAATCTATGATTCTGAGTTTAGATCTCTGATATAATATTTTAGTCACCCAGAGCCAGACATTCTGGAGTGTGAAGTCAAGTGGGCCTTAAGAAGCACTGCTGTTAGTAAAGCTAGTGGATTTGATGAAAATTCCAGCAGAACTATTCACATCCCTAAAGGAGGATGCCATCAAGGTTTTGCATTCACTATGTCAGCAAATCTGGAAGACCCAGCAGTAACCACAGGACTGGAAAAGGTCAGTCCTCATACTAATTCCCAAAAGGGAAAGTATCAAAGAATGTGCTAACCATTTGACAGTTGCACTCATCTCCCATGCTAGTAAGGTCATGCTTAAAATCTTGGATGCTAGGCTTCAGCATTATGCAAACCAAGAACTTCCAAATGTCCAAGCTGGTTTAGAAAAGGAAGAGGAACTAGAGGTCAAATTGCTAACATTCACTGGATTATAGAGAAAGCAAGGGAATTTCAGAAAAACATCTATCTTTGTTTCATTGACTACACTAAAGCTTTTGACTGTGTGGACCATGACAAACTGTAGAAAGCTCTTAGAAAGATGGGAATACCAGACCATCTTACCTGTCTCCTGAGAAACCTGTATGCAGGTCAAGAAGCAACAGTTAGAACCCTGTATGGAACAACTGATTGGTTCAAGATCGAGAAAGGAATATGAGAGGGTTGTCAGCTGTCATCCTGTTTGTTTAACCTATATGCTGAGCACATCATGAGAAATACCAGGCTGGATGAGCTATAAGCCAGAATCAAGATAGGCGCCTCTTCTTGGGCTCCAAAATCACTGTGGATGATGACTGCAGCCATGAAATCAGCAGATGATTGCTTCTTGGCAGGAAAGTGATGACAAATCTAGGCAGTGTGTTGAAAAGCAGAGACATTACTCTGCCAGACAAAGGTCCATATCATCAAGGCAATGGTCTTCCCAGTGGTCACATATGGTTGTGAGAGCTGGACCACAAAGAAGGCAGAATGCCAAAGAATTGATGCCTTTGAACTGTGATGCTGGAGAAGACTCCTGAAAGTCCCTTCAACAGCAAGGAAATCAAACCAGTCATCTGAAGGGAGATCAACCCTGAATATTCACTGGAAGGACTGATGCTGAAGCTGAAGTATTTTGGTCATCTGACGCACACAGATGACTCACTGGAAGAGTCCCTGATACTGGAAAAGATTGAGGGCAGAAGGAGAAGAGGGCATCAGAGGATGAGATGGCCAGACAGCATTAGCGATGCAAGGAACATGAACTTAGGCAAACTCCAGGAGATGGTGAGGGACAAGGAGGCCTGGTGTGCTGCAGTCCATGGGGTTGCAAAGAGTTGCACCACTGGGTGACTGAACAACAGTAATGTTTTATAAAACCTGTTGACCTCTGTTTCCTGACAGTTTTTTCAATTTTTTGAAAATTTGTAGAATGCACTCAATAAATGTTTATGGAGTTAATAATAAATGGATAGATAAATGGGTGGTCAGACTGGTGATGGGGTTCAGGACATGCTATCCCCAAATGTGGCACCTTGGCAGATAGAATATTTTAAGCTTTGCTGTTGTTCAGTCACTAAGTCTGCAACCCCATGGACTGCAGCACTCTAGGCTCCTGTCCCTCACTGTCTTCTGGAGTTTGCTCAGATTCATGTCCATTGAGTCAATGATGCTATCTAACTATCTCATCCTCTGTTGCCCCCTTCTCCTTTTGCCTTCAATCTTTTCCAGCATCAGGTCTTTTCCAGTAGTCAGCTTTTCCCATCAGGAGGCCAACGTATTGGAGCTTTAGCTTCAGCATCAGTCCTTCCAGTAAATATTCAGGGTTGATTGCCTTTAGGATTGACTGGTTTAATCTCCTCGCTGTCCAAGAGACGCTCAGGAATCTTCTCCAGCACCACAATTCGAAAGCATCAATTCTTTGATGCTCAGCCTTCTTTATGGTCCAACTCTCACATCTGTACATGACTGCTGGAAAAACCATAGCTTTGACTAGACGGACCTTTGTCAGCAAAGTGATGTCTCTGCTTTTTAATACGCTGTCTAGATTTGTTGTAGTTTTCCTTCTAAGGAGCAAACATCTTTTAATTTCAAGGGGATTTTAAGCTACAGGAGTTTTTGAGAAAACAGCAGAAGGAAAGTCCCTCTGATCTTTTCCCAACCCTCCTGCTCTTCTTCCCTGAAACAGGTCATGAGACACTCGCATGCAAGGTACCCTTTGTTTCAGGAGAAAAGAAGACATTTATCACCAGAGACAGGGGATTTCTGATCAAGAAATCTGTATAAACAAACCCTTATCTGTTAAACCCTTATCGGTTGTTAAACCTTCATCTTTGTAGTTACTTCTTTACTATTTACAACCCCAGGCTCCCAAACCTTTGTCTTGTTAATGCTTCACAAATTTCTTGTTTCTCTGTCTAAAAGCTTCCTACTCCAGCCACTTCTTTGGGTCTCCATTCTCTTGCACACATAAAACTTCGAAAAAGCTTATACGCTTTTCTCCTGTTAATCTCTACCAGTTTAGGAAATTCTCTGGTGGTCCAGTGGTTAGGACTCTGAGCTTTCTTTGCCAAGAATGTGCGTTCGATTCCAGGTTGGGGAACTAAGATCCTGCAAGCCAAAAAAATTAATAATCTCTGTCAGTTTAATTTTCAGACCTATCCAGAGACCCGGGGAGGATTGAGAAAAACTTCCCTTCCTACACTGGTCATCCCTCCCTCTGAAAAATTAACACACATTTATCTAACTGAGATGTCACATTTATCTAACTGAGGCTCAGTGAAGTCTAGGGACCATCCAGTCTCTTACAGCACCAGTCACAGGCAACAGTTGGGATTAAAACAAAGACTCACTGGCTCCAGAGCTGGTTTGGAGATTCTGAGGATGGGCCTGATGCAAAAGAGGGATGGTATTTCCTGCTCTGGTCCAGTTTTGACAATAGGAAAAGACACCAGTCCTCCCAGGGAAGTTTCTCTGGTTCCTAAATCTGGAAGACTCAGTTTTGTTAAGACAAGAAATAGAAGATTTGTAGACAAGATAGGTGACTCTAGCTCTCGCCAGCAGGGAACCAAAGGCAAGAGGAATTTGCTCCCTGTGGTTGAGTTTCTAGAATGTCAGATAACACTATAGACTAAAATATTGACTCTCAGGCTTCCCTGGTGGTCTCGTGGTTAAGAATCCGCCTGCCAATGCAGGGTACATGGGTTTGGTCTTTGGTTCAAGAAAATCCCACATGCTGTGGGACATCTAAGCCTGTGTGCCTCAACTACAGAGCCTGCGCCCTAGAGTCGGTGCTCAGCAACAAAAGAAGCCACCGCAATGAGAAGCGTGCACACTGCAATGAAGAGTAGCCCCAGCTCCCTGCAACTAGATAAAGCCCATGTGCAGCAACGAAGACCCAGTGCAGTCAAAAATAAATAAGTTAAAAATATATAGTCTCTTTCCAAATCCCTACAGAAACTGGCTTTTTAAAAACAATAAGTGGGAATTCCCTGGGTGGGGAAGGGGTGGGATCCAGTGCTTAAGACTCAGCTCTTTCACTGCTGTGGGCCTGTGGTTCGACCCCTAGTTGGGAAACTAAGATCACACGAGTTGCAAGGTGCTCAAAAAAAAAAAAGTAGAAAGACCACAGTAGTGAGAATGTTTGGCTAGAAAGCCCCATTACCTCAAGCATGATCCACTGGAGACTGAGCTCGTGGCCTTGTTGATGCCGAAAAGTTGGCCTCTGGGCACCAGGGCCTACTCGAATCTAGGAGAGAGGTTTGGGTAAAATAGAAGAGAACAGCCTTATTGCCTTGCAGGCAAAGGGGGATACAGCAGACTCCTGCCCCATAAAACTATGTGTCCCCCTTCGACTGGCGAAGCAATAAACCTATTCTTTTCTACTTCACCCAAAACTCTGTCTCTGAGATTCAGTTTGGCCCTGGTGCACAGGGGCCGAGTTTTAGGCATTGTTGCCCGGAACCTGGCCTCCCTGCCTCCTCCTGGTGAGTGGTAGCTCCAGCTGATTAAACCCCAGAATTTGCCATGTTGATATCCTCTTTTCTCTTTTTCTCCTGTATCCAGTCCATGAGTGAAACCTGCTGCTCTGCCTTTAGAACAGACCCCAGAGCTTCCAGGTTGGGAGAGGTAATCTCTGTGGTGTGGCCTTTCCACACTTCTTGGCCTGGGACACTTCCTCACTGAGAGATGGAGAGCCCATACAGCCTTGCCAAGCTCATCACCTGGTGTGGGAATATCTTACCCTCTTTCAGGCCAGTGTGTGCTCTTCTGTTCCATTTAAACATGTCTGTCATATGGCACCCAGCCAACGCCACTGCTCTATCTGTCCTCCTCCAAGAGGGGATAAGATGCTTCCACTGTGACATGAGAGTGCCCAGCAAGCAAACTGCCCATCAGCTGCCGGGAGAGACCTGCTGGTCCCAGGGGACCCACACCACTTGTTGTTGTTCAGTCACTCAGTCGTGTCCGACTCTTTGTGACCCTATGGACTGCAGCATGTCAGGCTCCTCTGTCCTCCACTATCTCCTGAAGTTTGCTCAAATTCATGTTCATTGAGTTGGTGATGCTATCCAACCATCTTGTCCTCTGTCGTCCCATTCTCCTCCAGCCTTTCCCAGCATCAAGGTCTTTTCCAATGAGCCATCTCTTCACATCAGGTGACCAAAGTATTGGAGCTTCAGCTTCAGCATCAGTCCTTCCAATGAATATTCAGAGCTGATTTCTTTTAGGATTGACTTGGACATGTGACTCTCAAGAGTCTTCTCCAGCACTGCAGTTCAAAAGCATCAATTCTTTGGTGCTCAGTCTTCTTCATGGTCCAACTTTCACATTCATACATGACTACTGGAAAAACCATAGCTTTGACTATACAGACCTTTATTGGCAAAGTGATGACCACTACTGATGCTGATCATGCATCTTCTTCTCAGCATGAGTCCAGCACTGTCCATCAGTGCTTGAGTGCCTGGTGTTTTCCTTGGTGCCTCCAATACCAAGTTGCCGTGGGCATGAAACCATTCACCTCAGATTGGGACTTGAACCCAGCCAAAACCCAGAGTCATCCAACTAAGATCACACACCTGGTTTCAGGACTTAATGAAGCTCAAGTTCTTTGTCTCTCAGCACAGAAGGAATTCAGCAAGAGACAAAGTGATAGGCAAGAAGCAGATTTATTAACATAGGATGCTTGTAAGAGATGCAGGAGGGCCATCTCTGCCCCAGAGTTCTGGGGCAGAACTCTGCCCCAGGATTAAGTAGACTACAATTTTATTGTCAAAGGAAAAGGGGAAGGGAAAAGATGACCTTCTTCCAGAAGATGTGAGGCTTACATCATGAGCTTCTCCTTCCTATCAGTCAGGAGAGTGTCTGACCTGAGGTCAAACTAGGGATTGTTCTTTTTGTTCAGTTGTTGTGTCTGACTCTTTTTGACCTCATTGACTGCAGCAGGCCAGACTTCCCTGGCTTTCACTATTTCCTGGAGTTTGTTCAAATTCACGTCCATTGAGTCTGTGATGCTATCTAACCATCTCATCCTCTGTCATCCCCTTCTCCTCCTGCCTTCAATCTTTCCCAGTATCAGTCCTTTCCAATGAGTCAGGTCTTTGCCTCAGGTGGCCAAAGTATTGGAGCTTCAGCATCAGTCCTTATTAATATTCAGGGTTTATTTCCTTCAGGATTGACTGGTTTAATCTCCTTGCTGTCCAAGGGACTCTCAAGAGTCTTCTTAACCACAGTTTGAAAGCATCAATTCTTAGGCACTCAGCCCTCTTTATGGTCCAACTCTCACTTCTGTACATGACTGCTGGAAAAATCATAGCTTTGACTATACAGACCTTTGGTGGCAAAATGATGTCTCTGCTTTTTAATAAGCTGTCTAGGTTTAGCTGTTGCTTCTTGACCTGCATACAGGTTTTGCAGGAGTCAGGTGGCTTGATATTCCCATCTCTTGAAGAATTTTCCAGTTTGTTTTGATCCACACAGTCAAAGGCTTTAGCGTAGTCAACGAAACACATGTTTTGCTGAAATTCTCTTGCTTTTTCTGTGACCCAACAGATGTTGGCAACTTGATCTCTGGTTCCTCTCCCTTTTCTAAATCCATTTTGAACATCTGGAAGTTTTCAGTTCACATACTGTTGAAGCCTAGCTTGAAGGATTTTGAGCACTTGCTAGCATGTGAGATGAGTGCAATTGTGCGGTAGTTGGAGCATTCTTTAGCATTGCCCTTCTTTGGGATTGGAATGAAAACTGACCTTTTGCAGTTCTGTGGCCACTGCTGAGTTTTCCAAGTTTGCTGGCGTATTGAGTGCAGCACTTTCACAGCATCATCTTTTAGGATTTTAAATAGCTCAGCTGGAATTCCATCACTTCCAATAGCTTTGTTCATAGTGATGCTTCATAAGGCCCATTTGACTTCATACTCTAGGATGTCTGGCTCTAGGCGAGTGACCACACCATCATGGTTATCCAGGTCATTAAGACTTTTTTTGTACAGTTCTATGTATTCTTGCCATCTCTTCTTGATCTCTTAGGATTATTATTTCAAAAGAAAAGAGGTGACATTTTTCTTTCACCTAATGGCCTTGGGGCTTCCCAGGTGATGCTAGTGGTAAAGAACCTGCCTGCCAATGCAGGAAAAATAAAAGATGCGGGTTCAACCCCTGGGTCAGGGAAGATCCCTGGAGGGGCACGGCAACCCACTCTAGTATTCTTGCCTGGAGAATCCCATGGACAGAGGAGCCTGGTGGGTTATAGTTGATGGGGTCCCAAAGAGTCAGACACACCTGAAGCGACTTACCACACACACACACAATGGCCTGGGGAATATCTTGTGCCTTTATTTATGACTTTATAGTTTAGCAAGGCTACAATTCCACTACCTTCCAATAGCTTTCTTGAGTGATCATTAACTTACAGTGGTCTTCCAACGTTTCCTAGGTTTCCGTATCTACAGTGCCCTACTAGAACTTCTACAGCTACCTGTTGTTATGCTGTCATGTCCGACTATTTTGTGATCCTATGGACTGTAGCTCACCAGGCTTCTCTGTCCATGAGATTTCCCAGGCAAGAATACTGGAGTGGGTTGCCATTTCCCTCTCTAAGGGATCTTTCCGACCTATTCCTGACCTGTTCTATCCCTATCAGGCAGAAGTACCTGAAGAACTCTAGATTGATATAGCTCATGCCTGGTGCTCTTTGTCACCACCCCCACCTCTCTGTCCAACACTGTCCTTCTAGACTATAAATCAGACCATGCCCAACTCTGCCCAAAGCCCTCCAGCAGCTCCCGTCTTATTCAAAGTTCTTGAAATGACCTTCTGACTCTGCATCATCTGGCCCCCGCTGCCTCCCTGACCTCATTCCTTCTTCCTGTCCTCATTTGCAGCCATGGTGGCCTCCTGATATGTTCAAGGAGCACATATACTGCCAGCCTCCCATGTGCCAGGAACTGGGATAAAAAAGAGAACTGGGGACCTCCCTGGTGGTACAGTGGGTAGGAATCCACCCGCCAGTGGAGGAAACACAGGTTTGACCCCTGGTCCCAGAAGACTCCACATGCCGCAACTAAGCCCATGCACCACTGAAAGTAGTGTACCTAGCACACCACTTCAGAACTGCTGCAGCCCATGTACCTGGAGCCTGTGCCCTGCAACCAGAGAGGCCACTACAACGAGAAGCTCACGCACTGCAACTAGAGTAACCTCCACTTTGCAACTGGAGGAAATCTGTGTGCAGCAATGAAGACCCAGTGCAGCCAAAAAAAATTTTTTAGACGGCGGGGTGGCAGGGTAGGGGAGAGAATTGGACCCTCTCTCCCACCCAAGGCCACAATCGTGAACTTGAGACAGGTCCTTCTAGTCAACGCTTTTATGCCTTAACTACATACACACCCATGAACAATACAAAGTATTTCTATGAGCTTTTAAAATTCACACTAACGGTCTCATATTGCACGTGCCACTCTGCAACCGATGTTTGGGGGGACCTCCATTGATAGAAATGTCTGGTTTATTCATCTGAACTGCTGAACAGTATTCCTTAGAATGAATGAACCACGGCTTATTTGTCTGCCTTCATCTGACTAAAAGACTGTTTCTGGTTTGCTGCAGCTGCAGCTGCTCTGCATTCCTGGGTCCCTTCTTCAGAGGCCCATGTTCCTTTTTTCAGGGCTTAGGCCTCCTGACAGAGGACTCCCAGTGTCTGTTATCCTGAGGGCAGGACCTGAGTTCACCCCTGTAGCCCCAGGCCCATGCCCAGCACTGGCAGGCACTCAGCCTCTTTGGATGGATGGATACGGAAGAATGGGGCGGTGGGGGCTGTGCACCTAGCCTTAACCTCTCTGTGCCAGGGACAAGCAAGCCAGGATGGCCTGACAAAGCCCAGATGCCTGGGGCCCAGTGGTCAATACCCATCCCAGTAAGGGTGGGGTAGGGTCCTGGCCACGAAACCCCTGGAGCTTCTGAACAGTGGTCCCAGTTTGCTCTGAGTCCAAGATACCAGGTCTGCCAGGGGAGGCCAGCCCTGGACTACTGACCAACATCAGCATGGCCTTAGGGAGCAGCCCCACCAAAAACCTTCCTGTTATTTAGGAAGCCCTCCCGAGGGTCAGGCACTGTACATTTCACCTGCGTCGTCTCTTTCTCTCTGGGCAGGTTATTAGCCCTCTTCCAGCAGACACAGGCTCCAAAGGTTGAGATGCCCAAGGGCACACAGTCAGTGGCAGAGCAGGATTCAAACCAATACCTGTCACTTAATTCAGAGACATGGATGCCTATTGACACACTGAACAGTGCCCCCTCTCCTGCGGCCTCGGCTAGGCCAGAGCTGAGCACCCGGCAGGCCCAGCTGGTCACAAGCCCCCGTTTCCTCCTGTCACAAGGAAACAAGCACCTAAGCCCTGGCACCCTGGAGATTCACAGCAGAAATCTTCCTGGGAATGGCAAGTCCAGGCCCCAGCTCTGAGAGGAGAGGAAACACAGCTCAAAACACACTTGGCTGCAGAATTCCCTTTAATGCTGTGGCCTGCAGCTGGAGGTTGATGGGGGTCTGAGGGGCTGCAGACCCCTCCTGCCTCCAGCCCTGGGGTCCTCAGGCACCAAGTGACCAGGTAGTGAGAAGCCAGGGGTCCTTACCCCTGTGCTCCTGGCAGTGAGCAGGACCCAAGGCTCTCAGAGCTCCTGCGGGAGGGCATGGCCAACCTCAGGAGAGGCTGAGGTGGGGGCGGCACCACTGGCCCCTAGAGGCCTGATCTTGCCAGGCTCGGGCATGGCTCGGCCTGGGGCCTGCACGGAGCAGCTAAGGGTGGAGGGGACAAAAGCAACCAGAGTTCCCAGCCTGGGACCAGTGGGCTACCCGGAAGGGAGGAGAGGGCTCGAGGAATTGGGGACAGATGTGCACAGGCGCTCTGGGCCTTTTAGGGCACGTGACTCAGGCAATCCCTGAGATGGGGAACTGGAGGACACAAGTTAGTTCTGAGAAAGCAGGGGGCGATCAGGAGCACCCCCTAGGATGATGTCCAAGGCACAACGAAGGTGATGAGGCCTCCTCTCTGCCGGCTCCACAGTTTGTCAGACTGGCCCCTGGGCTGGGCTTCAGTATCCCCGGGTCACGTGAGCCTTGCTCTCAGGGTCGGCAGGCACCTCTGAGGAGTCGATTGGCTGGTAGGAACTGCGCTCCTCTGAGGGCCCAAGGAAACCTGGGGGGTTGGAGAGAAAGAAAAAAATGAAGGGTTAAGACTTAGGAAATTCCACGAGGCCAAACCAAGGTCCCCCTACTCCCCACCACCAATCCCACCCCAACAAGAAAAGCCAGAGCTGGGCATCCAGGTACCCAGGACAGACAGTGGCAGCAGCCCCAGGCACCAAGCCTTTAGCATGTATCACTTATTCAGTCCTCCTGTAACCCTATAGAGCAGGGTATTTTTTTGTCCCTACTTTACAGATGAGGAAACCGAGTGTTAAAAAGATAAACTGCCTTGCTTGACATTATAAAGCTTGAAGCAGAGGACACTAGGATTCCAACTGATGCAGCACGGTGCTAAAGACAGGGCTCAGCCACTGTGCCTCGGTGCTTCCCTGGGAGCGCGTGCTCAGGAATCTGGCCGAGGGATGCCCAGCCCCGGACCCACGGGCTCCCCTCCAGCTCCTCTCCCTGACAGTGGACATCGTTGTACAGCCTCCAGAAGGCCCCCGGGCTGGCGCAGCTGCAGAGCCCAGATGGTGCCAGGCAGGCTGTTGGCTTCTGGGTGCCATACCCTTCACTCCCATCCTCACTCCCTACATCTGTCCTGTGCTCCTGAACAAGCCCCCAGCACCCCAGGCCTCTGTCTCCTCATCTGTCTAATGGAGGGACAGTGCTGGCTCCTCCCTACCCCGGGGCAGGTCCGGACAGCCTGGTGGTTTGCCAAGGGTGGGCAGCCCTGGGCCATTCCCGTCCTCAACCCAGCTGCTTCCCCAGCAGGTCTCAGGCCACTTTTCTCAAGAGTGAAAGGCAGAAGACCACAGGTCTCCCCACTTCTCTCAAAAAGGACATGAGAACAGTGTCACAGGGGGCTGGGGAAGGGCTGCAACAAGCAGGGGTCCAGCTCAGGGCTGGCTTTGGCTGGGGCCCCCAGGACCCAGGCCAGCACTGGCTCTCCCCTGGTTGCCCAGACCCCTAGGTGGCAGGAAAGGGGGTTCCAGCGATGGGGCTAGAGGGAGCTGAGAGGGAAAGCTGGCCCTGCAGGTGCCTATGGGATCAGGCCCCCAGTCGCACCCATGTTTAAGCTGAGAGAAGGACATGGCACCATAGCCAGGCAGGGATGGCCAGGGGACCCCTGGGTTCCTCTAGGAGACCAGAAACTTGCATACCTTTCAGCCTAGTGCCCAGAGCCCATACCAGGCCCCACCCTGCACCTTGAATCCCTGTCTCAGGGGGCAAGGTTGGCTCCCTGGGACAGGGGCTGGGGGGCGGGCAAGGCAGAGACCGAGGAGAGGAGAGGAGACAGCAGTGCCAGCACCGGGGCTGGTGGGAGGGGAACTGGGGAGCTGGCTGGAGGTGGTGGCCTCACCAACGTGGACCAGGAGCTCACCCCCACGCTCCCGGTACATGTGGTAGACGAAGAAGCAGGAGATCGGCTTGAGGATCAGGTTGAGGATGGCCATGCCTGCACTGAAGCGCACTGTGTCCGAGAGGTTGGACCTCGGGTAGAAGATGCCAATGTAGATCACATCCAGGAAGATGGTAGCCACCAAGCCACCCAGAAACTGCAAGACAGCCAGGCACAGGGCCGAGGGGTGACCACAGTGTCATTAGGGTGGTGAGCGTGCTGCTGCCCTGTCACCCCATCCCCCCACCATATATACCAGACTGGAAGCTCCATTTGTGCCCTACTGTGTCCTTGGGGTTTGCTGGAAGACAGACCAAGACAGCAGGTGGGACTCTGCAGACTAGATGCCTGACTGAGGACTGCAGGGCTGAGAGCAGGGATGGGGTCCCTATTGGGACCCAGCCTGCAGGCTCTGACAGAGTCCTCTCCCCCAACTCTTCTCATCCTTGAGGCCATGATGAGGCACAAGACGTGGGCTCAGAACCTCTAAGATAGAAGGTCCCTTGGAATTCACTGGTTCCATCTCCACCACCGAAGAAATCCGTCTCTAACCATCCTGAGAGGCCAGTGCTGGTGCTCACAGCCACGGGGTCTGAGCGGGTGTCCGGGGGCTCCTGGTAGGACAGTTTAGCCAGACTGTGTCCACTCTGACCTCACAAAGTGGTTGAGCTCCCTCTTCATGGGAGGCCCTCCCTATTAGGGGGGCCCTCAAGGAGGGTTACTGGCGCATGCCCTACTGCCCTCCAGGAATGGCCAATCTCATGGGGCACTGGTGGGAGTCCACCCCATGCCCCTTTTGGGAAAACAATGAGGAGACTCTCTGAGCCAGGCAGGCAGAGCAGCAGGCCGGGCTAGTGAAGATACATGTGGGCTGGGAGCCTGGACTCTAAAAAATGGAAAATGGGGAAAAATGAAGGCAGAGAAGACAGGACAGGGAAAGGGGAAGACGGAGCTGGGCCTACAACCACCCTGAAGCCGGTTCCCTGGCTGCTCCCCCAGCTTACCATACTTATGGCGTCAACAGAGTCCCGCTGCGCCATGGCCCACACGCCCAAGGCCAGGATGGGGAAGTTGGTCCAGGCATAGGGGCCCTGGAACACGATGCAGCCCCTGCGGGAGGAGGCACCTGAGTCAAGTCAGGAGGTGCCCTCTAGGTGCCCACCCCTCCTACAGGTCACCTCCTGGGGCGCTGTCTCAGGGCCCCCATGAGTAGAGGCCACAGTCGGCCTCGTTCCCCTCTCCATTCCCCTACTTCACACCCATGTGCCAAAAATGTCAGCACATCCCATCGGCTCTGCTTCCCAAATGGATCCGGAATCTGGCCATATCCATCCAGGTCCAAACCACCATCTTCTCCTACTGGGATTGAGCATTTCGCTGTAGCCTCTCCCCATTGTTCCCCTAACTTCCACTCCTGCCCCATCCTGGTCATTCCATAAATGCGCTTGCATGCATACTAAGTCACTTCTGTCGTTTCCGACTCTTTGCGACCCCATGGACTGTAGCCTGCCAGCGTCCTCTGTCCATGGGATTCTCCAGGCAAGAATAGTGGAGCGGGTTGCCATGCCCTCCTCCAGGGGATCTTCCAGACCCAGGGATCAAACCTGTGTCTCTACGTTCCTGCACTGGCAGGCAAATTCTTCACCACTAGAGACACTTATTAACTCCTCCATAAACAGCAACCAGTAAGGTAAATCAGGGGATGTCATTTCTCTGCTAAAAGTCCTCCAACACTTTCTTGGAATAAAATTCAGACTCTTGATCATGGTCTACAGGGTCCTGTGGGGTCTGATGACACAGCCCAGCCTATAGCTCCCATCCATTGCCTTGCTCTTCCCTCTACCTGAACACTTGGTCCGTTCGTGTCATTTTAGCCTCAGCTCATATGTTAACTCTGAGACTCTTTCCCTGACTGCCCCACTGTAAGGACCACCTTCTAACACAATGCCCACTCTCTTATCTTGTAGGGCATCGCTACTAACTAAACTGTTTGTCCATTCAAAGAAAAGAATAGTTAACCCAGACCCCTTACTAGTATCTGGCACAGTTACGAGTGCTTTAAATGGGTTCATTTATGTGCATATGCATCAACAATCCTTGTAAAGAGGCACTACGGTCATCTTCATTTTACAGATGAGGAGACTGAGGCCCAGAGAGGTCAAGGAACTTGCCCAAGGTCACCCAGCTGCTAAGTGGCAGAGCTGAGATTTAAATCCAGGCAGTCTGGCTCAAGAGGCCATGCTCTTACCCACCTGGACGGCCCAAGCACAGAGTGGGGTGCTTCATAAATATAAATGACATTCCCTGAAGTATACCATATGGGAAACATGTGCAAAGCAGTTAAGTGCAGAGCACCATGGGGCTTACTTGGAAATCAGTCATCTCATTTTTTGGTTTTGAGAAAGCAAGTGCTGGGGCCCCAGCCTGGACTCATTAACTCAGAGTCTTGGGGAGTGTGCCTGAGAAATCTGGATTTTCGCTCTGCTCTCCAAGGCCATTAACCATGATGATCACTGCTCCTGTTATTCATACCCACGAACACGTACACTGCACTTCCACGTCTGCAAAATGCACACGTGAGCTCAATGGTTTCCAGTCTTGGTCGGGCAGAAAAATCTCCCCAGAAACTCAACAGATAAAGCAGATAAAGCAGAAGGTAATGATGAAAATCACCCTGCGGTCCCCGGGCCTCCCTTGTGTAGGCCTGGGCAGTGTCTGGTGAGCAGAGCAAGGCCATGCTTCTTCCTCACAGCTCCTGAGGGCCGTGCATCCTTGCACCCATTTTACAGATGGAAACCAAGGTACTGAGAAGTGGAGTCACTTGATGAAGGTGACCCGGCTGGAACACGGCAGGGCTAAGGACATGACCAGGGTCAGTCTAAATCCTGAGTCTACTGTCTCTGGGCAGGGGGTATGAAATGGGTGAGGGTCCACGCCTAAGTGAGTGACCTCACCCTCGTACTCAGATTCATCATGTGTCTACTTGCTGAGCTGCTGAGTTAACCTCCAGAAGGCACCCTCAATAAATGTCAGCAATTATTATGGTTTCAGAAATTGTGTTTTCACCTTTAGATGACTTAAGAGGATAAGTGGGAAGGTCAGTAATACTCTCACATTATAGCTGAGAAAATGACTCAGGGGGTTTGAGTGGCTCACCCAAGGTCACAGACACACAGAGCTCCACCGGACATCCACCCCAGCAAGGTATGAGAGGCCAGCCCCTAGGCTTCAGCACCTTACAGCCCCAGATGCAAAGGCCCTAGTGGAGGAACCAGAGGGATGCCAAGCCCCAAAGGGCTTAGGTAGTGTCTGGAGAAAGGTCTGAGCTGTCAGTACTGCCCCCTGGGCTGCTGTCTTCCTGAGGATGAGGGCTAGAAGCTCCTAGGGTCAGTGATGGCAAAGGCCTCTGTGTACCACCTGCCCCTCCAACATCCTTGAGACACAGGAGCTTGCTAATGATGATCTTGACAGATGAGCTATTTAGTCTTGGAACGGGTCGGGAGACATGGACAAGACCCCAGGAATACATGTGGACAGGACCCAGGATACACGTGGACAAGACCCCAGAGAGACATGTGGACCCAGATCTCGGGAGACCAGGGGGACACAGAACTGGACACCCACACTCACTCACCAGGTTGTCAGCAGCCAGTGAACCAGGAGGATTGCCTGTGGCACAAAAAAAAGAGGGGGTGAGGTAGAGAAGAGAACTGCGACTGTGACCACCATGGTGGTAGGATGAATGGGCAGCAAAGCTTCTGGAACCAAAAAACACCAGAAGCCCCTGCCTAGGACCTAAGAGGGCTTCAGGATGTCTGCTCAAACACCAGCAAGAGAGTGGCCCCCAACAGTGGCAGAAAAGGAGGAAGAGCACAGGTCAGGCCAGAGGACACTGCCAGGTCACCCCTCCCCGGTCCCTTGGGGCAGCTGACACCCACACCCCTTCCTGTTTCTAAAGCTGGAAGCTCCTTTGGGGAACCTGGGAATCTCTTCTGAAACCAGAGGAGGCCTCGATGGCTGGAAGGGGCTCAAATGAGGCTGATTTCAGTACACTGGAGCTGGGGTGCCGTGTGGGGCTGAGCAGATGCCCAGTGCATCAAGGAATGGGAGAGCAGCCCGGGGGCAGGAGACCAGAGGGGAAAGGTAGGCCTGGAGGACCTCGGCAAGGAGCATGGACTTCATCTCAAGGGCACTGAAGAAGTCACCAGGAGCTTTTCTGCAGGAAGGTAACATGTTAGGATTTATACTAAGAGTCCGTGCACTGTCCTACCCTTTTTATTGACACATATGTCCTTCAGAGACAGCCCTCTTTACTGGAACTGGTCTCTATTCCCAGAAATCAAGAGAGTCCTGATTGCAAAGCAAGTAAAGAATATAGTATTAGACTTTCCCGGTGGTCCAGTGGCTAAAACTCTGTGCTCCCAATGCAGGGGGTCCAGGGTTTCATCCCTGATGAGGGGAACTAGATCCCATATGCTGCAACTAAAGATCTCTGTCAGTAAATATTTATTCATTTGTTTCTTTAGCTACGTCGGGTCTTACCTGCAGCACGTGGGATCTTCATTGTGTTATGCAGGCTCTCTAGTTGCGGCGCGAGGGCTTAGTGGCTCACTCAGCATGTGGGGTCTTAGTTCCTGGATCAGGGATCGAACACACGTCCCTTGCATTGCCAGGTGGATTCTTAAACCACTGGACCGCCAGGGAAGTCCCAAATAAATATTTTTTAAAAAGAAAGAGAAGAAGGAAGGAAGAAGCAGATGGATGCTATGGGGAAGGCAGGGAGAAGAAGCGGGAAACTCGGAGCTGGTGCTAAAGGGGACTTGGGGGCCAGCCAGGCACAGGGGAGGGAGAGTGGGGTGTTCCAGGGTGTTCAGGTGTCCCAGAAGCATAGGCAAGGACACAACACCCAGAGCCCTGAGGAGGGGTAGGGCCGGGATGGGGCTGAGGTCGGGGGTGGTGGCGAGACGGCAGGAGTAGGGTCCAGTGGTGGACAAGGACCTTTAAGGGAGTTTGCTCCAGGCACCAAGGGTTCAAGGATGCCAAGAGCCTGAGGCAGCGGCGGCATGCTGGGCCCAGAGAGCAAGGGTGGCACAGCAAGGACTGCAGTGAAAGGCCCAGGTTTCTAGTCTTGTGCTCAAGGGGGTGGGGGGTGTTAAGGAGAGGATGCCACCTGCAGCAAGGAACTCTGGCTGCATTTCTAGAAGAATCACTACTGGACTTCCTTGGTGGTCCAGTAGTTAAGAATCCACCTGCCAATGTAGTGGACACGGGTTCGATCTCTGGTCTGGGAAGATCCCACATGCCATGAGGCAACTAGGTGCTGCGTGCTACAGCTACTGAGCCTCAAACCTAGAGCCTGTGCAGCAAGAGAAGCCACAGCAACAAGAAGGCTGAGTGTGGCAACTAGAGAGTATCCCCAGCTCACCACAAGTAGAGAAAGCCTGCACGCAGCAATGAAGACCCAGTACAGACAAAAAAAAAAAAGTTATTATTTATTGCACATCTGCAACGTGCCAGGCCTGGGCCCAATGTCTCACATGACCTTCTCTGAGCTTCTGAAGCAGATACTAGAATCATTCCCATTTTACAGTCAAGAAAACCAGGCTCAGAGGTAAATTAAGTTGATCATGACTCCACTGATGGCAAAACTGTAATTAAATGGGAAGTCTGACTCCAAAACTAGGGCTCCTAACCTTTGTGCTAGAGAGAGAAGCTCTTTGGGCTTGGACACACATGGATGTTTTCCACACGGGGTGGGGGGCAGATGACATCTGGGGCAGATGGCCAGGATACCCCAACTTGTCCCCAGTGCTCAGGTTAAGTGAACCAAGTCCAGACTGTGGTGCCCAACCCCTAAAGAACTCTTCCAGCTACAAAGGACTAGGAAAATGGCTCTTTAAGGACCAACACACCTGACTGTACAGAGGTCTCAAGACACCAAAAAAGCTGAGCCTACATGACTGAGAGTTGGACCATAAATAAGGCTGAGTACTGAAGAATTGATGCTTTTGAACTGTGGTGTTGGAGAAGACTCTTGAGAGTCCCCTGAACTGCAAGGAGATAAAATTAGTCAATCTTAAAGGAAATCAATCCTGAATATTCACTGGAAGGATTGATGCTGAAGCTGAAGCTCCAATACTTTGGCCACATGATGTGAAGAGCTCCTTAGAAAAGACCCTGATGCTGGGAAAGACTGAAGTCAGGAGGAAAAGACAAAGGGTGAGATGGTTGGATGGCATCACCGACTTAATGGACATGAGTTTGAGCAAACTCCAGGGGTTGGTGAAGGACAGGGAAACCTGGCGTGCTGCAGTCCATGGGGTTGCAAAGAGCTGGACACAACTCAGCAACGAACAAGAACAATATGACAGAAGGCTAGCTCTGGAAGGAATTTTGGTCACTACCTACCTTTATTAATGAGTGCTTCCTATGTGTCAGGCACCAAGATAAGATTTTTCTGCCTGTGAACGCGTTTCATCCTTACAATCCTCTGAAGCACAATTTCCCCCGTTTTACAGTTGAGAAAACCAAGGCTCAACGGTAAGTAATCTGCTCCAGGTCACAGAGCAGAGCCAGGATTCAATCCCGACTTAGCCAGGTGTTGTTCCACCCAGGGCCTGAGTGTATGTGCCCTCCTATTACAAAGATGTGGAAACCGAGGCAGAGTAGAACTAGTCTTCTGAGGTTTTCCCCAGGGACTGAGGAGTGAGTGGATTTCCCTGGTAGTTCAGTTGGTAAAGAATCTGCCTGCAATGCAGGAGACCCCAGTTCAATTCCTGGGTTGGGAAGATCTCCAGGAAAAGGGATAGGCTACCCATTCCAGTGCAAAGAAACAGCAGAGTACAATAGAATGGGAAAGACTAGAGATCTCTTCAAGAAAACTAGAGATACCAAGGAAATATTTCATGCAAAGATAGGCATAATAAAAGACAGAAATGGTATGGATCTAACAGAAGCAGAAGATATTAAGAAGAGGTGACAAGAATACATAAAAGAACTACACAAAAAAGATCATAATGACCCAGAAAACCACGATGGTGTGATCACTCACCTAGAGCCAGACATCCTGGAGTGTGCAGTCAAGTGGGCCTTAGGAAGCGTCACTATAAACAAAACTAGTGGAGGTGATGGAATTCAAGCTGAGCTACTTCAAATCCTAAAAGATGATGCTGTGAAAGTGCTGCACTCAATATGCCAGCAAATGTGGAAAACTCAGCAATGGCCACAGGACTGGAAAAGGTCAGTTTTCATTCCAATCCCAAAGAAAGGCAGTGCCAAATAATGTTCAAACTATTGCACAATTGCACTCATCTCACACACTAGCAAAGTAATGCTCAAAATTCTCCAAGCTAGGCTTCAACAGTATGTGAACTGAGAACTTCCAGATCTTCAAAATGGATTTAGAAAAGGGAGAGGAACCAGAGATCAAGTTGCCAACATCTGTTGGATCATAGAAAAAGCAAGAGAATTCCAGAAAAACATCTACTTCTGCTTCACTGACTACACTTAAGCCTTTGACTGTGTGGATCACAACAAACTGTGGAACATTCTTCAAGAGATGGGAATACCAGACCACCTTATTTGCCTCCTGAGAAATCTGTATGCAGGTCAAGAAGCAACAGTTAGAACCGAACATGGAACAATTTACTGGTTCCAAATTGGGAAAGGAGTATGTAAATCGTCACCCTGTTTATTTAACTTATATGCAGAGTACTTCATGTGAAATGCCGGGCTGGAAGAAGCACAAGCTAGAATCAAGAATTCGGAAAGAAATATCAATAACCTCAGATATGCAGATGATACCACCCTTATGGCAGAAAGCAATTAAGGTGAAAGAGGAGAGTGAAAAATCTGGCTTAAAACTCAACATCCAAAAAACAAAGATCATGGCATCCAGTCCCATCACTTCATAGCAAATAGATGGGGAAACAATGGAAACAGTGACAGAGTTTATTTTCTTGGGCTCCAAAATCACTGTAGATGGTGACTGCAGCCATGAAATTAAAAGACACTTGCTCCTTGGAAGAAAATCTATGACAAACCTAGACAGCATGTAAAAAAGCAGAGACGTTACATTTTTGGACAAAGGTCCATATAGTCAAAGCTATGGCTTCTCCGGTAGTCATGTATGGATGTCAGAGTTGCACCATGAATAAAGTTGAGCACCAAAGAACTGATGCTTTTGAATTGTGGCGTTGGAAAAGACTCTTGAGAGTCCCTTGGACTGCAAGATCAAACTAGTCAATCCTAAAAGAAATCAGTTCTGAATATTCATTGGAAGGATTGGTGCTGAAGCTGAAAGAAAGTGAAAATCCAAGTTGCTCAGTCATTTCCAACTTTTTGTGACCCCATGGACTATACAATCCATGGAATTCTCCAGGCCAGAATACTGGAGTGGGTAGCTGTTCCCTTCCCAGTGATCTTCCTAACCCAGGGATGGAACTCAGGTCTCCCACATTGCAGGCAGATTCTTTACCAGCTGAGTGACCAGGGAAGCCCAAGCTGAAACTGAAGCTCCAATATTTTGGCCATCTTATGCGAAGAGCTGACTCATTAGAGAAGACTCTGATGCTGGGAAAGATTGAGGGCAGGAGGAGAAGGGGACAACAGAGGATGAGATGGTTGGATGGCATCACTGATTCAATGTACATGAATTTGAGTAAGCTCTGGGAGTTGGTGATGGACAGGGAAGCCTGGTGTGCTGTAGTCCATGGGGTCACAAAGAGTTGGACACGGCTGAGCGATTCAACTGAACTATATCCACTCCAGTATTCTTGGGCTTTCCTTGTCGTTCAGATGGTAAAGAATCTGCCTGCAATGCGGGAGACCTGGGTTCCATCCCTGGGTTGGGACGGTCCCCTGGAGGAGAGCATGGCAACCCATGCCAGTATTCTTACCTGGAGAATCCCACTGACAGAGAAGCCTGGTGGGCTACAGTCCATGGGGTTGCAAAGAGTCAGACACGACTGACTAAGCACATGGAAGAATGAGTGCATGTGTGCTCGGTCATGTCCGACTCCTTGAGATCCCATGAACTGTAGCCTGCCAGGCTCCTCTGTCCATGGGATTGTCTAGGCAAGAATACCAGAGTGGGTTATCATGTCCTCCACCAGAGGGTCTTCCCAACCCAGGGATCAAACCCATGCCTCCTATGACTCCTGCATTGCAGGTGGATTCTTTACCACTTGAGACATCCAGGATGCTGCAGGGACTGAAGAAGGGTGATCAAACTGTGCCAGGTTACTTAATCATTTACAGGTTAAGTTGGCATCGCTGACACCTGCTTGGCCTCCCCCTGCAGATTCAAAGGTAAGTCGGGCAGATGCAGTCTTAGGCTGCCCTTCCAGAACTGACACCTGGCAGTCCGGGTGGGGTGGGGGGGAACACCTGCTAACCAAAAAATTACCTAAGGAGTATGGGGTCCGAACAGACAGTCTGTTGAGAAGGAAGTAATGGTGAAGAAAAGGACCCTCATTCTGGATCAGAGGAGGGGAGCACTGGAGGCTTCTCTGAAGGATGATGTTTCAGGGGAGATGAAGTGGGTGAGCAAGGAGTTAACCAGGGACAGAGGGGGAAAGAAGAGCATTTCGAGCCAAAGGGACAGCACCTGCAAAGGCTCTGTGATGGAAGGTAGCATGGAACCTTCTGGAGACTGAAAAGAGGCCCATGTGGCTGGAGTAGAAGAGGAGAGTAGAGGAGGGACAGGAAGCTGGGGTGGGGCTGGGGGGCAGGGCTGAGCCTGGGAGGTGTGGGAGAGAATTCTGATCTTTATCTTGAAAGCAAAACACGGTCCTCTCTGACAGGAAGTCCTGCCCACAGAGGGGAAGGGACCTGCCACACGCGGCCAGCCAGGTGGTCCCGGTGTTGGGTTTTTAACTAAGACAAGAAACCAAGGAAGGAGTCACAGTCATATATATCACTTCTCCACTCCCCAACATCAACACTGAGTCCTTCCCTCCCTCAACTTCTATCTCAGAAACAGTCTTCATTCCCAAATGCTCTGGTTCCCACCTCTAGACTGGGCACACAGCAGGTCTTTAATAAACGGATGCTCCTGGCCTGCTGCTGCTAAGTCGCTTCAGTCGTGTCCGACTCTGTGCGACCCCATAGACGGCAGCCTACCAGGCTCCCCCGTCCCTGGTTAACTCCTTGCTCACACCTACCAGGCTCCCCCGTCCCTGGGATTCTCCAGGCAAGAACACCGGAGTGGGTTGCCATTTCCTTCTCCAATGCATGAAAGTGAAAAGTGAAAGTGAAGTCACTCAGTCGTGTCCGACTCTTAGCAACCCCATGGACTGCAGCCTACCAGGCTCCTCCATCCATGTGATTTTCCAGGCCTGGCCTGCGGATCCCAGAAAAGGAAAGGCAGCGACACGCAGGAAAGCCTGTGAGGAAACCATTCTATAATCTGTGGGATAAAGTACTTCCTGGAGCCGGAAAAGCCTGTAATATGGAGTGAGCACCTGAAAACAGTATGACCTGGAAATCCTGTGGGCCTTTAGCAGACACACCTCCCCTCAGTGCAACATCACTTTTGTTTGCTCAATATTTAGGAAACTTAGCACCAGTGGAGTACGTCTCTTCAGCCGTGGGAAAATAAACCCATGAAGACTAAGCCTCGTCGGCTAGTTTCCCCATCTTTGTAATGGGAGGGCACACCCACTCGGGCCCAGAGGGGTCGAATGTGCAGGAAAGCTCCAACAAAAAACCTAGCCAAGAATCTAAAAAAGAGTGAATACAGGTATATGTTTAACTGATTCACTCTTCTGTACACCTGACACTAACACAACATTGTAAATCAACCATACTCAATAACTGCAGCCATGAAACTAAAAGACACTTGTTCCTTGGAAGGAAAGCTATGACCAACCTAGACAGTGTATTAAAAAGCAGAGACATCTTTTTGCCACCAAAGGTCCATATAGTCAAAGCTATGGTTTTTCTAGTAGTCACGTATGGATGTGAGAATTGGACCATAAAGAAAGCTGAGTGCTGAAGAATTGAAGCTTTTTGCATTGTGGTATTAGAGAAGACTCTTGAGAGTCCCTTGGACTGCAAGGAGATCATACCAGTCAATCCTAAAGGAAATCAACCCTGAATATTCACTGGGAGGACTGATGCTGAAGCTGAAGCTACAATACTTTGGCCAGGTGAAGAGTCGACTCATTGGAAAAGGCCCTGATGCTGGGAAACATTGAAGACAAAAGGAGAAGAGGGTGGCAGAGGATGAGATGGCTAAACAGCATCACTGACTCAATGGGCATGAATCTTAGCAAATTCTAGGAGACAGCGAAGGACAGGGGAGCCTGGTGTGCTGCCGTCCATGGGCTCACAAAGAGACATGACTTAGCGATTAAACAACAACACATTTCAATAGAAATTAAAAAAGAAAAAGGAACCCAGCCAAACCAGCCCTGCCCTCTCCCACAGCCCTTATCTCAGCACAAAAGAACTGTCTGCTGGCTCTGGGGGAGGTTTCTGGTTACCAAGAGAATACTGGGGAGTCTCAGATACGGCCACAGAGATGGGGGAGAGAGGGGTGCATGTGCCCAGCATGTGCCCCGGAGGCCTGACTACTCCCGGCTGGGCAAGAGGAGAGAGACTTGAGCTCCTGGACTCTTCATGTAGCGCCTGGCCTGGCAGGCTGCCTGGCCCTTTCCCAGCCAGTGTTCAATGCGTCAGAAGACCAAGGGAGAGAGAGACCGGCCATGGCAGCAGGGGCTTGTAAGATGCTGGACTAGGGGTAGGAGACCTGAGTTCTGGTCCAGGAGCCACCTCCTTTTGTGTTGGAGCCCTGGGTTCCTCCCTGGTGACATGAAGGCAGCATCTATCACCCTCGTGTCCCAAAGGGGTGCCTCAACCAGAAAGAGACAGGCATCTGACAGTCAGTTACTGGATGTTTCCATGAAATAACTGTAAGCACCTCCCTGGGGGCTCAGTGGTAAAGAATCCGCCTGCCAATGCAGGAGATCCGGGTTCAATCCCTGGGTCAGGAAGATCCCCTGGAGAAGGAAGTGGCAACCTGCCCCAGTATTCTTGCCTGGAGAATCCCATGGAGAGAGGAGCCTGGTGGGCTACAGTCCATGGGGTCACAGAGAGTTGGACATGACAGAGCGACTGAACAACAACCACAACCTCTGCAGACAGTCATCCTGAAACCATGTCACCTACAGCAACCCCTGCTACTGATGCAGATGTACCTGCCGCATATCTACACTGCCCTGAACACTTGGCCCATGTCATCCTTGTGACTGTCTGGGGTAGAGTTTTAACCCTTATGTTTCACTTATGAAGACACTGAGGCTGTGAGAGGTTCATTGGCCCAAACAGTTATGTATGACAAGAGAGCCCAGATGCAAATTGCAGAATCAGTCGCTTGGGTCTGAGTTTTTCTCGCTACTAAACATGACTGCGGCTTCCGTGGCTCAGTGGTAAAGAATCCACCTGCCGATGTAGGAGACACTGGTTCGATCCTTGATCCAGAAAGATTCCACAGCTGCAGGGCAACCGAGCTCATGGGCCACAACTACTGAGCCCATGTGCTTCAACTACTGAAGCCTGTGTGCCCTAGAGCCCGTGCTCTGCAACAAGAGAAGCCACTGCCACGAGAAGCCCATGCTCCGCAACTACAGACTGGGCCCCGCTGATTGCAACTAGAGAAAACCTGCACAGCAACAAAGACACAGTACAGCCAAAAATAAACACATAAAATAAAGATAAAATAAAAAAAACAACAAAACTGTGAAGCTACATCACCTCCTGGACCACTGGATCCTCCTCTTAGCATCCTAGAAGGTAGGGTCTATTTTTATGCTCTTTTTATTGTGAAGAAACTGATATTCAGAGAGGTTAAGAAACCTGCTTCAGGTCACACAGCTGGTAAGCAGCAAAGCCTGGCCTTGGAGGGAGATCTGATTGGCCCCAAAGCCTGTGCTCTACCCACTGTACTACAGTGCTAGGATCTGGAAGAGCAAGGGAAGAGTGGATGGAAATGAGTATGTCTGACCAGGAGGAAGGAAGGCTAAGGGGAAACCGAGGGGTCCTTGGACCAGGATTCAGACCCTTCATTTGTCACTGAAGGCCTCATGGCAGTGGGGCTGGGACTGCCTAGCCAGGTGGTCAACAGACTTGAGGTCACCATAAAGAATGTTTTTTTTCTTTGCCCATACCATATAGGCTTGCAGGATCTTAGTTCCCTGACCAGGGATTGTACCTGGGCCCCAAGCTGTGAAACCACGGAGTCCAAACCCCTGGACCACCAGGGAATCCCCCTCCATACAGATTAATATACAGAATATATTTTTCCTGGGAATTTCCTGTTAGGGGCAGTGGTTAGGACTCTGTGCTTTCACTGCCAAGGGGGCAGGTTCAATCTATGGTCGAGGAACTAAGATCCCACTAGCCGTGTGGTGTGGCCAAAACAAAAAATAAACAAAAACCCCAGAATATATTTCTTAGTCCTGTGCAAACATTCAGTGGCCTATTGAATGAGGCAGCAAGATCCCCAAGGAGCCCCAAGGGCTGAGCCCAGGGGGCAGTAGTCAGGGCTGCCAGAGAGGGGAGGCAGAGGCAGGCAGTGGTTGACCGTGTGGCTGCTGGAGCCAAGTATGTGGATCAGACCCCAGCTCCATGACTTAGAGCTGTGTGACTCCGGGCCATCACCTGAGCTCTCACAACTGCCGCTTGCTCTTCTAAAGTGAGGACAATAATGCTCCATGGGGGTGTTGTGTGGCTATGTAGAGGTGGAGGGGTCTGTGAAACATTCAACACACTGCCTCCTAGGTAGTCAGCCTCCGGGACATGGCTATGCATGTGCTCAGGTGCTTCAGTCGTGTCCAACTCTTTGTGACCCCATGGACTGTAATCTGCCAGGTTCCTCTGTCCATGGACAAGCAATACTGGAGTGGGTTGCCGTTTCCTACTCCAGGGGATCTTCTCCACCCAGGGACTGAACCCATGTCTCCTGCATCACAGGTGCGTTCTTTACCACTAAGCCACCTGGGAAGCCCCAAGACAAGGCCGTCCATGACTATTGTGCAGTCAGGTTCCGGAATTCTTAACCCTCGTGCTATACTACCCCCTTGCACCCTCCTCCCAAGGGCCTTTTCTCACAAGCCCTCATGAACCCAAGTCTAGAACTTTCTAAACTCTCACAATGACGTTCCTTCAGCTCAGGACTTGCCTCATGTGTGGCGTTGGGTTAGGAACTACCTGGAGGGCCCGGGGCAGCTGCTTCTATTCACCTGGCACCACTGCCTACTGTGGGTGGGCTGGGCACAAGCAGGCACTGAGCCAATGCCCCAGGAATGTGTGAAAGGAGGGCATGGGTAAGTGCAGGGTCAGGGGGACTGGGCATTTTCTGAGCTCCCAAGGGGTTCTGATCTCAGAATATCCCGCTTAGACTCCTGTGGGAGGCCAGAAAAGACAACAACAAAAACAGAACCCCCAGTTAATCTTTAATTTCAGATAATGAATAATTTTCTAGACTGTTCCAAATATTGCCTGGGATATAAGATCCACTGGAGAAGGGATAGGATACCCACTCCAGTATTCTGGGGCTTCCCTGGTGGCTCAGTTGTAAAGAATCCACCTGCAATGTGGGAGATCTGGGTTCAATCCCTGGGTTGGGAAGATCCACTGCAGAAGGGAAAGGCTACTCACTCCAGTATTCTGGCCTGGAGAATTCCATGGACTGTAGAGTCCCTGGGGTCACAAAGAGTTGGACATGACTGAATGACTTTCACTTTTCATACTTAGATTAAGAAATTTATTCATTGTTGATCTTAAATTCAAACTCAACTGGATGTCCTCAATGTTACCTGGCAACCCTAGCTGTTCACGACCTCTCGGCACTTACTTGTCTCTGATTGGTAGCAGCTAAGACCCTTGGAGATATGGTGTTTTATTTCTCAAGTCAAAGAAAGGACCAGCGGTTTCACTGTGGGCACTGAAAGCCAGCAAAGCTCACATCTGTGGTCACGTGTGGCCTGTGAGGCCCATAAAGTTTCTCCCAAAAAAAAAAAAAAGGCCACAAACAGACTAAGCCCTCCCACTGGGCATTAACTGTCAAAGCAGAAGTGGGCCCTAATGGTGGCCAGGAAAGGACACAGCTTTGAAGTTTGACCCTGATGGGTTCAAATTCTGACTGTCACTTAATCTCTGTGGGGCCTTGACAAGTTACCTATCTGGTCTGAGCTGAAGTTGGCTCAACTACAAAAATCTCAGAAGGTTGATGCGATTTAATAACCTGGCACACCACAGACGCCCCAAGAATGAGGGCTCACTCCCTTGTCAGTTCCTGCCCCTCTGTCCCTTTCCTCCTTCCCCCTTAATAATTATTTCAGGCAAATCTCTAATCAGAGCAAAGGTAGTCGGCATCAACCGCACACAGCCTGGAACAGAGTGAATGTTGATACCAACGAACCTCAATTGCCCTCGTGTAAATTTCTTCCCTGCTAAACCTTCAATCCAAGCCCATTCCCTTGTCACAGCCATCTCTCCCCCTGCAGCGGCTGACTGGAAGCCTCAGAGAGGTCTGCTGAAGCAAGTGTTCAATATTAAGGAAATGTGCCCACGTTAAGTCACAGCACAGACCGTATCTAATAATCCAAATATGGATGATGTATTGTTCTGTAGTCATCTATCTCTTACATTACTTTAGTACCAGACACCATGGGTGCATAATGCTTTGTCAAGGGTGAGTAAGAGGGTACTCCTGCATACAGTCTCAAAGGAAACTGTACCCAGGCCACAGATGGCAGGTCTGGTCCAAGGTTAACACCTTTCCCCAGTGCCTCACTGGTAAAGAATCTGCCCGCAATGCAGGAGCCACAGGAGACGCAGGTTCAATCCCTGGATCAGGAAGATCCCCTGGAGGAGGCCACGGCAACCCATTCCAGTATTCTTGCCTGGAAAATCCCATGGACAGAGAAGCCTGGTGGGCTACAGTCCATAGGGTCGCAAAGAGTCGGACACGACTGAAGCAACCTAGCTTAGCTAGACCAAAGCTAAAGGCTTCAGCCTCTCAGTGGCAAACCCGGCCAAGAAGCACTGGGCTGGGGGAGGGCGGGGAGAAAAAGAAGAACAGCCTTTGGCATTCTTACAGCTCAGGAAATGAAGACACCCCAGCGAGCTACAGTGTTTTCCTAAATGTGCAAAGTTGGGGGTTTCTGCTTTTGAGTAAATTCTATTGGTGTCTGTGTTGCTTAAGAAATAAAGACGTTGAATCTATCAACTCTGAAAAACCATCTGTCTGGGATCATCTGATTTCCTTAACTTGATCTTCCCAACAAAAGAGGCGGTAAGGGCAGTGTTGGGGGTCCAGGTGAAAGCTTTACCCCTCTCTCGGTGGAGGGGAAGTGTCCTGCCTCCAAGTCCAGCCTCGGGCTCTCCGTGGGTCCCTCCCCGACACGCCTTCCCCTTTCTCCAGAGAAATTCTGGGCGCGCAGGCCAAAGCGAGCCTCAGGAGCTCAGCGCTCCCAGCAGAACCGGTCTGACTCCGGGAAGAGACGGCCGCTTCCCTCCTCCAGCTCCCTCTCGGTCTTTCCTGCCGGCCTTCTGGATCAGTCTCCCTGGTATGGTCTATCTCCCCACCTCCTTCCCCCTGGCCTCTGTTGCTTCTCTTTCTCCCCACCACTCCACTTTCCCCAGACTCTCGGTCCTTTCACCTCTAAAATCCTACTTTAAAAGCGCAAATACCCAACACGCTCCGGGAGACCCGCCCCGCGCCACCCCCGCCCCGCCCATCGCCACCTTCAGGTTCACGGCTGGCAGCTCCATCGCGACCCAGCCGGACAGCACCTGCGCCACAACCGCGGGGGCTCCTGGTCTCCGAACTCGGGAAGCAAACTTGCCGGCCCCGCCCCGCCGACTGCCCTCTGCCCGCGCTCCAACCCCAGCTGGGCTGGGGGGCCACGTGAGTAGGTCATGTGACGGCTGCCCGGTAGCTAGGAGACGGCGTCTTGCCGCTCGAGCCATCACCGCGCCACTGCCCAGGTAGTTACGGGGCCGGGGCGGGGGGCGGCTGGAGAATGTCCAGATTTGTGTCGCAAAGGGCGCAATATCTCGCCGAGTTAAAATCCCAGCATGTGGGCCGACGGGACCACCTGCAGCCAGGAGAACTTGGGGGAACCTCCAAGTACAACCTGCAGATGTGGTAACAGCTGGTGTCTCATCCCTGAGGGCACAGTCTGTCCTCCCTCCTTCCCCAGTGAAAGTAAAGACGGTTACCTATCTCATAGAATCCTTGTGAGGATGAATGAACTAATTCATGTTTGACGAAAAAATGAATCTGACACTTGCTTTAAAGGAAAGGAAGACTTATTCAAGACTGTTGGGATCCCCTTGGGTCCTTCCCTCTGAATGCTTATTCTTATTTCCAGGAGGGGAGAGACCATGTGGAAACCTGCAAAACTGTCTGGGTGGGTCCTAAGATCCTATCAAGACACAGACTCTCTCCAGATACAAAGAATGGAGTTTTCCAGGTGGATGTGGGGTCTTCTGCAGGGCCCTGGAGTCTGCTGGCCTATTTGAATGTCCCTTTTGGAGACACAGCTGTCCAGCCCCCTAAGCAGAACAGCACATCTGCCAGAGTAACAGAGAGCCGGTAAGCTTCAGAGAGAGACCGGACAGATATGCTACACTGGGCACGATTGTTGGGATTCAGAGCCCAGAGGACTAGCTGGACCAGAGAAAAGAGTTTGAGTCCTAACTTTGTCCACTTACTGGTTCTACTTGAGCAAGTCACTTTGCCTCTCTGTGCTTACAGTTTTCTGATCTGTAAAATGAGAGAAATAATAGTATCTTCCTTGAAGGATGATTATTTTGAATTTGTTAATAAGGATTTGTTAATATATAAAAATGTTTAGAACATTGCCTGGCAGACAGCACTCAATCAGGACTTGCTACTGTTTTGATATTCATTATTAGTTAATTATCATTAATTATTGTTACTGGCATAGTACCTAGAAGAGAGGAATTCCTCAATAACTAGTGGATATTATAACATTATTATTATATTGTTTCCTTCTAAGAGATATCTCCTATAAACCCTAGATCCTAGAGGTGTTTAATCCAAGCATGTAGGTATATAATAAAACTGATCACCTTGTAAGGAGAAAATGCAAAACAAACAATTCCTGGGATTTGAGCTGACATTTATTAAGTAGTTTTGTGGCAGACAATGTGAAAAGTGCTCATAATAAATATTCATAACAACCGCCATGGTGTGGGTGCCCTTCTTATCCTGATTTACCATAAGATCCCTGAGGTTAAGAGGAGTTAAGGGGCTTTCCCAAAGGCATATCCCTAGTTGGTGTGAAACTGGGCTGGGGACAAAAGAGGTCTGGTTTCAGGACTGTGACGTAGCCACTCAGCTCCACTGCCCACATCACAGGAAAATACAGCCTGGGCTGAGATTCAAAGATGGAGTGAGGCAAGGCGGGGAAGACAGATTGGAGCCAGATGAAGCACAAGGCTGGATCTGTGGAATGTCCCTGCAGTGACACTGCCTTCATCTGACCAGCTGGGGCCAGAGGCACTCTGGGCCAAGGTGGAGGTGGGGCAGACCCAGCAGGGGTGGGGAGGGAGCCCAAAGGGACAAAGGAAAGTGAAACTGTTCTCAAAGGAGCCACTCACCCTGACTATGGAAGGACAAGTGGACCTTCACAAAGCACAGGCTTTGGGCCATATTTTTTAGGGAGTACACTTCTGGAAGTCAAGTTTAAATTTTCATGTCCCTCACCAATTCTGTCTGTCTCAGCTGAGTCTTATCCTCAGTACCTTCAGGATGAAAAGTAAATAACATGGCACAGCAAGGTGGATGTACTTGACATTGTGTGTGTGTGTTGCTTGCTCAGTCATGTCTGACTCATTGCGACCTCATGGATTGTAGCCTCTGTCTATGGGATTCTCCAGGCAGGAACACTGGAGTGGGTTGCCATTCCCTTCTCCAGAGGATCTTCCTGACCCAGGGATCAAACTTGGGTCTCCCGCATTGCAGGCATTCTTTACCGTGTGAGTCATTAGGGAAGCCTGTACTTAACATTACTGGAACTGTACACTTAAAAATGGTTAGGACGGTAAACTTTCTTTCTTTTTACCACAATTGAAAACAAAACAAAACCCAAAAGACTGTCATGCAGAATAGATGCATTCGTTTATTCATTAAGGGAATAGTTATTGAATGCCTACTTGGATGACTATCTTAGAATGGAATGGCTGGACCACATGGCGTGTGTATACTTAAGCTGTTAAGAAATTGTCAAACTGTTTTCAAAGATGGTAGTAAGCATCCAGGTTTTTTTCCTTCATAGCACTTATCAGTACTTGAAGGTATTGACCTCTCCATTCATTTGTTGACATGTTTATTGTCTGTCCCCCCTCACCCTCCTCAATCTAGACTGCAAGCCCTGGGAGGGTCTTGCCATCTCCGCACTTGCCTGGCACATACTGTTCAGGGAATACACCAGCTGAACCAGTGTGTTGGCACCACTTCCATCATGGGCATGGAGGAAAACCTGCCACCCACTTGTCCTCAGAATAATCCAGATTCTGTTAGGAAGCCACTCAGTGCTGCTAGTTATACAAATGCCCAATTAAGCAGTCACAGCCATTTCTTCCCCATGGTCACTTGTGTTCTTTAAAGATATTATTTGGATCCCTGCCCTGCCTCCTAGCAGAGTGATCTTAAACCTCAGGGTGATGCATGCTTGACATAACTTCTGGCACTTTGTAGGTGCTTAATAAGCAAATCACTGCTATACTGCTATGAAAAAACCACAGCATATTCTGGCATCTCTCAGCAGCTCCTGGCCCCTGATACATGTCTGTTGAAGCATCAGGGAAAGGCCCCTTGGACTGGGAGATGCTTATACCTCTTTCCCACTAGCAAAGCCTTGGAGATGGACCTCAGTGTTTCAGCATGCTGTCGCCTCCCCAGCCTTTACTGTACCCACCCCTTCACCCGTCCCCGCCCAGTGCTGCCAATCTATATCTGTGTGACCTTGGGTTAGTTGTTTAATCTCTTTGAATTTCTTTCTGCATCTCGAAAATGGAGAGAGCGATAAACAGGCCCCAGGTGATGGGAGGCACTGAATAAGGCTTTGAAATTATTTTTAACTGTCCTCTGGGCCACAGTGTACTGGACACTCAACAGTTCTGCTGTGATCCGACCACTTCCTTCCACAACTGCGTGACATCAACAGAAAGAAACAAAACAGAGAAAGTAACCAAATATTGTCTGAAAGTCACAGGCACCTGTGAGAGAGCAGGCCCTCCCCAGGAAGCTCATTAGGGAGGGCCCAAAAGGCAGAGCTGTGGCCCCTGGGTGCCACCAGGATTCGTGCTGGATCCAGATTCGATCTGGAGACCTCTGCCCCAGTGCTGCTTCTCAGCTTGTGAGAAGTTGAGAAACACACCAGCTCTGTGTTTCTTGGCCTAAGGTCTGGCAGGCTAGGGGAAGGCCGAGGTGTTTCGCTGGTCACGAGGCAGGAGATAGATGGGCCCCGGCTGAACAGTTTCTCCCCCGTGGACAGAGACTTCATAACAGTTTGTGCACGTGTGCTAAGTTGCTTCAGTCGTGTCCGACTCTCTGCAACCCTTGAACTGTAGCCCACCAGGCTCCTCTTTCCATAGGATTCTCCAGGCAAGATCCCTCTCCAGGGATCAAATCCATGTCTCCTGTGGCTCCTGACTTGCAGATGGATTCTTTACCTCTGAGCCACAGGGGACCCTGTTATAATAGCAGAAACTCCCTACAAGGAAGATAATGGAGGAAGCTGGGCCCTGCCAGATAAGAGATAAAAGACCACATCGTTCTCATACTCAAAGTTAAGGAGACCTCCCTAACTACACATGCGCAGAAAGGCTCCTTGGAGGTCAAAAAAGGAGGAGGCATCATCTCATAGTAAGTGATGTCTACCTACCTACTGTCATCTGCACTAAAATCCATCTTGGCTAAGCGATGGGCATGCACATGAGGGAGGACCCCGAACTAAACCAGCGCAGCCTCAGAACCAGGCAAAGGAAACCCAGAAGAAATGCCCCATAAAAGTGATTCAAACTATCACGAGGACACTCTCCCTCTGAACTCGCCCTTGTGTATATCCACACTTACTGTACTCCGTTTTTCCTCCTAACAAATACTTTGTTTCACTATTTTCTGTCTTTGTGGGAATTCTTTTCTGCAAAGCCGAAGGGTCAGGGCCTTGTCACTGACCACTGGTCTTGTTGTTCAATCCAACTCTTTGCCACCCCTGGACTGAGCATACCTATCCTTCACTATCTCCTAGAGTTTGCTCAGATTATGTCCATTGAGTTGATGATGCCATCCAACCATCTTATCCTCTCTTGCCCCCTTCTCCTCCTGCCCTCAATCTTTCCCAGCACCAGGATCTTTTTTAGTGGTTAGGATTTGGTGCTCTCACTGCTGAGACCTGACCTCAATCTCTGGCCAGGAACCAAAGTCCCGCTCAAGCTGCTGCAGGCTGAGGCCACTCCAGATCAGTCAGGGTTGTTCTTTGTATC
>NW_011494861.1:2058416-2081144 GCF_000754665.1 Bison bison bison
TCTTTGTATCTGAGGATGTGATCTCTTTCTTTCTGAGCAAAGACAGTGGGAGACTGGCAGGAGAAGTGATGAAACTTGAGTAGAGAACCCTGTAGGGTTGGAGTCAGTATGGCTTTCTTGAGCTCCCAGATCCTTTGGCCTGGTTTCTGGTTGATACCAAGTTTCTGAAAGTATCAAAGGTCATTGTGACTTGTCAATAAGATCATTTGTGTTCATGGCATCACTCACTCAGAGCTGGGCAAGGGATGGTTCCTGGGGAAGCACGTGCCCCAGGGGTTGGGGGGGCATGTTAGGGTGGGTGACTCTCCTCTTTTCTTCCTGGGTTTTCTAAAGGAGCCTGGACATTGCCAGGAGGTGTGAGAGCCTCCTCTCCAGGGAGGCATCTGTTTGTATCACTAGTCATAAGAAAGGGAGCCTGGTTCTTTTTTTTTTTTTAATTAAATTAGTTCATATATACATAGATGAACATTTTTCATTAATAGAGACAATTTAACAATTTTATTCCTATATATATACACATACATATATATATATATAAAGGTAGGTGCAAATGCGAGGAGTTTTATTATAATAATGCCTTTCGTTTTGGGAGACTTATTCTGAAACAATTATCCCAATGGCACAGAATTGAGACTTAGGGCAGCATCCATCACTAACTTTTATAGGCCCCAGTCAGTCTCCTTGAATACTCCTTCTTGAGCCCTAAAATGCAGCCAATAATTTCTAATGTTCCAGTTGCTTTGCCAGCTCCTCGGGGCCCTAAGAAAATCACTGCTGGGTGGGCCCCATCCTGGGACAGCCTCACTGAACTCTTAGCAATATTTCCCCATGCCTCCAGACACCCGAGTGCTCAAGTCAGCTATCAGAGAACTCATCACAACGCCCTGTGGACCCCATGGTGAGTGTGGAGAAGGCAGAAAGGAAACTGCCTGTGCCCTGAGGTGTCCCAGTGGTCATGTGAGATGTCAGCCAGAAAGAAAGCAATGTAACTGGCCGTCGCCCAATACAAGTCCAGCCCCTCAGCTGCACTCTAACTCTCAGTCTCATGGCATTTTCTTCATTCCCCTCATCTATTCTCCAGCAATCCTCTTTATTTTTATTGAAGTATAGTTGATTTACAACATTGTATTAATTTCTGCTGAACAGCAAAGTGATTCAATTGTATGTATATATATATAATATATGTGCACTTCCCCATTGGCTCAGTTGTAAAGAATCTGCCCACCAATGCAGGAGACATAAGTTTGATCCCTGAGTCAGGAAGATCCCTTGGAGAAGGAAATGGCAACCCACTCCAATATTCTTGCCTAGAGAATCCCATGGACAGAAGAGCATGGTTGCCTACATGGCCACACGGTCCATGTGGTTGCAAAAGAGACAGACATGATTTAGCAACTAAATACCAACAATATGTATCTATACATTCTTTATCATATTCTTTTCCATTATGGTTTATTACAGGATATTTAAAAAAGTTCCCTGTGCTATACAGTAGGACCTTGCTATTTATCCATTGTGTGTGTGTGTGTGTGTGTGTGTGTGTGTGTGTGTGTGTGTGTGTATAGTGATTTGCATCTGCTAATCCCAGAGACTGAAGGCAAAAGGAGAAAGGCAGCAGAGGATGAGATGGTTAGATAGCATCACTGACTCAATGGACATGAATCTGAGCAAACTCCGGGAGATGGTGAAGGACAGGGAAGCTGGGCATGCTACAGTCCACGGGGTTGCAAAGAGTTGGACGCAACTTAGCAACTGAACAACTGTGAGATCACATGTGCTCACACACACACACACACACACATGGATGCATACACCTGGTGACATAAAGAGGATTGCTGGATTGGGAGTTTGAGATTGTTATTGTTGTTGTCCATCTCTTTTGTGACCTCATGGACTGTAGCCCACCACGCTCTTCTGTCCATGGAATTCTCCAGGCAAGAATACTGGAGTGGGTTGCCATTTCCTTCTCCAAGGGATCTTCCTGACCCAGGGATAGAATCTATGTCTCCCGCACTGGCAGGCGGATTGATCTCACAGGCTCCTTACTAAACATGCTGACTGCCTCTTGCCTCCACCGCCTGTCCCAGTTCTGTCCTGAGTTCAGGCTGCTGCCTCCTTTTCTCTGTGTGGCCTCCCATCTCTCCACGTGAATGGGGTTGGAGTCCAAGGAGGCATGTGAGAGCTCTGGCTGCTCCTCAGTGATCGCTCAGAAACACAAACAAGGTCGGTTATGCTGCTGAGCCCTGCGGCGCCCTGGATGCCTATCTGAGGTAGGGTTTATCTTGGTGTTTACTTTCACTCACTGCTGCCTGCTCACCGGCTCTCAGTCTCCGCTGCAGGCTCCACGAGGTCTCAGCTCACATGCTGGGGGTCACTAAGGAGCTGGCAGAGAGATAAGAGAAGAATGAAGAAGCAGTGGTGGGACTGGAAAGCCCGTGGGAGGAATCTCAACCCCTTTTCTCTCTGAGGAGCCCTCCAGGAGGCAGCCTGAAGGTGAGTGGGTGACCTTTGGCTCAGGCAGCCCGGGGCTGGGACCTGAGGGCAGAGCTCTTGTCCCACTCCCCACCCCCGCTGGCCCCGACAGTAGCTTTAATGGCCCCGGGTGAGCTCAGAGTCCTGTGATCTGCCAAGTGGATGGGCCTGAGGGTGAGGATTGGTGACTGACTCCTAGTAGGTGCTCAGTGAACTTGTGGCCTTTGAGAGGAACATGAGGCTGGTGGACACAATCAGGTTTTATTTTAATTTTTCGTAGCACTGCACAGCATGTGGGATCTTAGTTCCCTGACCAGGGACCAAACTCACACCCTCTGCATTGGAAGCATAGAATCTTTCTTTTTTTTTCCTTTGATTGGAGGATAACTGCTTTACAAAATGCTTTTGTGTTGGTTTCTGCTGTACAACTCGAATCAGCCATAAATATATATATATATATCTCCTCCCTCCTGAGCCTGCCTCCCACCCACCCCCATCCCACCCTTCTTGGTGGTCACATAGCACCAGACTGGGCTCCCTGTGCTGTATAGCAGGGGAGTGTGGAGTCTTAATGACTAGAATGCCAGGGAATTATTACCCACAGTTAGGTTTTAGACTCAAGACACTTGGGTAGTGTCCCTAGCTCTGCCACTAAGTAACTACATCGGTTTGGACAAGTGGCCTTTGTTTCTTAGTGCCTTAGTTCTCCTGCTCTGCAGAACGGGCTCTAACAACTTGCAGCTACACCAGAGGGTATGTGCCTCGTGCAGTGGAGTCAGCTCAGTAAACAGAGCTCAGGGTAGTGTTCAGATGAATGCGTTTCTTCGCTAACCCTGGATTTCACCATGTGCGGGGAGCTGACGCAAGGTCAAGGGTGGGAACACAGTGGGACATTTTGGGACCACAATGTGCAGAATTGACTACCCAGCCCTACCGCACTGACCAATCACCAGTGTGGAAGGAGCCCAGTTGTCCTGAGGCTGGCCTCCCAGCACAAACAGGTGGGTTTCAGGATACAGCACTGGGGGTGGGGGTGCGATGAAAGGAAGGGGCGCCCCTGTTAGCCACTTGCCTACATGGTCCACTGACAGCACCCTTGCACCCTATCCACCCCAAGTGGAATTTCAGGTCCAGACACTCCTCTGGGCACACCAAAGCACTCATGCCCACATACATAACAGGTGGTAACCGCTGCTGCTGCCACCTGATGGCAAACGGAGCAAGGAGGCCCAGAGCTTCACGACACATCATAGACAATTCTACCACACACCCAAGTGTTGTGATCTGGATCTGGAGTGCGGGAGCCCAGCTCCAGGAGCTCCCCCCGCCTCCGCCCCTGTGATTATATTTTTGTATTAACTTGGCCAGGCTGTTGTACCCAAAGATTTAATCACACACTGCTCCAGGTGCTGCTGTGAAGGCATTTTGCAGATATGGTCAACATCAACAAGCAGCTGACTTCATATAAAGGAGATGACCTGCAGGAATGTGGGTGCGCCTCACCTGATCAGGTGAAGGCCTTGAGAGCAAAAACTGAGGTCTTGGGGAACAAGAAACATGGCCTCAAGCCTGTAACACTGAGCCCAGCCTGAGTTTCCCACCTGCTGGGTGGCCCAGCAAATTTCAGGCTTGATGACTCCTACAATAGTGTAGACCAATTCCTTAAATCTCTTTATATAAATACGCATATAAAGAAGAAGTAAACACATAGACACTTAAAGATACATAAATACAAATGCTCAGTTGGTTCTGTTTCTCTGGAGAACCCTGAGACACTGCCAATCCAGCCACCTGATCCGCTGAGGGCTGCATGCATGCTGCCAGCACAGAGCATCGAAGTCCCCATGGCCTCAGGTTCAACTGGTATTGACCCTTCACTTCAGACTGCTCAGACCCTCCTTAGCAGAAATGGGTTTGAGTTTACATTCCACAACAAAGGGAGATTTTAGAAGCCCAGCATGCCTTTCTATAACCATTGACCCCGGGGTCAGCAGTAACAACTAGAGCCTGGCAAACTACAGACCAAGGGCAGATCCAGCCTGCTGCCCTTTGGTGTCAATAAAGTTTTATTGGAACACAACCATGTTTATGCATTTGTGCTCATCTATTTCTGTGTTGTCTCTGTAGCCTTTTGCACTACAATGGCTGAGTTGAGCAGTTGCTTATATGAAGGGGGACCTCCTGGGCTTGATTCCTGGGATCCACCCTCAGTGGGAGGTTTGCTAGCTACCTGGGGCCTTAGCAGGGAAGAACGTGAGTTCTCAGGAAGGTTTGGTGCAGTAGTTCTCAGGACTGGGGGTGGGGTGAGGGGGTACTTATCAACATGCAGATTCCCAAGCCCACCCCTAGAGATTGAGTCAGGGGCCTGGGTAGGCTCAGAACTGTGGGTCTGCCCCTCATAGGATCCTGACACTGGCACCCCAGGCCTGTGTTATAGAAACCCTGGGTTAGGGGGCTTTCCCTGTCCAGGCTGCAGGAGCCAGTCCCTCAGTGGTGCCTGGGCAGGGAAAGCCCAGGACCCTAGGCCTTTAGGAGCTTCCCACATCTGTGGTTACTCTGGCTCCCAGGGGGGTCTGGACCCTCCCTTGGCTTTAGGACACAGAGCCACTGAGAGCCATAACATAGCCTTGCTGTGATCGGCTGGGCTTGGAGGGGGTCTGGTCTGCACAGCTGGGTGGTGCTGGCTGGAGCTGCCACTGAGATAACAGATGTCCTTCCTGGTGCTAAGACAGTCCACCCTCAGCCAGTTCACGCCCTTTCCCAAGATGGCATCTGAGCCTGCCCAGGCCTGGTCTTAGGTGGTGGTGCTTTGTTTTCCTCATTCTGCCCAAGCGGGTACCTGCTTTTCTCAGCACTCTCTGCCTGCAATGTGCCTGCCCGCCTTGTATATGGCCAGCCTTGTAATCTCTTTGGGACCTTAGCTGCCCCAACCCTAAAGTGGGAGAAGATAAAGATATGAAATGTCCCCCCGACAATGGTCTGGTTAAAGGACCAGGATGCAGTCCAGGTGAGGGCTGAGACCCTACCTGCCTGTGTACGCTTTGTTGTTGTGTAGTCACTAAGTCATGTCAGACTCTTTGCGACCCCATGGACTGCAGCACGCCAGGCCTCCCTGTCCCTCACTGTCTCCCGGAGTTCTCCCAAATTCATGTCCATTGAATAGGTGATGCTTTCCAACCATCTCATCCTCTGCCACTCTCTTCTGCTTAGCTCAGAGCAAATGCTTAATCCACGGTGCAGAGTGAATGAATAAGTAGCTGGAGAAATACCAGGCTGAGTTCCCCCAAAACACCCTGACAGTGTTCCCTGTCTGCAAGACAGACCATCTGGAGGGGCAGAGAGAGACAACAGGGAAGCTTATTAACCATCATCTCTTTATTTACAGCTCAAGAGAGTGCATGCAACACGCCATCATGGGACTCGAGGATGTAGCACCTCCCCGTTTCCCTGTTGCCCCCATACTTTATAAACAGGAACCACAGTCCCCCAGGGAAGTGCCCAAAAGCCAGAAAACCCAACGACTGAGGCCCCAGGCTCAGATGCTCCCCTTCATTTCCTCTAAAAATAAAGGCCAGTTCCAGCCCAGGAGGCAGGGCCTTGGAGCCTGCAAGTTGGTCACTCTGGTTGTTAACCAGGCAAAGTGGATCTCAGATTGGTCACCCTCACACCCATATGCAAACGCCTCCGAATCATCCAAATGTCCCTGGCCGTCTGACCATCCTGTCTCCCCCTCTGCATCTACTGTGTCTCTGAACCTTTACTGTGCACTAGGACAGCCTGGAGAACTTGTGAAAACCCACCCCTAGAGATACTGATTCAGCAGGTAGGTCCCAGTGGGGCCGGGATCCCGCATCTCTGCCAAGTTCCCAGGTCTTTCCCCCACAAGACTGTGGAACGGACATTGACAGTGGGAATTGTGACAGGGAAGACCTTTTGTATCCTATTACAAATTAATCACTACAGGGACGTTGCCTATAAACTTAAATTACACATAATGGCCCATTACTGGGAACGCTGCTTCCCAGATAATGAGCATTAAGCTAAAATATCTTTGTTTAGCACACAAGGAACATCCTGATCAGGTCCACCTGTGAATGATTGACTGCAGGGAGGAAGAGATGAAGGCTGATGGGAACCAGAAAGTGTTTGAGTTTCTCCTTTAAATATAAAAGAAGCCTGAATTCTAATTCAGGCAAGATGGGGTTGGCTGGCTTTCCGAATAAAGTCGCTATTCCTTGTCCCAACAATAACAAAAAAAAGACGGAGGGACCAGAAAGCCTTTTGCATCTAGAAGAGGCTGCTTATCCTCCACCAGACCACCATCCTGATTTAGGATTCAGTAAATATACTCCCTGTGATGGAAGCCCCTGGTTCTTCAGATTGGCAAGTCCTACCATGCCCTCCCCAGCACATGCCCTCCCATCTCCCACAGGAGTGAAGATCATCATGAAGGTCATGGTGTCCCTGTCAACTGCATGCAAGCCCCAGTGAGGAGCCTAAATAGTTGGCCTCTCCTGCTGTCTCTCCCAGCACCCATTTTTTCTTGCTGTTCTGTTGTTTTATAAACATGTTCCTTGCAGGTTACATAGATGTCTCTCCAGCTGCAAAGCGGATCCCTTCCAGGAAGCTGACGCCCGTCATCTTGACATCAGATCATATTGGATGTGTTGAATATGGCTTGAAGTAAGGCAGACCCTGATGCTGGAAAAGATTGAAGGCAGGAGGAGAAGGGGACAAGAGGGATGGCATCACCAACTCAATGGACATGAATCTGAGCAAACTCCAGGAGATGGTGAAGGACAGGGAAGCCTGGTGTGCTGTAGTCCATGGGGTGCCAAAGAGTCAGACACGATTGAGTGACTTAGCAACAAAGGCTCCACCTGTAGCTTCTAGGTGGTGGAAGGGGTCTTGGCTTCAGGACATGATGTATGGCTTGGTGACTCCTCAAGGGGCAGGTGAAGCTGTCACATTCCCATGTGGCATGGTTCTCGTGTCCTCTGACCCTTCGCCCATCTCTGGCAGGCTCAGGAGCCACTCTTGGCATCACCAGACAAGTCACGGAAAGGCAGCCCCGTGGGAACAGTGAGTATCTCTGGGGAATGGCTGGAAAGCTCCCTCAGGAGGAATGCAGGGGGCACAGGTGACCATCCCAGTAGCTATTGGTTTCCACGTGGCCTCCTGCTCAGCTCTTCCCAGCCTCAGGGTGAGGAGGGGGATATATTTAGAAACTCCTGATCCTGTTGTTGCACAGCCACTGACATCCACAGCTCTGCCTTAGTGGACAGAAACTGTACATGTTGCTTCGGGCTGAGTCCAGAACAGTTTTCCAAACCTCTTTGACCACAGAACCCCATCCCCTCTTTCCTAAGGGAGCATCTCACAGTGTTCCAGGGAACATGCTTTGAGGAAAGATCCTGAATGGTGACTTTGAACTGATTTCTGAGTACATGATGGATCACTGCCAAAAAACAGAACAGCTGCTAAAATCATCCTAGAAAATAAATTAACTGAGGGCTTTTTATGTGCCAGGCACTGTAGCAAGCATGTTGCTAGGATTTTGTATTTACATCTCACTACACCCCTATGAAGGAAGAATGATTAGCCCCATTTTACAGATAAAGAAATCCAGGCACAGAGACCTTAATGAAGTCTCCCAGGGTCACCAAAGTAGTGAGTGGTGGAGCAGGCCATTTGTCAGCAGCTACACTCCCATAGGAGGATGAGGGCAGGGGTCCCAGACCCAGGCTCGGGTGACACGTTAGAGCCACCCAGATGCCTTGCAAAAGTACAATGCCCAGACACAACCCAGAGCGATTAAACCAGAATCTTCGCAGGTGGGCTCAGGCACCTTTGAAAGTTCCCCAGACTGTTCTAATGTGCAGCCAAGGCTGAGACCAGCAGATTAAAGCCGAGATTGGCAAACCATGGCCTGGGGTCCAAGTACAACCCACTGCATGTTTCTGTGTAGTCTGCAAGTTAAGAGGTTTTCACATTTTAAAATGAAAATCAAAAGAATAACCATCTGTGACAAGTGATATTATCTGAAATTCTAGGTTCATAAATAGCTTCATTGGAACACAGCCTATAATATTAATATTTATCTGGCCCTTTATGATAAGTTTGTTGAACCCTGGATTCAAGGATATTGGCTTATGCACCAGCAAAAGAAATTTAAGGCAGACCTAAGGAAGAACTTCTGGCAGAGAGGTTTGTTAAACACAGAGAGGGCCTTGGGACCCCTAACTCTGGAGTTAAGAGAATTCCACTTACTTTGCCTTTGCAAATGCAAAATGGAAGTAGCTAGGGCAAAGCCATAGGCCCTGAATTTCTAGCCATGGAGCTCCCTTGGTAGGCACTGATAGCTCCACTGAGCCTTCCAGCTTTGTCCTAATTTTTTGTGTTTCCATCATTGATGGCCAGGGCCACCCTTACCACTGCCCACCACACACCTCCCCACCACCACCAGACAAAAGCAATTCTGGGTTCTCTGCCTGCAGCCACCCCTGCTAGGGTTCTATCATGACCTCAAATCGGCCACCCCATATGAGGCACACAGCACTGGCCTTGTCTGGTCTCAAACAGACAAGACTGCAGGTGGATTCAATTTTCAAATAGCCGGCTTTGATCTCTTGCGGTCCTCCCCTCCCTAAGATTCCCATGCCTCTGAACTTGAATAAGGAGAAAGGAGCCGGTGTATTTGGTTTCTTCTAGATCTGTTTGCCTTCCTTGGTGCCATATCCCTGACCCCAACTGATTTTCCCAATGGAGTAAACAGCCTTGGCATCCTGTGGGTGTGGTCCTTCCGGCTGCGGTCCAGGCCAGCGAGGCACCTGGAGAGGGAAGGTTTGCAACCTTGTTTGCCTTGGACCTGAGGGTTGATCAGGAGTGAGATGCCAGGTGGAGGGATTTAAGTGACTCTCCTGAGGTGGCCACTATAGTCACATCAGCTCAGAAAGGTGTTTAGGTGGGCATCATGGGTCTGGTCTGTGATGGATGCGGTTAGATGTCCCCAACTCCTCAGTAGACTCTGTTGAAGAAGTGTAGACCTATAGACCTGGGATGGTCTCTGGGGGACCTAGAACCACTAAGACGTATACAAAGTGGGTGCCAACTGGCAATGTGTGTTTTTGAGTCCATGCTTGCATTAGATTCTCAAAGGTCATGAACTCCAAAAGCCAAAGAACTCCTGGGGTGGCAGCTTTCAGGCCCCTCCAAAGTACACATCCCAGGATGGGGTGAGCAGGGCCATAGACATAAGGAACAGCTTTACCGTTTCCCTTAAACACTTCCGGTCTCAGAACCCCAGTTCGCCAATCTGCCCAAATCCTGCCTTGTAAGCAAGCAGGTGCTTAATGCACATTTTCTTTTTTCTTTTTCTTTTAAACGATACACTTTTGTCCAGAGAAGGAAGAGAATTGTCTGTTATTCCAGCCTTCACCACAGCAAAAGGAACCACCAGGGAACACGTGTCTCTCACCAAAAGCCGTGGAGAACTTGGAATGAGTCCTTGGTTGTGAAAGAGCAAGGATGTGAACCTTGGAGCTGGGCAGACCCAGGTTCAGATGCCAGCTCCACTCCTGACTCCCTGGGACCTGGTGCTTTCAGTGGGGTCCCCGGTCACCAGGAGCATCAGCAATCCCTGAACCTTGTTAGAAATGCAGAATCGACTGAATTGGAATCTGCATTTTAACCAGATCCGTGGGGATTCCTACACAAGGTGAAGGTTTGAAGAGCATTGACCTGGGACCCTGGACAAGATCATTTAAGCCTGCCTCAGTTTCCTCACTTGTAAAATGGTGATTATGCCTACTTTAAAAGGTCATGTGATAAACGAGATAACGTATGGCCCGCGTTTAGCACAGTGCCTGGTACATAGGAGGTGCTTCAGTATTCATCTCCCGCCTTTTGGTTCCCCAGTCTCTCCAGAAGTTTCCATTCTTTTCCAGCTCAAAAGCCTCTTCCTTTGGAAACTTGAAACCGTTGCAGTGCTGCTGTCGGACGATAGAGGGCACTCTCGACATTGCCAACGAGGAGAACACGGACAGCGGGATTCGCAGGCAGTGTGGGTCTCCCGTCCGCCCTGGGGAGGGTGTAGGTGTGCTGCTGCTCGGCTCCTGGGGAGGGGCAGTTCGTCCAGTGCTCGGGACGGAGCGTCCTGGATCTGAGCCTGCAGCCTCAGTCAGCTGGTCCCGCATTTGACCTGCCACCGCTAGTTATAAACAAACTGCCCGGCTTCTCCAAACTTCCGGAGCTCAGTCCCCAGGCCGGTGCGGAGGCGCCGCGCGCGGGCAGCTAGACGTTGATGAAAGACCCCTGGTCGCCGTTGGCCGTTTCGGGCTCCACGCAGCGCCCCTTTCTCCGGGTGACCCTGCGGTTCCGGTGGAATTTGGCGTAGCAGCGCAGCCCTGAGTGAAGAGAGGCAAGGGGGGTCAGACGTGAGACCAGCCAGTTCCCCGCCCCCGCCCGGCCTCGCACCGTTTCACTATCACTGCCTTCCTTTTTTCTGCCCTACAACCAATCCATCTCCCGCACAGCAGCCTGAATGGGTTTAAAAAAGAATATCACAGACGGAGAAGAGTGAACAGATGGAGCACAGGAGATATTTAGGACCAGGAAACTATCTTGTGCGATACTATCTATAATGCTGGGTACATGTCTAGTCTTTGTCAAAACCCAAGGAATGTGCAACACAAAGAGTGTACACTAATGTAATTGTGGACTTAAGAATGTACCACTATTGGCTCACCAATCTTAGAAAGTGCACCACACTAATGTGAGATAACAGGGGAAACTGCTGGGGGAGGCATATGAGACTGCTGTATTTTCTGTCTAATCTTCCTGTAAACCTAAAACGACTTTAAAAATAGTCTATTAAAATTATTTTTAAAAGGAATGCAGGGCTTCCCTGGTAGTGCAATGGTAAAGATTCTGTGTTCCCAATGCAGGGAGCTTGGGTTTGATCCCTGGTCAGGGAACTAAGATCCCACATGCCATGCAGCACAGCAAATAATAATAATAAATAAAAGAGATTCAGATTCTGCCCTTCCCTATAAAACCTCCCGTGGCTCCCCACTGCACTCCAAAGGAGATCTAAACTGCTTCCCCTGGCTTGCAGGACTCTCTGGGACCTGCCCTGCCCCCTGTCTGCTCTCTTTACCTCCCACTCCTCCTCACTCTAACTCCAGCCACACCTAGTCTTAGCACTTTTCCTCATACACCCCACCATTTCCAGCCTCAGGGCCTTGGCTGTTCTCACAGCCAGAAATCCCTTCCTGAAGCTCTTGGCATAGCTGCTCCTTCACAGTCCCTTCTCAAAGGGACCCTCCCTGACCACCTTAATTAGAGTAGGCGTGGCCCTCTTGGCTCACCAGTGGGAGGGGTTCCTGCTGGGGCTAACTCATGGCCCATGATAGACATCCCCTGGCATACATGGGTAGGCATGTTTTTCATTTCAGGCCACATCCTCACGGGACTTCCCTGGTGGTCCAGTGGTTAAGAATTCACCTTGCAGTTCAAGGGATGTGGGTTTGATCCCTGATTGAGGAACTAAGATTCCACATGCCATGGAGCAACTAAGCTCTCGACACAACTACTGAGTCTAAGAGCCACAATTAGACAGTCCATATGCCACAATGAAGATCATGTGTGCTGCAACTAAGACATCAATGCAGCCAAAAAAAAAAAAAAGGCCATATCCTCCTGATTCGGGGTAGGGGGTTAGGGAAGGAGAGGTCAGTGTGGTCAGAGCAATCTCTACATTTCCGGTTAGGAGTGGCCACAGGGAGAGGGGCCATCACCAGTTTAAGATCTGCTTATGTCACTGTCAAGAGAATACAGAAATTGCTGTGAAGTTTGTGCTTAGGGGTCTAGAACCAACACATGGATCACTGAGCCTTCAGATCTGTGGCCACACGAGTGACACTTGGGAGGGGCAGGGGATCATGAATAGGAGTGGATGGTAGCCATAGAAGCCCTTCTGGAACCCTCCAGGCTGGCCTAGACTGCTGGACTTCAGCTCTGGGACCTGAATCCAACATTTCAGAATTTCTCAGAAGTACCTCAGGACTCTTGGTCCTCATGAGGGTTCCTGGCATCACTTGGATCCCTCTGCTGTAGCATCTGGGTGACAATCTCTTCCAGGACCATCTTTAAGGAGCTGTCATTTCCACTCAATTTCTTCTTTTTTTTTTTTTTTTCCAGAGTCTGAGTCTCCAGGGAGGAAATGAGAGTTTTGGCGGGACTGACCAGGATGGGAGGGACCAGGGAAATGAGCAGATGGGGCTTTGACTGCACAGTTATCTTTTGAAGGCCTGAAACGCTGCCCCCTCCTAACTGAGGCCCAGGGGAGGAAGGAAGCATGGCTTCCCTGGCAGAGGGCTGCCCACTGAGCATCCAGCAGGGCACCAGCTGGGCATGTGCAGCAGTAGGGCCGCATCCTGCTCACCTGGGCAGGCTGGACCTGGAGGTCCTGGTGCTAATTCCAGGCTCTCTGGACTGGAGTGCCTTCCAGCCTGCTATGCACTTCAGTCTCCTCCTTCGCCAAATGAGCCCCCACCTTGCACACAGGCAACAGAAGGCGGCTTCTCAGCATCTCCACCCCTGCCTGCCTCCATCCCCTCACCTCCTAGCTCGTCCCTGCATCTCCAGTCCTTTCCTGCACAGTCCTGCAGCCAGAGTGAGATGATATACTCAAAAGTCAGACCAGGTCATTCCCTTTCTTAAAACCTGCTGAGAGACTTCCCTGATGGTCCAGAGGTTAAGAATCCGCCTTGCAATACAGGAGACATGGGTTCGATCCCTGGTGGGCAAACAAGGATCCCACCTGTGGCGGAGCAACTAAGACCCGACGCAGCCAAATAATAAATACTAAAAAAAAGAAAAAAAAAAAAAGCTGCCGACATCTTCCCATGACAATGTAAATGAAGTCCTGATCCTACCCCCCAGCTTCTCCCATCTCCTCTTGTGCCACTGTGTGGCTGCTGTGTGCCAGGCGCACTCGAACATGCCAGCCTTGCTCCTGTCAGAGGTCCTTGCCTTTGCCCTGCTGCTTGTCTGGGACTCTCCCTTCCTACCCCACTTCTCATCTTCAGGTGGCTAGTTCTGCTGTCCGCTCCTGTCCATCCTTTCTAAAATAATTCCCAGGCCAGCCTGAATTACTGTCTTTACAGTTCTACTCCTTTTTACAGACATCTAATTATTTGCTTGTGTGTGTGTGTGTGCTAGTCGCTCAGTTGTGTCTGATTCTTTGAGACTGTACAGTCCCATGGACTGTAGGCTGACACGCTCCTCTGTCCAAAGAATTTTCTAGGCAAGTATACCGGAGGGGGTTGCCATTTCCTTTTCTCCAGGGGATCTTCCCAAGCCAGGCATTGAACCAGGGTCTCCTGCATTGCAGGTGTATGCTTTACCATCTGAGCTACTAGGGAAGCCCAGTTATTTGCTAACTGTCACTCATCTCATTAGAATGGAATCCATGGGTGGAGAACTTGTTGGTTCTCTTCACCCCTGAATCCCCAATGTCTTGATCAGAACTTGGTGCATAGTAGGCACTCCGGAAATATGTCTTGACCAACTGGACAAATGAATAATTGGACTGAAGCAGCTTTATTGCTTTCACAGGAGATAACTTTTGAGGCTAATGTGAGCAAAAATAGGGCGTGTACCTCAGGACGGTTCACAAAGGGACAAAGGTCAAACCCCTCACCCCCAGAGAAGTGAACCTTGGAGGTGGGATGACATCCAGTAATTATTGTGCATTTTCGGAATTTTGGTTTTAAAAGAATACTTATCTCTTAGATGTATATATGGAAATATTCACAGGTAAAATATCTAAATTCTTAGGAGTTGCTTCAAGATCCTATTGCCCCCCCAAAAAAAATCCTATTGCAGTGGGGGAACTGGAGGGGGTGGGGACAGCACAGATTGGCTGCGAGTGAGAATTACTGAAACTAGATGATAGGAAATGGGAGTTCTTTATACTATTCCGATGACTTTAATAATGTATTTGAAAATTTTCAGAATACACAATTTAAAATATTTCCCCCACTTTTCTAGCTACATAGGTTTGTGCAAGTGACTTAACCTTTCTGTGCCTCAGTTTACTTTTGTGTGAAATGGGGAGAATGATAGCTCCCTTCTGAGATGGTTGTGAGGATTGAGGAGCTAACAGGTAGAGTGCTTAGCACAGAGCTGGGTTCATCGAGGCACACCGGGGCAGAAGGGCACACACTGTTCCAGGTGGGAGCTCAGAGGAGGTAAAGAGGGAGACAGCTGGGTAAGAGCCTCCTTCCTTGGGAAAGCGCTGGGAAATTCACTCCCCACCCCTTGTTATCACACTTGGAATGTCTCCCCTGGAATAGAATTCTGGTGTGAAAGCACCAGCCTTCTCAGGTTTGATCTTCTTTTAAAAGATACGCTTCTCTCTCCTCCCTTCTCCCGTCTCCAGATCATGGGAGATCATACCAGCTTGTATTTCAGGAAGTGAGAAAAGCAAATCTGAGCAGCGATGCCAGCAATGGAGACTAAATGAATTCACAGATTGGGAAAGCACCGAGCAAAGCTGTTCCTGCTGGTGTTTTCAGTTCCCCAGGGATTCTTTCACCTCCTTCTCTGCCCACCCCTGCCTCGAGGAGAATGGGAGGTGGTAAGGTTCTCGGTGCCGAGGGAGCCCCCGGCATCTGGCCTCACCTTCCACGCACATGCAGTCGTCAAAGCATTTGTTGTTCAGGCCTCGGTTGTGGGGCGTGCAGAGATGCTCCCGGAGGTCGCAGCAGGTCCCTGCCCACATGGCAAGCACACGCGATCAGCCGTGCCGAGCAGAACCCCCTGCCGCCCCATACACGCTCCCGCTGGACAGGAGATCCATCATCTCCACGGCAGGGCTGCCCCTGGCTGGGTGGACCATATGGTGCACAAGCCTCCCAGCCGGAACCACCAACGGATGTCCTGGCTGAGGTCCCCAGAGGGCGGGCGGCTGAGACCCTAGACGCCCCAGATGGGCAATTGATTGATCATGGGAGGAGGAAAGGCACTGTTGATTCCCCACTGGGTGGAAAGGCTAGGGGGCCGCCAGGTGTGGAGTCAGTGTGGAGCTGGGAGGGGCTGCAGGGATCATGGACGCCAACGTCCTCTTTTGACAGATGGGGAAACAGAAGCCCCTGAGACGCAGCCCCAGGCATGACCTCGCCCACCACACAGCCAGCTCTCAGAGCCGCTGTCCAGTTGGCCCAAACTTGAGCCTTTTCTTCCTGCTCTGGGTGGAAAAACCATTTGGAAGGGAAACAGCTTGTCAGGGAGCTGGTGGTCTGGCTTACACAATGCCAAATGGTTCGGTTGCTGTTTTGTAGAATATTCTGGTTACTGAATTAACAGGAGCCAAGGTGTGCCACTCGAGTCTCTGCCCTTGCAATCCACTGGCCAAGAGAGCAGTTAGCCACCAGCCCCCGCTGTTAACACCTGCAGGAGCCTCCTGGGCTGATGATGTCACACTGGGCCTGAGCAGAACATCCCAGGCAGTGACTGGCTGCCAGGGCCTGGCTATTTCTGCACAGTGGGGGCCTCTTCTAACAGGGAGTCTTTGTTCTGGAGCTGCCCATTGGGCTGGCTGAGATTGTATCAGACTCCTGTCCATTCCTCCTTCCTCCCGCTTTCATTGTTCACAGGCCTTATCCCCCACCATCCCCAGAAACCTCCTGGCCTTCTAACTCCATCTCGGTTTCGGCTTCCCAGAAGTCCTGAGTGACCCAGTCGAGGGCTAGCGGTTTAGACCATCCATCCAAACCCCAGGTCCCTGTTCTCAGACTGTCTTGATGGGCTTAGCTGCTGAACAGGTCAGGATGTTATCAAAGCACCCACAGGAGCCCAGCAGTGTCACAACAGGATGAGGACAGAATGAAGCCCGACAAGACGTTAGGGAGAAGTCGGGAGAAGGGTCATCCTGAATTGAAGCAGTGTGGGGCAGTGGTTAGAACCAGCAGACTCAGGTTTGAGCCACTTCCGAGTTCTGTGATCACAGCTGAAACACTTGGCCTCTCTGAGCCTCAATTTCCTTGCCTGAAAATTGGGAATGACAGGGTCCCTCTCTGTCTGGGTTGCTGTGAGGATGAAATAGAATAAAGTATGGCAGCAACTCTCATCAAAGTGGTTGTTATTATTTACTACCCCTAAAGGATCCTTCTCATGTGTCTGGGAAGACCCACCCACTCCCACCCCCCACAACGGTTCCCCCAGTGCCCTGTCTACTGCCTGGAACACGATGCTGGTTCGGTACCTGGCAGGCAGTCCTGGTGATGGTCACAGGGCTCCCCTTTAGCCAGCGATGTTTCGTTCCCATCACTGGAGAGTTTGCCGCGGTGTTTCTCTGGGGAAAACAGGACCTGTGGTTAGAGGCTGAGGCTCATCAGAGCAGAGATTAAGCACTGGATGCCAGGGTCAGAGTGCTCACACCACCACTTCCACAGTGTGGCTTGGGTAAGACATGAAGCCTCTCTGCCTTAGTTTTATCTTCTCTAAAATGGGATCAGGGGACTTCCCTGGCAGTCCACTGGTTAAGACTCTGTGCTCCTAATGCAAGGGGCATGGGTTCTATCCCTGGTTGAGGAACTAGGATCCCATATGCCACATGGAGTGGACAAAAAAAAGGGGAGACTTCCCTGGTGGTTCTCTGGTAGCTCAGATGGTAAAGAATCTGCCTACAATGAAGGAGGCCTGGGTTCGATACCTAGATCAGGAAGATCCCCTGGAGAAGAGAATGGCAACAAACTCCAGTATTCTTGCCTAGAGAATTCCTTGGACGGAGGAGTCTGGAGGGTCATGGGGTCCCAAAGAGTCAGACACGACTAAGCTACTAACACACACTCCCTCGTGGTTCAGTGGTAAAGAATCCACCTACCAAAGTAGGAGACATGGATTCAATCCCCTGGTGAGGAAGATCCCACATGCCTCGGAGCAACTAAACTGGTGTGCTACAACTCCTGAGCCTGTGCTCTAGAGCCTGGGGAGCCACATCTACTGGAGCCCACCTGCCCTAGAGCCGGTGCTCCCCAACAAGAGAAGCCACCGCAGTGAGCAGTCCCTGCCCCTCAACTCAACTAGAGAGTAGCCCCCGCTCTCTGCAACTAGAGAAGAGCCCAGCAGCAGCAAAGACTCAGCCAAAATAAATAAATACAAACAAAAATTTTAAATACTTTTAAAAAAGGCAGAGGGGATCAACAGCAGAACAGACCTGTTTTGTTTTGTTTTTTCTTCAGGTTAAAGGAGTAGCTAGTTGGAATCCATCTGGTGTGTGATGAGCACTTGAGAGCAACATGTCTATTTCAGGTATCTGTTCCCTTATAGGCTCCATGCCCCTCTCCCCAACTTGGACATCTGTAGGTCAGGCTGGGGTAACCAGGCCCCTATCCCACGGCATGGTGGGGGGGGGGAAGAGCCTAGCAGGGGCATGGAGGGGTGGGCAGACGTACCTTTCTTCCTTGTGGACGGCCAGACCTCAGGCTTTAAGTCTTCATAGTCAGTCCAGTCGAACAAAGCCATGTCCAGTGTGGGCATCACCTCCCCGTCAGGCCTGGGGTGAGCCTGCAGAGGAGGGTGGAGAAGAGGGAGCCTGAAGATCCCAAAAGGTGGAAGAAGAAATGTGGGGTCCCAGGATCAGAGGGCAAAGGAGGGGCTCCTCCTAGGCCAGCTCATGGCGTGTTGGACAGCCTGCAATCTCAGCCTGGGGAATTCGAGATGGCCTCCAGGACTTGGGCTCCAGCAGCTACCTGGGCAGTGTCTTCCCAGAGCAGCCACCCCCAGGCAGGAGAGCACCTATAGGCAGCTGCTGCAGTCCCCAGGCTCTCTGCAGGCTGGGGCTGGGGAGGCAGCCATGTCCGCTCAGGAGGAAGCCCAGCTGCTCGCTCCCCTGTCCCTTCTCTCCCCTACAGATGTCCTCAGTTCTCCATGGCATGGCACTGTTGAGGCCATGCCCATAGCTCAGTTCTACTCTAGACCCCCTCGGCCCCACCCTTTGTGGTTTCGGGGCTGGATCTGTGCACAGTAGAACATGGGCAATAATGGCTCAGCGGTAAAGAATTCGCCTGTCATGAGAGCCACAGGAGACCTGGGTTCGATCCCTGGGTCAGGAAGATCCCCTGGAGGAGGGCATGGCAACCCACTCCAGTATTCTTGCCTGGAGAACACCATGGACAGAGGAGCCTGGCAGGCTACAGCCCATAGGGTCACAAAAAGTGGGACATGATTGAAGTGATTGAGCATGTAAGCATGCCATAGGGCTGGATTCTCAACAGATGGGCTTCAGGGAGCCCTTCAATGGCATGGATAACAGTGGATTTGTTGGAAATGGTTTATCAGGATCTCAAGGGAGTGCAAGACCCAAAAAGAGAATAAGGAAGATCTCCTGCTAAAAAAGTTTTATTTCTTCTACATATATTATTTTATTGGTTATGTTTAATGATTTTATTTTGAAAAAATGTTCAAAGCCACAGAAGAGGTGCAATGACACACTTTGTGTTAATTGCAAGAATAAATACCCTTTGTCTAGACTCACCAAGGGGTTTTCCCTGGTGGCTCACTTGGTAAAGAATTCACCTGCAATGCAAGAGACCTAGGTTCCATCCCTGGGTTGAGATGATCCCTTGGAGAAATAAATGGCAACCCACTCCAGTAGTCTTGCCTGGAAGATCCCATGGATGGAGGACCCTGGTGGACTATAGTCCGTGGGGTTGCAAAGAGTAGGATACGACTTTGCGACTAAACTACCATAGACTCACCAAAGGTTGGTGTATTTGCCACATTTGCTTGCTTGCTCCCTCTCTTTTTAAAGGTCTGAAGCAGATGCGTCAAAGTGTTAACTAAAGCTTGTTAATTCTGGATTGTGGGGACATGGTTTTAGACATTGTTATTCTCTGACCTTTGTGGGATGTACAAAATTCTTCCCCCAAAGCCTGACTTTTTTGGTTCAGAGACCAGTGTGCTGAGCTGGCACTTGATTCCTTGGCATTCCATAGAATGAGCCCCTGGACCACTGCCTGGACAGTGGCAGCACTCCCTGGACAGTGGGCCAGCTGGCCATAGCTGGGCTAGATGGGCATCAGGAGAACCGGCTTCCACCAGCCTCATGAGCCTGGACCAACTCCCTCCTGCCCCTGTGCCTCAGTCTCCCTAAAGGTACTAGGAAGGGTTTGCATGAGGTCATCCCAAGGACCCTCCCAGCCCCTTACCTGGGGCCACAGGGATGTGACCGGCAGGATCAGGGACTCTTCAGTGGCAGGTGCCTCAAAGGTGGTGAGGTAGAGTATGGTGGGGGCCAGGCTGGTGGAGGATTCCTCCATCAAAGCATCTGGGGACTGGTCTTCTGAGAGCTCCGCCTTCTTCATCAGGGAGCTGGGGCCTCTGACCAAGGCTCGGCCTGAGACAAGGAGCAGGGAACACAGCGACTTTATCTGCTCATCACCCCCTATCAGCCCACAGCAGGACCCGCATTTTTTGCTGCTAGTTAGGGGGCAGCAGGAACCATAGGACAAGTTATTGGCTCAACCAGCATCCCCGTTGCCCACCCTCCTGGGGAGGGGGCTGGAAACAGGAGGCTGGGGGCATGATAAGGGGGAATGTCTAGGATGAACTTGCAGTGTTGCTGGGGATTCTCCCTCTAAAACAACATTCCAGCAAGTCCAAGTCCAGCTTGATGGAGTGCAGCCAGGGATGTAAGTGCAACAAATGGAAACCAGTAAGATTAACCATGGAAGGTTTCCTGGAGGAGGTGAAGTTTGTAGGATTAACAATGGATGGCTTCCTGGAGGAGGTGAAGTTTGAGTAGGGGAGTAAGGTGATGAGGCTGAGAAGCATTGCAGAGGGGAGAGGCCTTTGAGAAGGCTGGGAAGTGAGAGCTCCCTACGTGGTGATGATGACCCTGCTTGCTGAGCACATGCTGCAGCTGGGACCATGCTGCATGCTGGGTCCTGCTTTACAAGCATTATTTCACCTATCCTTTGCAGGAGCTGTAGGAGGTAGGTACTCTTTCAGTCTCATCTACAGGGAAGGAAACTAAAGCACAAGGAGGTTAGGTGACTTGCCTGATGGTGCACAGCCAGCGAGTATTGAAATCTGAATTTGAACCCAGGTCCATCTAATGCAGAATCAATACTTTTAACCACGGATGCCGCCCTTCCAAGATACACAGGCATGGGGTAGGATGAGTGTGAGGGGGAAAGTGCAGGGTTGGGAAGTGGTCAGGAAGCAGCTTCCCTGGTGGTTCAGTCGGTAGAGTCTGCCTGCAATGCGGGAGACCTGGGTTCAATCCCTGGGTCAGGAGGATTTCCTGGAGAAGAAAATGGTAACCCATTCCAGGATTCTTGCCTGGAAAATTGCATGGACAGAGAAGCCTGATGGGCTACAGTCCATGGGGTCACAAAGAGCAGGACATGACTGAGTGACTAACACACACACGCACACAGGAGCCAGGAAGCTTCAAGAAAAGCTAGAGGGCCCACGCTTATGCTTGCCTCTTTTTCTCAGACAAGAGCTGACTTTAAGGTTGGTTGGGTCCATTGGTGGGGCCACCCCACCCTTCTGAGATGAATCCAGCCTGAGCTCTAGATGCCCACTGTCCCCTCCTCCACTCACTCACTCTTGTGGGAGGGCCCCATTGGTCCACTGGAGCTGGGACTGGAGCTGGGCTGGGCTGAGTCCATGCAGGGTGTATGCCTTCCAGTTTGACATCAAGGATGTCACCACCCTCACACCAACCTGACACATGATCCCCGGGGGTGGGAGGCTGAGAATCTAAGCTGGGCTCCCCTCTTCTGACTGTGTTTTGTCCACCTGAGGGGTTTCAGTGGGCCTGGCAGGGAAACAAGCCTCAGTTGTTTGCAGGAGAAAAGGGGGCTGAGCCTCCATCACCCACTTCCTGCAGAACCCCGTCCCCATCTATGCCTGCGGCTCTTGGCCCACCCCTAAAGGCAGTCTTGTCACACAAAGAGACTTGAAGCTGAGGCTGCCTGCCTGGACTCTCGCCAGGGGAGACTGGGGAGGGGTCAGCTGGGTGGAGATGCTGAAACATGTTGTTCCGGGGAGTCTGTAGCTCACAGGGCATTTGGGAACATGAAGGAAGGTAAGGAGGTTGGACTCTTGAGAGTCTCTTGGACAGCAAGGAGATCAAACCCAGTCAATCCTGAAGGAAATCAACCCTGAATATTCATTGGAAGGACTGATGCTGAAGCTGAAGCTCCAATACTTTGGCCACCTGATGCAAAGAGCCGACTCATTGGAAAAGACCCTGATGCTGGGAAAAATTGAGAGCAAGAGGAGAAGGGGATGACAGAGGATGAGATGGTTGGATGGCATCACTAGCTCAATGGACATGAGTTTGAGAAGTCTGGGAGATAGTGAAGGACAGGGAAGCCTGGGATGCTGCAGTCCATGGGGTCACAAAGAGTCGGACACGACTGACTGACTGAACAACAACAAATAAGGATGGGGAGGAAACTCCATCAACAAACAGGGCAGAGGCAGGAGAAATAAGGACGTGACCGCTCTCCTTGGATCAGCCATGTCCAGGTCAGAGGACATGGGTGGATTCAGCATTGAGAGAAAGTTGAGAATTAACTACTGAATAGAAACAACCACTGCTGCTGCCCCTGCCAAATGACAGGCACTGTTCTAGGTACTCCGGATAGCAAGATTTCTCTGAGTCTACCGTGAGGATAAGAGGGGGTCTTGCCTTCATTTTGCAGAAACCAAGGCACAGAAAGGTGACTTGCCAGGAAGTCATGGAGCCAGAATCTGAATTGGAGCAGATCTGGCTTCAGAGTCTAAGCTCTTGGCCTCTGCTCTGTGTTTCAGCGCTGATTAAGTGATGTGCTTGGGAGGCACTGAATTGTCCCATCTCTGCTCAGGACTTACAATGGGATGGATTTAGGCCAGACACAAGGTAGAACTTCCTGAATCAGGAGGATCTATGGATAAGACTGAGCTCCTATGGCTACATATCCTTCTCTTCCTCCCCTGCTCCACCCTGACTCCGGCCTTTCACAGCATCTCTTCTTACCAGATCCCTCTGAATCTAGTGAGACCCCTCTCTTCCTCTGAGGGTTCACAGTCTGCCCTCTTTGGGGCATCCAGTTGTCCTCCCAGGAAGCTCCTGCCATTGACCCCACCCCCAGCCTCCATGTCCGTCCCCTGAAGTCCGTCCCCTTGGTCATTTGGGTCTGACCCCTTTCCCCCACTGCCCCCCTCCCCCCATTGTAGGGCCCCACCCCCTCG
>NW_011494861.1:2081244-2081765 GCF_000754665.1 Bison bison bison
GCCATCCAGCCATCTCATCCTCTGTCGTCCCCTTCTCCTCCTTCCCCCAATCCCTCCCAGCATCAGGGTCTTTTCCAATGAGTCAACTCTTCGTATGAGGTGGCCAAAGTATTGGAGTTTCAGCTTCAGCATCAGTCCTTCCAATGAACACCCAGGACTGATCTCCTTTAGGATGGACTGGTTATCTCCTTGCAATCCAAGGGACTCTAAAGAGTCTTCTCCAGCACCACAGTTCAAAAAGCATCAATTCTTCGGCACTCAGCTTTCTTCACAGTCCAACTCTCACATCCATACATGACCACTGGTAAAACCATAGCCTTGACTAGACGAACCTTTGTTGTTAAAGTAATGTCTCTGCTTTTGAATATGCTATCTAGGTTGGTCATAACTTTCCTTCCAAGGAGTAAGCGTCTTTTAATTTCATGGCTGAAATCAGCATCTGCAGTGATTTTGGAGCCCAAAAAAATAAAGTCTGACACAGTTTCCACTGTTTTCCCATCTATTTCCCATGAAATGATGGG
>NW_011494861.1:2081865-2097044 GCF_000754665.1 Bison bison bison
CTCTCCTTCCGTCTCTTGTGCTCCCTGCCTCGTTTCTTCACCCTCTCTGACCCTGGAGCCTGGCTCTCTTTCTCGGGGTAGGGCCGAGTCAGCCCCCGGAGCAGACCTTTGTCCTGCAGCAGACCTGCAGGACTTGACCCATGCAGCAGCCCCTCTGCCCCTGGGAGCCTGGAGGCCTGCCTGGTGGCAGTGACCACAGCCCCATCCTGGGTCCAGCCAGGTGTGCCTGGGCCCCGCTCTTTCTTGCCCAGGCCCCGCCGACGGTGGTGGCTGGCCTGAGGTGTCCACAGTGCTGGTCCCGAGAGGTCGATGTGATTCTCCGGGAGGTTCTGAGCAGAGCTTCCGGGTCCCAGGGAGCCTGCCAGGCTCAGCTCCAGGAGCAGGAGGAGGGCGAGGAGCAGCATGGGGGCAGCGTGGGTGGTGGGCTCAGCTGAGGGCTTCTTCCTGCAAGAAAAGTAGGACCATGAGGGGGCAGCTCTGCAGCCCTCCTCCTCCACATCCACAGTCCTCTCATTCACACTCTTCTTTTATAAGTTGCTTACTTACATTTATTTTTATTTATTTATCTGTTAGCCATGCCACAAGGCACACGGGATCTTAGTTTCCCAACCAGGGATCGAACCCATGCCCACTGCAATGGAAGCATGCAATCTTAACCACTGGACCACCAGGGCCGTCCCCCGCTAACTTACACTGTTATAGCCCCGTCTGTTTCAACAGGGATGGAGGGGGACTTTGATCTTCCCCCCACCCAGGGGACATTTGGCAACATATGGAAACATTTTAGGTGGCCCAAACTAGCACTACTGACTTTACTGGGTGGAGGCCAGAGATGCTGCTAAACACCCTCCAATGCACAGGACTGTCCCGGCCCAGAAAGACCACAGTGCCGAAGCTGAGAATCCCTGGGTTTCAATAGTTTCTTTAAGAAACACCCAGGTTCCAGTCTAGATTCCTTTCTTCTGTGCAAACCTCTGCCTTGGGCTAAGTTCCCAGGAATGAGCTGAGTCCCTCCAAGCTCAGAAATAGGCTTATAGTCCCAGAGACTTGACTCAAAGCCTAAAATCAAACAAATGAAATAAAAGCATTTGAGCACGTGCTGTAAGAAAGAATCGTGTTCCGTGTTTGGTCCTTTCGCTGACTCTCTGAAGTGGCGCCTATTATTTTCTGAAGTGGAAATTAAGGCTCAGAGAGGCTGAGTCACATGGAGTAAGTGGCATTTAGTCATTGCTAAGCCTGTGCCCTGAGCCCCCACGTGCTGTTCCCGGACAGCCCAGCCTTGCCTTCTCTCTTCCTCCAAGTTCCAGGCAGGTTCTGACAGGGCCGGCACTGTCCCTCCTGGGGCCGGGGGATGGGGGGCGCTTTGGAGGCTGGACTCTGACCCTGCAGGGTGGGGTGAACTACCTCTGACCTCCCCTGGGGACAGCCTGTCCTTCTGCACTGGAACTTGGGGCATCTCATGGGACCTCACTGCTCCCCTCTTTGCACTGGAGGAAGAGTCAACATTCCCGAATGTTCCAGAAGAACTTGGAGTTAAGGCTCAGGAAAAGTGTGGCTGGGGGACAGTGGGGATGTCCCCTCCCCTCCCCCACAGTCCTCCCCTCTCCCCTTGACCCCACCAACCTCACCATGTCCCAGGCGAGTTGGGCACCAGGTTAGCTGGGCTGATTGAATTTTTACAGCCTCCCTGGGTCCCCTGCATATTCCATTCAGCTCGCAAAGGTGCTTACACAACCGTCTCCTTGTGATTTGTGGCCTTATAACTGCCCAAGGCTGAGGAAATGTTGATGGCCTGGGGACCTTGGCCAGCAGCTCTCCCTCCAGCCCCGTCAGTTCCTGCAGCCTCCGCCATGGCCATCCCGCCCCAGGTTCACCGTTAGTTAACCCCAAGTGAGGGGCCCTTGAAGCGGGCAGGGAGGGCAGGCTGACCCACTTGGGGAGGAGTCGGGGGGGTGGGGTGAAGCAGAGGGAGAGAAACAGCTCCTCCCCCACCTTGCCTGGTCACTGGCCTCCCTTCCTTCCCTTCATTCCCGCCTGGCATGTCCTAGTCCCCAGGGAGGCTCGGGCCCTGGCCTCCACCTCCCTGGGCTCTGCCCTGCCAGCCTCACCCCCAGCCTTTCCATAATGAGAGCCCTGGAGGCCAGTGCTCAGGCGGGCCTGCACTCCAGAGGCAGCCAGGTGGGAGGAGGAGGGGCCCTTTGAGGGGCTTGTCAGTCAAGCATTGTTCTGCCCGGGGGACACTTCAAACCCTATTTCCAAGCCTCAGGCAGATGCCAGGCTGCATTTACCAGACTCCACCTTCCTCTCCCTGTGACTGAGGGAGGTGGAGTCTGTGTTGGATGCTGTTCCCCACCCAGCCCCCACTTCTGTCCTGCAGACACATCACATGGACAGCCTGGGAGAAACCCACAGAACGCCTCCATCGACAGGGAACCTTTGGGGCGTTGAGCAGGGAGTAGAATCCCTCCATCTTGAGGGTAGAGAGAAGCAAGGTGAGTCACCCAAAAAGTGCAGGCAAGAGACCAGATTAGTCTTGGTTAGGGGTGAGCAGGCCCATGTTGTGTAGGGGCAGCTTACTGTCCCTGTGGACACACATGAGACCAATCAATGACTCAGAACTGGCCTCTGAGCTCAGTGACCAGCCCTGGCACTAGTCCCAGAGGACAGCATCTCCCCTGCAGAGCCAGGAGCTGAAGCCCAGCCCCACCCCAACTTTAGACAACCTCCTGCATCACAACCCCATCCACACATGCCATCTCTCCCATCCACACTTGCCATCTCTCCCAATGAAGTCCTGATACCAAGCCCTTGCTGGTGACCATGGGTCTGTTCACCGTACCCAGGAACCCCAACTTCAGTGCCATCTTTATTCCCTTCCCGCTTTGTACCCCACAAATCATGTATGGGGCCAACCTGAAGCAGGAAAGGGAGGATTTCAGCATGCGGGCCATCCCCTTCCTCAGACTTTTATTGGTACCATCCTGCCCCTGGCCATAGGCATACTGCTGCCAAACTACTCTGATCTTGCTTACAACTGTCCCTGGCTCCCTATTCCCTTCCCATTTAACCACAGACTCCTCACCCTGGCACTCAAGATCTTGTGTAACATGGCCCCAACCTAATTGTGCAGCCCTGCCTTCTATTTCCTCCCCATCACAGCCAATGGAGATTATTCCCTGGGCCTCGAGCACCCCCACCCCGCATCTTTCTTGTCTCTCTATTCTCGCTGATGCTACTCTATGGAAATCCTTCCTGTCCTCTGGGACTTGTCCCAAATGTCCCCTCTGACAGAAAGCCTTTTCTAGTTCCCCACTGAGATACAGTTCCCTCCTCAGGGATCCCACACAGGTCTGCCCAGATCATTTCCTGCTGGGCCAATCAGACCCCCGACTAGACAGGAAGTTCTGTCCCCCTTTTCCCTCTGTTCCTGTCACATTACAAGGCTCTGCAAATAATAGGCACTTATAACTTTGGGCTTCCCTGGTGGCTCAGTGGTAAAGAACCCACCTGCCAACGCAGGAGATGTGGGTTTGACCCTCAGGTCAGGAAGATCCCCTGGAGAAGGAAATGGCAACCCACTCCAATATTCCTGCCTGGGAAATCCCATGGACAGAGGAGCCTGGCGAGTTATGGAGACACAAAGAGTTGGACACGCTAAGAGACTAAACAACAACTATGGATCAGAATGGAATCAAACTGATACCTGAGCCCAAGATCATACATAAAGTCCCAGGGAGGGTGTATGTGTGTGTGTCTGAGTGTGTGTGTCTGGGTATGTATGTGTGAGTGTGTGTGTGTGTGTGTGTGTGTGAGTGTGTGTGTGTCTGAGTGTGTGTGTGAGTGTGTGTGTGTCTGAGTGTGTGTGTGTCTGTTCCTGTGTCTGAGTATGTGTGTGTGTCTGAGTGTGTGTGTGTGTGTCTGAGTGTGTGTGTGAGTGTGCATGTGTCTGAGTGTGTGCGTGTGTCTGAGTGTGTGTGTGTGTGACAGAGAGAGGATGAGAGAGAGAGAGAGCATGCTGGACTGAAAGCTGGGGATCCCGGAGCCTCTTTGCCCTGAAGACAGCATGGAGTCCTCTTTCCAAGCCCACAGGATTTGTACTTGAATCTTGGCACAGTGCAGCAGCCAAGATGCCAATCTGGCAAAGAGCTGCTTAGGAAACGCAGGCTGCTACAGGAGTCGTGCCAAGGATCCACAGCGATGAGGGCTCTGATCCATTTCTGCCGCTCAGGAAGCCAATTGGAGGCTGCCTCCCAAGGCACCAAGCAGCCAGGAGAGAAGTGGCAGCAGGTGCCCCGTCTCCCCGGGGTCCCCATCAACCCTGGATGGTTCTGCCTGTGGTTTGCACACAAAACCTACTCTTCTGGGCCTGGGTCTGGTTTACTTAGGACTAGGGACACTCAGCAGCACTTGAGGGACAGAAGGACCATCCACACCCAGAGATAGCTCTCTCACAACAGAGATCTAATAGTGGCTCCTTAAAAACTAAACTAAGCTAGAGCAATCGTCACCATAGGAGCTGCCATTCCCTGAGTGGCTGGGAAGCCAGGCTCTGACAAGCTTATTTCATCCATTTTTTATTGCATCCTCTCAACTGCCCTGCATACGGCAGGTTGTTCTCCATATTTTTAAAATGAGAAAAGCCGGGCTCTGGGAAAGTGAGCCACAAGCACAAGGTGACAGCGCTGGCGAGTGACAGAGCCCCCCTCGGGGTCTGGGTTTTCTCTGCACCCAGCACACACGGACAGTCAGGTCCTTGCACCCCCTCACCCATCCTCTGAGCTTCAGTGGGGGGTTGCTTGCCTCTCCCATGTAATCTCCTGCCATTGCTGTGAGTGTAGTCAGGGCCCAGGAGCCAGGCCAGGCTCTGGCAGCTAAGAGGAAACTGACAAAGGAGGAGGAAGGGGTTTGTTTCAAGCCCTCATCCTGTCCCCATACTGTGTGAAGTTAAACTGCCAGAGAGGTCTCCATCCAGAAGCCTGCAGGGATGCAGTGTCACATGCAAATGAAGGCAGTTAGTGGAGTCTGGAGCCTGCTTTGACTCCTGAGCCCCAACCCCCTCTCCCCACAACAGCCTTGCATTTAGGGGCCAGGAGACTAGGCGGAGGCTCCTGCCTACCCTCCTGGCAGACAAATGTGAGGCCTGAATTCCTCCTTTACTGATCAGCTCACCCGATGCTTGATGGGTTGGAGGGGAGAGGGGGGCAGGTGAGGGGTGGGAGGTGGGAGCAGGGCTGGCTGAAAAGGGTTAGATGGGAATCCCAGGCCAGGGATATCAGTGAGGCTCTAATGGAGCTGAGGGGTTATGACACTCAGTCCAGGCTGTGAGCCAGACAACCACCCATTGGGAGAACTTAGCTATCAACCCCTACCCTTTCACCCTGAGTGTGAGTGTGACATCTTGAGTGTAAAAGTGACACATTTGAGCGACCATATTTGGTAGACATGTTTCAGGGATTCTCTAAACATTTGATTCTAGCCTTAATTTTTAAATGTTTTAAAACTATTTTGCAAGCTGCAAGTCGCTCAGTCATGTCCAACTCTTTGCGACCCCATGGACTATACAGTCTATGGAATTCTCTAGGCCAGAATATTGAAGTGGGCACCCTTTACCTTCTCTAGAGGATCTTCCCAACCCAGGTCTCCCACATTGCAGGTGGACTGTTTACCAGCTAAGCCACAAGGGAAACCCAAGAATACTGGAGTGGGTAGCCTACTCCTTCTCCAGGGCATCTTCCTGACCCAGGAATCAAACCAGGATCTCCTGCATTGCGGGTTGATTCTTTACCAACTGAGCTATTAGGGAAGCCCATACTGTAGGTAAACTTCAATCGTGTCTATCTCTTTATGGCCCTGTGGTCTGTAGCCTGCCAGGCTCCTCTGACCATGGGATTCTCCAGGCAAGAATACTGGAGTGGGTTGCCATGCCTCCTCTAGGGGATCATCCCAATCCAGGGATCCAATCCACGTCTGTCATGTCTCCCGCATTGGCAGGCAGGTTCTTTACCACTAGCATCACCTGGGAAGCAACAGCCACTCTCAAATGCGTTCTCTACCCAATTTTAACTCGGGCACAGCCCCACCATAACTTGGGCTTCTCCTGGGTCAGTGAAGAGTGTTCCAGGGATGAAATATGAGCAGTTTAAAAGAACTGTTGACATCTGCTATGACTTATTTACACTCTCCAGGATTTTCTGAGCACCAACGACCAAGAGCCAGTTAGAGGCTCCACTTCATATTGGCAAATGCAACTGACATCCACTGTCTTCTTTTAGACCATTGAGGATAGCTTCTCTTTTTGTCACTGATTTACTTTAAAGTAGGCAATATGGTACATTGGGCGTAACAGAGGTTGCATAGCACCTCCAAGGAGGAGAGGCTGAAGACAGTCTGGTGAAAGTAGGGCTTGAAGTTGTATCTTCATGAGATGGAAAAAATTTTGATTTGGGGAAGAAATTAGTGGTGGTGGTGGGGTGCCACACTGCTCTTAAAATCACGCCTTTTTTGGTCTTAGTACTGAGATTAAAGAGCCTCTTGTTGAAGGTAAAAGAGGAGAGGGAAAAAGCTGACTTAAAACTCAATATTCAAAAAACTAAGATTATGGCATCTGGTCCCATCACTTCATGGCAAATAGATAGGGAAAAAATGGAAACAGTGACAGACTTTATTTTCTTGTGCCCCAAAATCACTTTGGATGGTGACTGTAGCCATGAAATTAAAAGACAAAGAAAAGCTATGACAAAACTAGACAGCATATTAAAAAGCAGAGACATCACTTTGCTGACAAAAGTCCATATAGTCAAAGCTACGGTTTTCTAAAAGTCATGTATGGATGTGAGAACTGGACCATAAAGAAGGCTGAGCACAAAAGAATTGATGTTTTTGAACTGTGGTGCTAGAATAGACTCTTGAGAGTCCTTTGGACTACAAAGAGATCAAACCAGTCAATCCTAAAGGTAATCAACCCTGAATATTCATTGGAAGGACTGATGCTAAAGCTCCAATACTTTGGATACTTGATGTGAAGAGCTGACCCACTAGAAAAGACCCTGATGCTGGGAAAGATTGAGAGCAGGAGGAGAAGAGGGCAACAGGGGAAGAGATGATTGAATGGCACCACCGACTCAGTGGACATGAGTTTGAACAAACTCTGGGAGATCGTAAAGGACAAGGAAGCCTGGCATGCTGCAGTCCATGGGGTCACAAAGAGTTGGGCACAACTCAGCAACTGAACATCTGGGATTATGGATAAGATTTCATGGGAAATGACTGGCCCTGCTCAATAAATAAATAAATAAAACAGATGGGAAGCATAATGGAAGCAGACTACTGGATCACTGAGTTAGATTAAATGGTCTTCAGGGCCCTCTGACAAGGGAGCCTGGGAATTTATGATCCATGGTGACAAGATCCTCCATCTGTTTGTCCATCCAACTGACAGCGCCCTGTGGGGAGGAATGACATCTCATATCCTCCTGGTTCTGGAGCGAGCCCCCAGGGGCCAGGGACAGGTGGCAGGGACAGGACATATTTGTGAATGTTCAAAGACAATATGTGGGACTTCCCTGATGGTCCAGTGGTTAGGACACTGCACTTTCATTTTGGAGAGCATGGGTCCAATCCCTGGTCAGGGACTAAGCTCCCGCAAGCTCCTTGCCAAAAAAAAGAGAGAGAGAGACACACAGAATAAAACACAATCATGTGTGATGATAAGAAGTTCACTCCTGGGCCAGCCCTCCCTCTCACTCGATTTCAGAGGAGCTCTGCCTTGCTCTGGCCACCTCTCCAGTCATGCCTGACCTCCAGCACAGGTGAGATCCTAACCCACCGAGCTGCAGGGATGGGCATCCTGAGACCAGCACTGAGGTCTCTGGGATGACTGGGGCACACCTATCTTTCAAGGGCTCCTCAGAAAGGGGTGCACAGTGCTGAGGGGTCAGGCAGCTGGAGAGAGAAGGGTTCTAATTCCTGCCACATCCCTGGCCACAGCTCAGGTCTTAAAATGATGCTCCACACAGAAACATTCTAACCCTCTTTAACTCATAAGAAACTGGAAGGTCGGGACTTCCTTGGTGGTTGAGTTAGGAATCCATCTGCCAAGGCAGGGGACACAGGTTTGATCCCTGGTCGGGGAACAAAGTTCCAACACACTGCAGGGCAACTAAGCCTGTGTGCCACAACTAGAGAGCCCACGAGGTGCAACTACTGAAGCCCACCTACCCTAGAGCCCACACCCTGCAACAAGAGAAGCCACTGCAATGAGAAGCCCGAGCACTGCTACTAGAGAGAAGCCCTGGCTCGCAGCAACTAGAAAAAGCTTGCACACAGCAACAAAGACCCAGTGCAGCCAAGATTAAATAAAATAAACAAAATAAAGAAAGAAACTGGAAGGTAGCTGCCTTCTGCTAAACCTAGACTAGAAGAGACCTCTACCCTTGGGAAGTCAAGAAACATCTCCATGGGGATCTTGTTCCCTTTAGAGAACCCAGCCTTACTCTGGGGTAGTCTGGAAGTCAGTATTCTTGGGCTCAGGTGTTGAGCCCTCCCAGCTCATGGGAGAAGTGGGTCTGGGGTTTTGTGGCCTTCTGGGCATCTCACCATTCCCTTCTGGGGACCCTGACACTAAGGGGTGGAATTCTGTTCAGAGCAGCAGTCTCAGGTCAGACTGGCCTCCAAGTGGGTCCCATGTTCCCTGCCATGCAACGTTCCCTGCCATGTTTCCGATAACCCAGACAACTTCCGGTGCTGCTGTCTGCCCTGGCCCTGGCTTATCACCAAAACATTTGCAGCTTTGTGATCAGAAGGACAAATCGGATCACTAGCTTTCCAGCTTAAAACTCTTCAGGGGACATTTCCACAACACATACAGCAGACAGAGATCAGCTCCTTTACACACAAAGAACTTTCACCTCACTTTCACACCTGGGAGCCCCAGGGGCAGCGTTTGTATGCCCAGAACCCCAACTCAGTAGTGCTCAGGACAGACTTTGTTAGAAGGAATGCTCTAACTTGGAACTGATCTGCCAGACTCTTCCCTCTGATGCCTCATGGCTCAGTCACACACTTTCTGGAATGGTTGGAATTGAACAGTGGAGATGGCCATTCCCAGGTCCCCCCTTCTGCTCTTAGAACAGTGGGGCCACCTGGCAGTCAGCTCCACAAATCTGGAATTCCAGTTGGGGGTGGGGGTCTTAGAGGTCCTGGTTCCCTAGGAGCAGATTCCTATCTTCTTTAAGGGGAGCTGATTCCCCCAGGGCTGGAAAATGAGAAGTTGTAATTGTTCAATCAAAATAGTTATGTCAGGCTTCCTTGGTAGCTCAGTGGTAAAGAATCTGCCTGCCAATGCAGGAGACATGGGTTCGATCCCTGGTCCAGGAAGATCCCACATGCCTTGGGGTAACTAAGCCTGTGTGTCACAGCTATTGAGCCTGTGCTCTAATGCCCGGAGCCACAACTACTGAAGCCCGCTTGCCCTAGAGTTCATGCTCTGTAGGAAGAGAAGTCACGGCAATGAAAAGGCCACACAACACAGCTGGAGAGTAGCCCCCGCTTGCCGCAACTAGAGAAAAGTTTGTGCAGCAACAAAGAACCAGCATAGCCAAAGATAAACAAATAAAAAAATAATCACAAAATAGTTCTGTCCTCAATGAGGGTGGGGGAGGGGGAGCTGGATCTTAATTTCACCAGCTGGGCTCCTCCTAAGGCAATTTGGGACCAGATTTTGCCTCTCTAGCCCCTCCCACAATCCCTCCCACCATCACACCTCATCATAAGTCATAATTTCCCTGTCTGTGAAATGGGATTATTAACCTGTCATGAGATTTGACTATTTAGGAAATTAGAACTTCTGTGTGTTTGGAGGAGGGGACATTTCTAGGTACGGAAGGAACTCAGGCAGTGTAGGTGGGTGGGAAGGTAGCAAAGATGAGCTTACTGGGGGGTGTTGGGGGTGAGACTTGAAACAGCTGCCTTGGGTGGAGGGTGCTTGTTGGCAGGTTGACCCTGACAGTCCTGAGCTAGTCCCTATCCATCTATCCTGCCTCTCTGAGGCTCTGCACCCTTAAAGTGACACCTGTTCAACAGGAAGGGGCCTCTCAGCCCCTCCCCAGGCTTCAGAACAGCCAGACCCCACCCATCCTGCACAGGTCTGCCAACCCGGCTTCACACAGAGAATTCTGCTTCTTGACCATGCAGCACCAGGATGGAGAGTGACATCAGGTAGTCAGCACTTGCTGATCCCCTCTGGGTGCAGAGCCTGGGTGCCATGCAAGGGAAGATGCTCCAGTCTGAACACCTGGTCCCTGCTTCTGGAAACTGCCAGTAAACTCTGACTGGGACAGAAACCCTGCCCTGGGGAGCTCTCATGGTTAACAGGGAAGGTCTAGGTCTCACCTTGGAGGACTCTAAGACTGATGAGAAACAGCTGCTGTCCTCAGGGAGCTCTTGTTTGAGTAAGAAAAGCAGCCTCCATCCCAGGAAGCCTCCAGTCTAATGGGGGAGATCTGACTGCTTCCCTTAAGGATTTCCCAGTCTGCAAGGGGACCCACAACTCTGGCCTCGGATGTTCCCAGGACATGGGGAAAACTTTGCTGGAGGGAGCTTCTAATCTGTGGGTAAAAACACAGTCTTTGCCATCTAGAGGTCCCCACTCTGACCCGGCAGGGAGGCCGCAGGCCCAGTGACAGAGGGAGGCACAGATATAATTATTACTGATTCAAACACACACATGTCAATCCAAACCCATTTTCTGAGCCACGGGAGAGCCCCCTGAACAGACCGAAATGAGCTATGTGACCCCGGTCGAATCATTTAACCCCTCTGAGCCTCAGTTTCCTCTCCTATAAAATGCTGGAGGTTTCGAGAATGAAGGGAGGTAAAGATATACAGTGAGTGGTACCCAGTAAGGCTGCAATAAACAGTAGCTGCTGTTATTATGAGGAGGGGAAAGAGCGGGCGTGGGGCTTGGGGGTGGGTTCCTGGAAGTGTTCATGCATCTGTGCCTGCATGTGCAGGGGGTGGACACAGGTAGCCCCGTCCTCAGTCCTCAGTGGGGTGATTGATGGCTTCGGTGGGGCGGGTCAGCACAGGCCCAGGCCCGCCTGGAGGGGACCATTGTCTTGGCAAATGAGGTTTGGCTTCCCCACAGGGGCAGCTCCATCTGCTTTTATTTTTTCCATCAGCAGCCTTGGGAATTCCCACCCTCCCAAGGCCTCACACCTCACAAAAATCTATGTAAGGGTATTATTTTGGGGGGAAGGTGGGTGGAGTCCTACCTCCTGCTACATTACAGGTACTGGCCAGCCCTCCTCCTCCTCTCCTAAGCCATCCCCTTGGTGCCCTCATCCCCCAAATGTTATTATCTTGGTTCCCAGACAATTTTGTTGGACCCATCACTTAATCATCAAGTGATAAAATGCCTGCTGTCAGTTCTGGAAGAGGCCAGTGTGGGGCAGAAAGACACCTGGAGTCAGGCAAGCCTGGCTGTGCATCCTGGCCCCAGCATTTAATAGCTGTGTGACCCTGGGCAAGCCAACTAACCTTTCTGGGCTTCAGTCCCACATCTGAAAAGTCAGTGTTTGGGTATTATTTACAGGGCATCGACTATTCTTAAGACTTAGGGCTTTATGTGTATTATCTAATTTAGCCCCTTGAAGTGGACAATATTTTTCAGGTAATAATGACAGTAACAGTGGATCAACATCGGGACAAAGATTTGAAGGATTTGCTCAAGGTCACACAGTAGAGTGAATGGGAGAGTGGGGATTTGAACTTGTGGCCACCTGACTTCAAAGGCCACATTTTGACCATGTCATCTTATGCTTGCTGCTGCTACTGCTAAGTCGCTTCAGTCGTGTCTGACTCTGTGCGACCTCATAGACGGCAGCCCACCAGGCTCCCCCGTCCATGGGATTCTCCAGGCAAGAGTACTGGAGTGGGGTGCCACTGCCTTCTCCTTACTCAGTAACTAATACCAGTGCCGATGCTGTGACTTTTAGATATGACAAAATGGGGGCCTTAACCCATAGGCTGGCACAGAGGGGGGTCCTAAAAACTTGAGGTTCTGCAATTATGTCATCCCAGCTGCTCTGGATTCTGGTACTTGTGCCCCTATACCCACTCAGGAAGATATCTCAGACAGTCAATGCCAGGCCATGGTGTTGTAGTGGGGGGGGGGCGGGTGGCTGCCAAAGCTGGGAACTGGCGTGGGGGCAGGGTCTTTCCTGAGGAGACATGTGCTCCACGGGCCCCCTTGAGAGGAAGGGCTGGGGTTGGACAAACAGAGGGCATGGTGCAGCAAGAGAAGGGAATCTCACCTGAAGGAGCGAGTGGAGTGATGCCCGATGACTCCTCCCCACCCCAGGAACATGCCCAGCTCTTGCTCACCCTAGAATACGGAATCAGGGAGGCCAGGATGCAAAATCTCTCTGTCACATTTCTGGCTGAAACAAGTGAAGGTGCGGGCCACACAACTGCTAAGCTAGTCTGCTGAATTCAGGCAGCTGCTTCCCTGTCTGGTCTATTTCCTCTGTTACAATCAGGCACAGAAATCATCCTCAACTTCTGGAGGCACGCAGAGGCCCTGGTGCCACAGGGACTTTCCAGGAGAATTGCTCCCTCTCCAACTGCCCCAGCTCTGGTCCTTTGCTCTGGAGCCCACTCTGCCCCTGGCCTGGCCAGCAGGATCCAGTGGAACCCAGGGATAACCTATGGTTTGCAATTTTCATCCCTGTCCCCTTAGCCAAGGATTCCATTCATCAGAACAAATATGGACAGAGCACCTGCTGTGTCTCAGGCACTGGGACCGTAAGTGGAACAAGACCCACCCCGACCAGGGAACTGCAGCCAAGGAGAGACAGGGAGGCAAAGGGGAAGCAGGAGGGCTTCCCACAGCATGGGCCATCTGACCTTGGCCTGCAAGGGGAGACATTTCAAATAGAGGGAAGAGTTCAGAGTCCATCAGGGCATGGAGATGACCAGCCTTCTATCATGGCTGAAAACTGATGCTGATGGGGGCATGGTGGGAGGCAGGCAAGGTCGTTAATTTAGTGGAAACAAGGAGCCATTGAGGGGTTTAGGGATAGGGAGAGCGGTGGACTGAACGGTCAGGAAGGCAGTGAAAGTGGCAGGAAGGGCAGTGCACAGGAGTCTGGACAGTGTATGTGTGGGTGTGTGTGTTCTCAGTCCCATTCTTGCCTCTCTAAAGAGAAAGGATCTGGCTGCCAGTTCTGGCTGGGGCTGAAAAACCCAGCTAGGAGAATCCAGAACCTGCCAGACAGGCGATGTTATAAAGTTGCCCGAATTATGCCACTAAGTCCACATCACTGCCTAACTCCTGGAGTCGTGTGCCAACTGTCGTGATGACACAGATGGTCAGAGGGTTTGAGTGATTCCCCAGCAGGTTCAGGGTCCAAAAGACAATCCCCCCAGAGGAAAGGAAGTGGCTTGTAAGTGAGAGACATTGAAAAAGAAACAGAGGGACTTCCCTGGTGGTCCAGTGGCTAAGACTCTGCACTCCCAATGGAGGCGGTTCAGGTTCCATCCCTTGTCAGGGAACTCGGTCCCACATGCTGCAACTACAACCGGGTGCAGCCAAATAAATACATATTTTTTAAAAACAAACAAACAAAAAGAAATGGGTACAAGATGGAGATTTGGAATTGGCAATGAGGCACACGGATGTCTCACAATCAATGACCAGCTGTTGACAACATCAACAGCCACATTGATCTCATTTTGAAAGCAGAGGCCCCTTTTATTCTGATTTTTAAGCTCTGATTTTAGGATAAGGAGAGAAAAGGAGGGAGAGAAAGAGAGAAGAGAGCTTGGAAGAGTGTGTAGAGGGAGGTGATTGTGATAAGGGAGGGGCCATAGTCAGGTTTCTTTTCAGGGTCTCTAAGCCTTGAATTTTGGATCCATTTCCCCCTTTCTGTGGAGCCTCGTCCCCACCTACCCAGAGACTGTAGAATCACCCATGGCCACCGAGTGCCTGCTGCACAGACATTCGATATGGTAAAAAACCGTTTCCACACACATCCCTGTAGGTGGGTGCTATTATCCCCGAGTTATCAAGGAGACACTGAGGCTCAGAGAAGTACGTTCCTTTGTCCAGGATCTGTCCCTCAGCCTCCGTCTGCCTGACTCCGGAGGGGTACTGAACCAACACTAGGGCACTTCTTCCATGCCACCAGGCTGGGAGGTGGGCAGCGTGGAAGAGTGCTCTGAGCAAGAGAGCAGACCAAGGCGAGGGCTGAGGGAGCACCCAGAGGAGCAAGGGAGGACTTAGCGGGAAACCCAAGAGGCCTCACGTCTCAAACCTGGTTCCCTCAGGCGCCTGAGACCCCGGTGCGCGGTTGGAGAAAAGCAGGCAGTGGGCCGGGAGAGGGCCTGAACCGGGGCCAGAAGAGCTAGCCCAGAGCCGTCGGGCTCACTAGGGCGCGGAACTGGTCCGGGTCAGGATGGGAAGGCGCGGGACCACCCGCAGTGCTGGCCGGGGTGGGGGCGCACCTAGAGCCTCCCTCTCCCTGTACACACTCCAGCCCGGTAGGTAGCCTCGCTAAAAGCCGAGGACACTCCTGCCAGCTCTGCCCGGGGCTCGGGGAGTCTTTCGAGCTTCTTCAAACGACGTCAGACTGGGATCCTCAGCCCGAGAGACCACCCGGAGACTCAGAGACAGAGAGACAAAGAGACAGGATTCCACAGGGAGAAGGCTAGTGCGGAGGAGGAGAGTGGGCGAGAAATGAGTCCGGGAGAGCGAGGCGAGGACGCACGCGAGGCAGTGTCAGAACGTGGAAAAGTCGGTGCCCGGAGGAAGGTGGGCAGACGAGGAGCCCAGGAGCAGAGCCAGGAGCTGAGGGGAGACGCGTCGAGGAGGGGAGGCGGCGAACCCACAGACCGACGTGTCCGAGGGCCGGGAGGACAGGGAAGAAAGCAGCATCCTCACTTCCAGCCTCGGTCCCCAGCGCGCCTGGCTCCTGAGCGCTCCAGGTAGCCCACCTTTGTCCGGGCGCGCAACCAGGTGAGGCAGGAGGGCGGGGCCGGGGGCGGGCCAAGGCCATGCCTTACCTGTCTGACCGGCGGGGCGGGGGCCGAGGGGCTCGGGGCCGAGCGCCTGCGGGAGCCGAGCGCAGCAGAGGGCAGAGCCTCGAAGCCAGGACCTCGCGGAGAGGTGCGCGGGCGGCAGG
>NW_011494861.1:2097599-2104107 GCF_000754665.1 Bison bison bison
GGGGCTGAGCGCTTAGCTGCGGCGAGTCTGGCCGAGCAGGGGCCGGCGGTTCTCCAAAAGGATTATTCCGCCTAGGCTGTCAAATGGGACGGAAGAAACGCCCGGTACGAGGAAGGCGGGACCGCGCACCGCGGGGCTTTTGCAGCTTCGGAAAGTGAGCGGAGTTGGGGGCGAGGTTCTGGGAGGGGTCGCTCTTCCATGTGGGATTCCAGGGGGTCTTTAAAGCTCTATCAGGTGAGACTCGGGCGCACTAACGGCTGCACTAGAGCCCCCTCCCCACTCTCACACCCTGGGAGGGAAGGGGAAAAAGACAGTCCCCCTACCTAACACACACACACACACACACACACACACACACACACACAGTCCGCTTCTCGCCACGCCCCGTCCAAAATAGGTCTGACGCTCCAAAACCCGGTCCAGGCAGGACAAAGCCAGCGCTCGGGGCCGGCTCATTCATCACTCGCAGAGTGCCGACCCTGGGAGTCCAGGAATGCTATGTATGGGTCCCGCGGCCCCCATAACTCACGGCGGGGTCAGTGGGGCCACCAGCACAGCAAAGATCAAAGAGCGGTGGGGCGGGCCGGGTTTGCGCGAATCATCAGTCTTGCCTGGCCCCCAGAGCTGTCCCAGCGGCTTCCATTTCGACTGTCTTCTTTCTCCAGAGGGTGGCAAATTATGGCTCAGAGGTTTAAGAGCTCCGCTCTGTAGTCAGGCTAGATGCCTGGTCTCCTTTTCTGATGCCATTCCCCTTCTCCTTCAAGTGGCCTAACCTCTCTGAGCTCACCGCTAGCCCTAACTCTCAGGCATCAAGGATTAAGTGCAACGGCTGTGTAAGGAGATAATGTTCCTCAGGTCCTGGCCCCACAGCATATGATCTAGAAAAATTATCAACTATTGTTATTGTAATAGGAATATTATCAGCCTGTGGGGCTCCAGTATGGATTGGGTTATGAGCTGAGCAGAGACATGATCTGATTTGTTGTTTAGTTGGTAAGTCATATTCTACTCTTTTGTGACCCCATGGACTGTATAGCCTGCCAGGCTCCTCTGTCCATGGGATTTCCCAGGCAAGAATACTGGAGCAGGTTGCCATTTCCTTCTCCAGGGGAATCTTCCTGACCCTGGGATTGAACCCGAATTCAATCTGCATTGGTAGGCGGATTCTTTACCGTTGAGCCACCAAGGAAACCCTGCATGATTTGATTCAGGTTTTAACTAACGGGCTCTGATTCCCAAAGTTAAGAATAGACTGCATTTGGCAAGGACAAAAGCAGGGAGACCAGCTGGAAACTGCGGCAGAAAAGAGGCAGTGGTAGCTTGGGCCTGGGAGGACGACAGTGGGCATGATTGCCCCTGTCCAGGATGAAGCTGTGGCCCAGCATTTACTGAACCAGAAGTGAATTATTGGCTCCTCTGGTTCCAATGCTGTTGTGATGGATATTCATCGGTAGGGTGATCTTTTGGATTCTGTTCTCTGGGGCCTCCCAGAGTGATGCTGTGGAGAAAAGTAGATGTTAGGAGAAGTCTGGAATCCTGCCCCATCCAGGTTTTGGTGACTCTGGGCCTCAGTTTCTCCATGTTTGAATGGCCAAAGTGGAAACAACTCAAATACCCATAGCCTGATGAGTGAATAAACAAAATGTGGTATATGCATGTGGTGGAATATTGACCACAGAAAGGAATGAAGTACCAATACATGCCACAGTCTGGATGAACCTTGAATACAGTATGCTATGTGAAACAAACCAGACATAAAAGGCTGTGTATTGTGTGATTTACATAAAATGTTCAGAATAGGCAAATCCATAGAGACAGAAAGTTTTCTAGGGGATGGTTGCCAGGGGTTGGGAGAAGGCGAGAGTAGGAAAGTGGCTGCCAATATGTGTGTGGGTTTTTCTTTTTGGAGCAAAGAAGATGTTCTAGAATTAGATATTGGCAATGGATGCACAATTTTGTGACTATATTAAAAACCACCGAATTGCATGCTTTAAAAATGATTCTTTATTGAATTATATTTATTATTTATTTAATTATATCTCAGTAAAGCAGTTATTTTTAAAAATTGGCAGTTGAGCTGGATCAAGGTCTCTTACCCTGTGGTCCAGGATGACTTCAGAGGGCCCGGCAACCCCTAAAATGTGAATAACAGTTAGTGTTTCTGTGCACTTCTGTGGATAAAGTTTCAAAGTTCAAGAAGAAATGATCTGCTAGGTCCCCCTGACCAACAAGGGGGTCAATGACACTAGAAAGTCAGCAGAACCTTGGGGAGGAAATGGCATGGGGGCTCTGCCCTCGTTGATGATATATTGGAGGCTGTCCAGTGTTACTGGGGTAGTAAGGCCAGGGCTGTGACCTGAGTCTGAGGCCAGCAGTGGACCCCAGGATCTGTGGCAGCTGTATAGGTCTGGCCTCACATCAGAAGGCCAGATGAGCAGGGAGAGGTGCTGATTTCAGCTGTAGCCCCTTATCTTTAGGCATATTGGGCCATGAGGATGTACGTTCCCCTTCAGGGCATTTGGGGGGGGGGTTTCCTGCTGCCCGGGGAAATGGAAATAGCAAGAGGGGCACAGCTATGAATGTTTTGGATGGGGTTTTGAAAGGTGTGATGGCTGGTCCAGAGTGTTTGCTCTAGGGGCTTAGGTGGTGTGTGTGTGTGTCAACCTTAATATCATCATCATCACAGCCATTAATTGGGTATTTACATGCCAGACATTGTATACTTTGTGTCTTTACAAACATTATCACACGTATTCCTTGCTCAACTCTATGCAATTGGTGCTACCACGATCCCATTTTACAGATGAAGACATTGAGATTCATCTGGTTAAGGGGCAGTGGTAGGGAGAGAAGCAGCAGCCTCTCACAGCAGGGTGTGAAGGGCACCGTGGGGAGTGCATTCTGCAGCTCTTGCTTGTTTGTGAAAGCAGCTCTTCTCTGCACACCACCACCTAGAGCCCGCCCACTGAAAAGCAAAGAGGTCTTTGCTCTTCATCCAGACTCAATAAGGACTCATGTCAGGCAAGTGTCAGTGAGTCACTATCCACCATCATTTCATTCCTTCAGATTCTTTCATTCGCTCATTGGACACACATTCATTTAGAACCTGGATCTGGCCAGGCATTGGGGAGGTGCTGAACCCAGAGAATGAATGAGGCTGGGCCTCTGCTCAGGGGGTGTCCCAGCTGGCTGGGTTCCTGAGCATTGCGGTGAATCCCACTGTCAGCACTGTCCACTGGTGACAGTGGGATTGTCACCAGGCTAAACTTGGCTGACTCTCTTGTGGCTCCTCCTGCCTTCCTGTGTCTGGTGTCCTGGGAACCTTAGGCAGGGATGGGATGGATGCTATGTCCTGTGATCATCCTGGGAACAAAAGGAAATATCTTAGGGGTCTGGACACTTCATTTCTTGTTGTTACACCCTGTTCATTCATTGTGTGTTGTTCAGTGAACCCCAGGAATCTTCCTTTGTCTGTGCAGTCTTGGCAAAATTCTTACATCTCATCTTCTCTCAGTTTCAATTTAAATGTCTCTAGGGACTGAGTTTCTTTCTGTTCCTACTGAAGACCCTCAGGAACCTGCTGCAGTTAGCAAATAAGCTCTTTCTCCTCCTAAACATCTACCCTTCCTTCCCAGGTACCCTCCTACATATTGTTGTTATGGTGAAGAATATGCAAATAACTTTGAAAAACAGACTCCCAGCAAATGGGTATTCAAAAATGTAATAAATTAACTCCATAATGTAATCTAGGTCCCATGACCATCCATCATGCTGATGTGATTACGATACGAAAAATCAGATGCCGTGTGGACAGAAGTGACAGATGACTCTCACAGAACTCTCTCATGGTCCCATGCTGATTCAGCCCCCTGCCCCTGCCTATCCCCAGCTTCTTGGCCCCTTTGGAACCCAAGGTCATCAGAGGTTTAGGGAACATCTGTCCAGCCTGTTCATTTCACAAATGAGATGGAGGCCTTTTGGGGAATGGAGTCAGATTAGTTTGATCCCTCCTCATCTGTCTCCTAGCCCCCCTTCCTCTGTTAATCGCTAGCTCTGAATCCAAAGCCCCAAACAGGTATTTTTATCCAGTTTCTAGTTGACAAGGTAGGTACCCCAGGGTCAGACAAAGCTGTTTGGACCTCAGTGTCCTCACTGGAAAAATGTGAGTTTTGGGGTGTTTGTCTACCAAGGTTTCTCTGAAGTTCTTCAGCTGTGTGTGGCAGGAGACCTCTGAGTGGCTTGCACTATGTCTTCTTAGGGCAGGGGGCTGGAGCTTAGGGTCAATGGAAGGAACACTGGCATGAGTCCCCAGGTCACTTGCATTGTGCCTTGGAGGCTACTCCGAAACAGTGACTGGGCTCTGAGCTTCTGCTACCTAGAGCTCCATCCTAAGGGACTTTTCACAAGGAATTGCCCCCTTAAGACTGCCACTTTCTGTTACCAATGAAAATGCTGCATGAGCAACCTCCAGGGAGGGGCAAAGAGGGACACTCATTTCCCCCAGTTTCCCAAGCATCCACAGTGATTAAGTCTCAAGGAGCCAGGGGACACCTGCCTACAAACAAGTGAGCTGCTCAGCTGGCTCCATGTGGAAATGGTCCTCTCCTATGTGATGTGGGCAGGGTCTCCAGATCTTGGGAAGGATTGCTGTGCTGCCAGGCACGTCCATTTCTAAATTAAATCCTTCATTCTATTGGGTTAAACATTGCAATTTTATAAAATGCAGACTTTCCCTAAGCAATTAGGGTGGTTGCAATTCCCATACTTTCTTTGGCATCAGCCCCCTGGGAGCTTGTTAAAGGGCCAGTGCCCCATTGTGCACCCCGACTGATCTCATAGGTCTGGGAAGCCCAGGTTCCAAGTGTTTAATGGGCTCCCCGGGGATTTTGATGCAGATTTCCTGGGACTGCTTCTGAGAAATGCTCTGTTGGCATTTTTGGCTTAATGGGCCAGGTTACTTATTCTCTCCCCCATCACCACTGCCATATGAAGTGTGTGAATGCAGGTTTGAAAGCATCTGGGGTGAAAGGGGTGCAGGTTGCTGATACTAAGCAGTAAACAGTAAACTTTCTTGGCTAGATCTGTGTACCAACAGATGGGCATGATTTCTAACAAGCTTTTGTGTCCCTGGAGGTCAGAGACAAGATCCCCAGATTTCTGTCCCTGGTCTGTTGTCTATACTCCACAGCCACTACCCTGACCTTAGTTTTTCCACCTGTAAAATAAAGGAGTTGAAAATAAGTTGAAGCCCTGGAGTTAGAATAGAAGTCAGAACTGGGTTTGTATTCCAGCTGTGTGATTTGGGCAAATTAGGAAACATCTCTGAGTCAGTTTTACCATCTATGAAGTAGGACTGTAAAATGGAGGCTTGGCTGTTATTGTTAATGAAAAAATTAAAGAAATCAATACTTGAAACATAGTGGGTGTTCATGTTAGGAATTATTTTTAATATTAATATTATTTCTCAGGATCCTCTCAGCCCTTCCAGAGTCCATGCCTCTGGGGAACATTCGGGCTATAAAGTGAAGTGGCAGAAGACATCTGTGTCCACACCCTCCGCCAGTAGCTGTGTAACTCGGGCAGGTTACTTCACCCCTCTGACCCTTGTTTGGCTCATCTGTAAAACGGGGACAATAATAGCAACTGTTGCAGTGGAATTGTTTTGAGAATTTAGTGAGCTGGTTCACGGACACACTTAGCTCAGTCTCTGGCACTTAGCTTGTTCTTGTGCTTTGTGTACATGCTCAGTCGTGTTCGACTCTTTGAGACCCCATCCCATGGATTGTAGCCTGCCAGGCTCCTCTGTCCATGGGCTTATCCAGGCAAGAACATTGGAGTGAGTTGCCATTTCCTCCTGCAGTGGATCTTCCTCACCCAGGGATGGAACCCCTGTCTCCTGCGTCTCCAGCACGGGCAGGCGGATTCTTTACCGCTGAGCCACCTGGGAAACGGCTCTATAAATGTCAGCTGTTGTTACGATGCATATCCCGGGAGGTTTTTTCTTCTTGGGAGGTAAAGACTGGCTGCATTTAGGCTCCAGATGACGGTGGGAACGGGGACGTCCCAGGTGCTCGCCGGCCCTCCCCTATCCCCGCCCCGGAGCCGGCGGATTCACTTTCGGTTGGGCAGCTGAGATTCCGGGGATGGTGACTTTGGAGCTAGCGGTAGATGTCGCTGTCCAGAGTGCCCGTCTGTGACCTACAGTGGCTCTCACCAGCAACACCTACCCGCCCTCGTCCCTTACGTCCTAAAGCGAGAGAAATGCCCTGAGGAGGAAAATATGTTGCGATCCGAAGTGGAGACCAAAGTTGTGTGGGTTTTTTTTGCGCTCACCTTTAATTGAAAGGAAGCGGTGTGGCGCAGCATCAGCAGACTTGGGATCATTTTGGCGCCCGGACAGGGCCCACCCCTGTGACAGCCCCTCCCTCCCGCACCCGTGGTTGGCTGAGCGGGGAGTGGGCGTGGCTGGAAGCCGGCGTTAGGACCCGGCGGAGCGCCGCGGACGTCA
>NW_011494861.1:2104252-2138471 GCF_000754665.1 Bison bison bison
GCCGGGAATCGAGGCGGGAGCCGGTACGGGGAGAGAGGGGAGGGGCGGGATTCTCGCAGGGGAGGAATCTAGCCTCGCAGAGGGTGAAGTCCTAATTCCAGCCTAGTTTCGCTTTCCGCGTGTCCAGTTCTACGTTCCCGGCCCTGCGCATCCAGTTGTTCCCTCTGAGGCCGCTGCCGTGCCCTTTTATGCGGGCACAACTCTGGCCTTTCCTAGCGCCACAAGACTGCAGGCCGAAGCGGCCAGTGCACAGAGGCTGATCGCAGGCGTTAGGCTGCCTCCCAGCTCTAACACCTGCGTGGGGCGGGGGTGGTGGGGGGCGCTTTCCCAGCTGCTCTGGTTCTATGAGAAGGGACGGGCAGCCCTACCCGGTTTCCCTCCCAGGTCGAGGGGAGGGGTAGTGGGAGTGGGCGGGCCCTGCGGCTGCCTGGGCCTCTGGAACTAGCTCCTGCCCCACCCCCCAGGTGTCTGGAAGGATGACCACGCTCACGCGACAGGACCTCAACTTTGGTCAAGGTAGGGAGGCTGGACCTGGGGCAGGGGGCGAGGGAGGGCCAGGGCTAGTGGGCTCCCCCGCCCTCCACGAGCGCACCGGGTTCTGTCCCCCTCTCAGTGGTGGCCGATGTGCTCTGCGAGTTCCTGGAGGTGGCGGTGCACCTGATCCTCTACGTGCGTGAGGTCTACCCGGTGGGCATCTTCCAGAAGCGTAAGAAGTACAACGTGCCTGTCCAGGTGAGCCCCCACAGCCAGGTTGGGTGCACTGGGTCACCGCCGAATCACAGAGCGGATGGAGAGGGGATTTTTAACTCTCTTCCACCTTCAGGCTCAGCGCCCTCATTCCTCAGCGGCCTGACCTTGCCTTCTAGTTCACAGAAGCAGCTAATAGCTCCACAACCTCCCATCCCTCACTGCCATGGCATCTCCTTCCCTCCTCTCTGAACTGGGAATTCCCCTTGCCAGAAGTTAGGGACCAGCTCCTCTGATTAGAGTCCCCCTGCCCCGCCATCTTTGATTTTTAAAGGTCTCCTGAAGCTGATGAATGGTTAGTTTGGAGGGGATTCCTATAAACTCAGGCACCTTCTCTCTCCTCTCGTTTACCCTAATTGTAACAGTTTGTTTTAGGTTAAAAGGCACAGGAAGCAGTAAATACATGTGACTATATCATCAGCCTCTAGAAGTTCTTGCCCCTTAGAAAGCACTCAGTAAATATTAGAACAAATGACTGAACACTCTGAGACGGCAATGGCACCCAACTCCAGTACTTTTGCCTAGAAAATCCCACGGACCGAGGAGCCTGGTAGGCTGCAGTCCATGGGGTCGCTAGAGTCGGACACAACTGAGCGACTTCACTTTCATTTTTCACTTTCATGCATTGAAGAGGGAAATGGCAACCCACTCCAGTGTTCTTGCCTGGAGAATCCCAGGGACGGGGAAGCCTGGTGGGCTGCCGTCTATGGGGTCGCACAGAGTCGGACACGACTGAAGCGACTTAGCAGCAGCAGTAGCAGTGACTGAACACTGGAAGGTGGTGGAAGCTTAAAAGATATGGGTGGGGGTGGGGAACAAAAAACAACAAAAAGATGTATAGGGAGAATGAAAAACAAGAATCAGCACTGACTGAGTACCCACTGCGTAGCATGCTTCCCTGGTGGCTCAGTGGTAAAGAATCCACCTGCCAATGCAGGAGATCGGGGTTCAATCCCTGGGTCCAGAAAATCCCTGGAGAAGGAAATGGGAACCCACTCCAATATTCTTGCTTGGAGAAGTGCATGGATAGAGGAGCCTGGTGGGCTCCAGCCCATGGGGTTGCAAGAGTCAGACCCAACTTAACAACTAAACAACACTGTATACTAGGTACTTGTCTCACTTAATCCTCCCTTTTTCTTTTTAAATGAGATCTTCCACAGATGAAGTAAGCAAAGAGGAGTTAAGCCTGAGGCCACTCAGGTCCTTAGTTCCAGATTCTTAATGTTTGAAATGGATTAAATTCCTGAATCTCTTCTCTGGAAAAATGCCCGTATACCCAAACCTCCACAATTTAGAGACATCTTAGACTCTGGAGGAGCTCAGTGGCCTCGCATTAGGAACTCCTAATGCTGTATTAAATGCTGATGTTGGGACTGAATTCTTAGGATCTTCTAACTTCTTCCCCTCTGTGGATAGTTCAGTTCTTAGCCTCATGCTGGGTAGTCTGTTTCTTAGCGGGGAGCCCTAGGGAAGAGCTGGGCCTTTCTCCAAAGGCAGGCAGGGCCTTGGGCAGCTGGAGAGGGTGTCAGGGGTCCCCCCATCAGTGCTGCAACCTCACCAGCCATCGTGGGGGTTGTGTGTAGATGTCCTGTCACCCGGAGCTGAACCAGTATATCCAGGACACATTGCACTGCGTCAAGCCACTCCTGGAGAAGGTGAGAACACCAGGCCCCCAGCCTACCCTGCCTCCAGTGCCCCTCCATGCTCCAGGATGGGGCAATGCTGGGACACTTTCGGGTCCATATGACTAATAACACCCAGAAGCCTATTCCCTGCTCTCTGGAGACCACCCTTGCCCAGGGACAGGCCCCAGGGCATGTGGGTATGTTCAAGGCATGCTGGGCCTGGAGCCTTGGTTCCTGGAATTCGCTGAGTGGGACCTGCCTTGAGGGTTTTGGGTCGTTCTCCCAAGTTCCTTTCTCTCCCTCTGCCCCAAGTTCTGTCTGGGCTTGGCCCTTCAGGGATTCCTCCCTCTATCTGTTCTGCTCCCTGAGACATCCTAGCATCACAATGGGACCCAGCATCCTTTCCTCTCCGTGGGTACCACTGGGGTGCCTGCTCAACTTCTCAAACCTCTTTCTGGGATCCCAGGGACTCTGGGCCTGGAAGCTGAGCAGGACTGAGAGTGTCTTTCCCAACCTTCCCTGGGCAGGGAGCAGGTGGCAGGGAGTGGAGTGGGCGGGGGAAAGGGGAGGCAGGGACCCAGCTCTGGAGGAGGGGGTTCTTGTCCTTGCAGAATGACGTGGAGAAAGTGGTGGTAGTGATTTTGGACAAGGAGCACCGCCCAGTGGAGAAATTCGTCTTTGAAATCACCCAGCCCCCGCTGCTGTCCATCAGGTGCGCTGCCTTGCTCCCCATCCACAGGCTCCCTAGCAATACCCCTACTCTAACCCCTTTAAGGCAACCCCCGAATGCCTTGCTAAAGGCCCGCGAGGACACGTGGTGAGGTGTGCCACCCTAATGAGGCCTGTTAGTGGCCGAGGCACAGCTGGCCACCCAGCAGTCTCTGTGGACGTCACACAGGTTACACAGAAATCCCTCCTGTATCACACCTGGAAAATCACGGCATTGGCGAATGGCTGGTCCCAACCTCATTTTATAGATGCAGAAATCAATCAACTGTGTCCTGGTTCTCAGATGATCTTGACCTGGTCACCCAGAGCCAGGACACAGACCCAGTTTCCTGACTTCCCAGTCAAGCATCCAGTCCATAGTCAACTAGAAGTTGACCTTGGGTGGCTGTGTTGGGCTGGTCAGCTGCCAGCTTCCTGTGGTAAGGTCAGGGCACTAGAATCTGTCCCTACTTGCTGTGTGGCCTCAAGCAAGCCCTGTCCCTTCCTGGCCTGGTGTCCTGGTTCTTAGACTGGGTTGCACATTAGAACCACCTACTAGGGTTCCTTATGCTCACCACCAACCGGTTCTGACTTAATTAGCCTGGGACGGGACAAGGCTTTGGTTTTAAACTCCCCAGAGGATTTTAACCATGTGGAATCAAGTAGGCAGGCCCTCAGAAGCGCCAGGCCCTCTACGCCCAGGGCTGCTTCCAGGGTTGATTGCCTGCCAGAGGGAGGGGGGATGCCCATGTGCTGGGAGAACCTCCTCCTCTCTCCTTCCCAGCTCCGACTCCCTGCTGTCTCACGTGGAACAGCTGCTCCGAGCCTTCATCCTGAAGATCAGTGTGTGTGATGCTGTTCTGGACCACAACCCCCCAGGTGTGCTCGTCCCCACCCCTTCCCTGGGCATTTCCATGGCTCCGTGTTGGCCTGTGTCCTTGGGTCCCTGCTTGGCTGCACCAAGCCTCCTCTCTTCCTTCCTGCCTTGTAGAACCCCTCTTAAGAACCCTCCTACTTGAGGAGGCCTCCCTGATTGACTCCACCTGGGGTTAAGTCTCCCTGTTGAGTGTCTTGTCTGAGCACTGGGTTCACACTCTGTGGAGCTGCCGTGCCAGTTAGGCTGTGTGGGAAAAGGCTGTGTCCAGTGGCAGGCATGGGGTGGCCCAGGCTTGACCGAACTCTGGCCTTTTTAGGCTGTACCTTCACTGTCTTAGTGCACACGAGAGAAGCCGCCACTCGCAACATGGAGAAGATCCAGGTCATCAAGGTGAGAGATGGGACTGGTGTAGGATGGTGGGCAGGAGACAGTCGGGAGGCGCTGAGAATGAGAGTTCTGTGTCAGAAGGGGTGTTGCCTCAGCCGGGTACTCATCACACTGCTTATGGCAGCGCCTGGCATCAGTAGCTCTCCTGCATCAGCTCTGTGGTCACCACCTTGTCAGCGCCCCACCTGGGCACTCAGCGCTGAGAGGAGGGGAGCCTTGATCCAGTTTCCAAACTGGTGTTTGGGGCATGTTGAGTCACCGGGGCTCCCAGGCCAGCTCAGATCTACAGACTAGGCCTTTCTGGTGGGGGAACCTGGGACTCTGCACCACAGCAATTCTCTGGTGGCTCTGATGCTTCCTGATGTCTGAGGATGCCAGTTCTGGAAGGGGAGTGGGGAGCAAAGTGAAGATGGGCAATGAGCCAGCCCCCTGCTACCCTTCCCTTGGTCCCCTCCCCAGGACTTCCCCTGGATCCTGGCAGACGAGCAGGATGTCCACATGCACGACCCCCGACTGATACCTCTAAAGACCATGACATCAGACATCTTAAAGGTGAGCTGCTTGGGGCCCCTGTGCTGAGGCCTCACCAGATGGCTTGTGGACAAAGGCTCAGGGGAAACGACAGGGCATGCTTGGCATAAGGCTCCCAATCCTTTCTTCTCTTAACCCCTGGCAGTGGCCACACAGCCCCACCCTGGGCAGAGACCCCATGGGTTCCCCAAAGGAGGTGCCCTGGTTGTCTGTCTGACTATGGTGTCTATTCCTGTCTATCAGATGCAGCTCTACGTAGAAGAGCGGGCGCATAAAAGCAGCTGAGGGTGCACCTGCCCTCCCCAGTACCCCCCAGGAAAGCCACGACTGTCGGACTTTGGGGGCCCAGCCTTGGGCCGTGCTGCAGGGCCACCCTGATTCCAAGTGCTCTTATTGTCTCTGTGTATGGACCACCCCTGCCTCCAGCCCTGGGCTGCTCAGGCCTGGTTGCCTTCGTGGAGGAATCGCTCCCTTCTCCGCCAGGAGGGCAGGGAAGAATGCTGGGACCTCAGTTTCTCAGCCTTCTGGGATTTGGCCGGCCAATGCTGTCTGTCTCAAACACTGTGCTGTGAGTTGTTTCAATAAAGCGCTCCCAGGGCTGAGCCGCACTGTCACTATCTGGAGGGAAGGGGCTGCTTCTCTGCCCAAGTGCCAAGGACCTTGTAGCCCCACCCCTGGCCCCAGTCCCAGGCGAGTTCTGCTGAAAACGTTTATTACAACAAAAAGTCAGAGCTATGTGACAGTAAGCCCAGGTCAGGGCTGGGGCTGCCCCCTAACAGGCTCAGCTCTTGCCTGCAAGGGACCTTTGGCACTCGGCTAGCCCAGGCAGAGGACGGATGGATGGCTGTCAGAGGACAGTCAGAGATGGCTTATGGAGATGGAGTGTGGAGGGAAGGTGGGGTGCCTCCTCTGGCCCCGGCAAGGTCTAGGGCTGCGCCATGGCGTGGGGCGGGTTCCTGGTCACCCTGTGGCTGATGACAACGCTGCTGTTGGTGACACGGGGCCCATACCAGCCTGCCCAGAACTGGGTGTCCTTGCCCCCGTGCTGAAAGAAGATGTGGCGGACTCCTGGAGGGTAATCCGAGAAGGTGTGGGAAACCTGGGGGGAGGGGAGAGACAGCAATCACTAGGACTGGAGAAGTGATGATGGCTGAGCTGAGGAAGGGAAGGGTGGAGCCAGGTCCTGCAAGGGAGAGCCTCCCGGCCAGAAGGCAGGAGCTCCAGGCAGTGGACTGGGGCATTCTGGGCCCTGGGGCTGCCCCTGATTTCCTGCCATCCTGGCCTTGGGAGAAGCAGGTGGCAAGGGGCAAGCAGGTGAGGCCTCACCTCTGTCCACTTGGCATCGTTCCACTGGTGGATGTTCACGGGCGGGGGCTCGAAGGAGGCCAGGACGAGGTAGTCGGCCGAGGCCAATTGTACTCGGATCTGGTAGGTGCAGCCACAATCTGCTCTAGGGGCGAACCTGTGGGAAGGCGGGGCTCAGGACTAGGGACCCCAAGACAGGCGGCCCTGGAAGCAGGCAACCAGCAGGCCCATTAACTGGGGCCCCGAGTTTCATTGCCCTGCTCTGCCCATGAGGCCCAGGTGGCTGCAGTGCTCCCTGTGCCCCACTGTGCCCATTGGAGTACAGTCTGCTCTGGGCCTCAATGAGCCCATCTGAGAAAAGGGGCAACAACCTTCTTGGGTGTTCCAGTGGAGATTTCAATGTAATCTTTTTTTTTTCAACCTAAAAAGCAACAGGCTCTCTACAGAGATAAAGGCCTGGGCTGTCAGATGTGTGTCACCTGTACATTTTAATGGAGGTTTGGGAGGGAGGGCTTGTGTGATGGGGCTGACACAGAGCTCAGCCTCTGGTCAGCCCCACTGTATCCTCCGAAACCTCTGTAGCTCTGCACACCTCAAACCCCACCCTCTACCCTCAGAGTGGTGGGCCTGGTTGGCACTGGGGCTCAGCTTCTGCCCTGAGCCAGGCCAGAGTGTTGCAAAGCACTGGGCACAGAACAGGAGCTTGGGATAGAGTCGTGGGATGAACGGTTAAAGGGGCAGGGGCAGCAGACAGGCAAGGAGGCATGTGAGTATCTGTGAGGTCCAAGGAGGCTGGGTTCTGGTATCTTTTGCTCCCATGCCTGTTTGTGACAACACATCTGTAGGCCTCAGTCTCCCCATCTGTAAACTGGGGTTAAAATCTACTGGTGCAGGGCAGTGGTGGTGGTGGGAGGCAGGTGTTGAATGAGTAAGTGCTGGCTCTGTCAGCAGGAAGGAGGGCAGCCCGTGCCCCAGGACACTGCCGGGTTCAGCAGGCACTCCCTACAGGGGATCTCAGGAAGAAAAGAGGGAGGGCTGCAGAGTGTGGGACTCAGGTGGGGGCCCCCACTCACCAGTCCTTAACCACGATGTCCGGCCGGAACTTGTCCAGTAGCTCCTCCCAGTAGCCCTCAGCTTTGAGGTCTATTATCTGGGACTTGAGACACATGCTGGGGAGCAAAGGGAAAGGCATGTGTTTGCAGGCATGGCCTGGACCCAGGGGGGTAGTTCAAGGGACCCAGCAGTCCCCGCTCGATCACTGCGGGCCAGTCACTGCTGCTGTGGACTCTGGCTCCTGCTTCCTGGCAGTCCCGTGGGGAACATGCGGGGAGCCTGACCCACTTGTGTTGGGCTGCATCCATCCCAGTCCTTAGGCCCAGTCTCCCAGCACCCTAAGAAGGGCACCTGTAAACTCAGGTCCCTAGACTGGGGACAGCCTGTATCTCCCTTGACTTAGCCTCACCACCAAAACAGGCTCCCTGCCTCCTCAATCTGCTCTCCACCCCTGCTGTCTCTTAACGTGGCTGCTGAGTTGACTCCTGCTCTAGGCAGCAGTAGACCCTGAGCTGGTTTTGGGAACCCTCTCCCTGGAGCTTCATGGGCAGGCCCTCACTTAGGCCTTGGGATTTGGCAGGTGTCTGGACCCTCCTCCTTCCACACAGCTTCTCGACTCATTCTGTCTTACTCATAGGACGTGACAAAGTACTTCTTGACTTTGGAGTCAGGAAAGCCTGTGCCGTGTGCTCCGGGGAGGCTCTCCACCTTCCACTGGTCCCCTCCGTTGGAGTCGATTTTCCAGGATTTCATATCCTCTAGGAAAAAACAGAAGCCCCAGGGAGATCCCTTGTGTGAATGCTCAGTCTGGCCCTCTCCACTTGGTCTTGGGAGGCGGGGCAGGGGTTGGGGAGGCTCAGATCTCAAGGCATGCCCCCCACGCCACTTTGAAGCCACCCTGCAAAGACCCACCCCCCACTGCTCCACATTCCGACCTGTGCTCATCACATCAGCTCTGATCTGGGACCCTCCCCTCCCACTTTCCCACTTTGTTTCTGATCGGCTAAATTCCTGACGTGAAGCTGGTGGCAAAAAAAAAAAAAAAAGTATAAGCAGAAATTCTAAACCAAACTTTCCTCACTTCCGTATTGCCGGCGGGGCTCTGGGAAATACCCAAGTTTCAGTTCTCAAACCACTGAATGACGCAGGGCCCGTGAGGGTAATTCTGTTCTGAACGGTTAGAGGTGAGTTCATCCCACCTCAGACCACTTTCTGGCAGTCCCCCTGAAGTCAACGTCTGGGAGGTCAACTACGGAACTGAGATCCAAGGGGGGTTTGCTGGTGGGTGGTGGGAACCTGCTGCCCTGGGCAGGACGGAGGACTCGGGGTCTGGGCATCCTCTGGGTTGGTGCTGTGTAGTAACTGTGTATTTGCGGACAGGTTCCCCACCAGGTTGGCAGAGTAGGTTTGGAGGCATAAGGCTGTCCTTTCTGTCTCCCCCGAAAAAGTGATTCCTCTCCAGGCTTTCCAGAACAATCACCAGGGGAGCTTTTCCAAATTATTCCTTTGTTCCCTCTACTAGGACTTCCCTGGAGCTCATATGGTAAAGAATCTGCCTACAGTGCAGGAGACCTGGGTTCAATCCCTGGGTCAGGAAGATTCTCTGGAGAAGGGAATGGCAACCCACTCCAGTATTCTTGCCTGGAGAATCCCATGGACAGAGGAGCCTGGGGAGCTATAGTCCACAGGGTCGCAAAGAGTTGGACACGACTGAGCGACTAACACTACTACACTACTCCCTCTACTAGGAGCCCACATCTATTCCCCAGGTTCCCTGGGGGCCCCCCAGCAGAGAACCGGAAGAATTCAGAAATCCAGGAGCTGGGCTACTACCCAGGGCAGGCCCACTGGGAGAGCTGAGCAAGGCTGGGTGGCCAGCTCTGCAGGGCTGGATGAGCCAAGCTGGTGGCCTGGACCAGCTGGGCAGCTTCTGAGCAGAATTGGGGGCAGGCCAGGAGACTGAGTGGGGCGCTGTCTATGGGGCTGAGGAACTTTAGTAGTCAGGACCAGACTCCAGAAGCTGGGCAGTTCTAGATCTTTGGGCAAGACACTCATCTTGGGGGGGCCTCATACTCCCCATCTATAAAATGGACCCTGCCTTTTTTCTTTGGCTAACCTACATGATGCTCGTGAGAACAGAGAGAGAAAACAAACATGAAAAGGGTTCTAAGCATACAGACTAGGCCTCTTAATCAGTTGCTGCTATATCCCAGCAGGAAGCATGATGCCTGATATGAAATGAAGGTGCTAACAAAGGGGAAAAAAGTAAACAAACCCTGGCAAATATAAGAGAATGTAAGCAAAACTGGAGCCTCAAACCAGGTGATCGTAGTCACCTCTCAAAATTCGTCCTCTGTATCATGAGGTGACAGGAAGATAATGACTCAGACCAGGTACATAGCCAGCTTGCACATAGCCCTTAGGCAGCAAAGACTGAACTAGATGGGAAGGGGGGCCGGGTGTATGCTCATTCATTCAACCAATGTGTCCTGAGCACTTGCTATGTGGGCACAGGGTGCCAAGTGGCAAGATCTGTCAGGCCCCAGGAACTTGAAATTTGTAGCAGAGGGGAAAAAAAAAAACAAGAGATTGAGTAATTCTAGGTTATGATCAGTGCAATGAAAGAAGGAAATGGGGCGATGTGACAGAGGTGGGGGACACTGTTTTCAGATGCAGGATCAGGGCACATCTCTGAACTGAGATCTGATGGATGAGAAGGACCAAGGGAGCGTGAGTGTTGGGGCAGGGGGGTGAGGGAACAGTCCAGGTAGTGTGGGAACAGCAAGTGCAAAGGTCCTGAGATTCAGGAAAGGGAGGGAAGCAGCCCCTGCTCACCTTCGGCACACGGGTTGCGCAGCAGGTTCCTGCGGAGACTGCACAGAAAGTAGAAGACCTTCCAGTCGGACACAGGCTGGTCCCAGTCCTCGGTGACGTAGCCCTCCCGCAGGCACTTGCGCTTCCAGAGGGACACAAGGTCAATGAGGTCACGCCAGAGGCAGCATACGGGGCGGCAGTTCCGCAGCAGCTGGCGGGCGGGCACGTGCATGAACACCTCCAGCAGGATGTTCTCGGGCAGCTGGTTGATGCTGACCAGGGCCATGGTTGCGGGGGGTGAGGTGCACACACAGGCCTGTGGGGAGCAACACTGGTCATGAGCTCCGACCAGGAAGGTGGACCCCACAGATCCCCAGGAACCCAGGCCAGGAAACATCTGAGCCCCCTTCTAGTACACGGTGGGCTTCCCAGGTGGCTCAGTGGTAAAGAATCCACCTGCCAATGCAGGAAACGCAGGAGACATGGATTTGGGTCAGGAAGATCCCCCAGAGAAGGAAATGGCAACCCACTCCAATATTCTTGCCTGGGAAATCCCAGGGACAGAGGAGTCTGACGGGCTACAGTCTATGGGGTTGCAAACGGACATGACTTAGCGATTGAGTACACACATTATCGGAGAAGGCAATGGCAACCCACTCCAGTACTCTTGCCTGGAAAATCCCATGGACGGAGGGGCCTGGTGGGCTGCAGTCCATGGGGTCGCTAGGAGTCAGACACGACTGAGCAACTTCACTTTATTTTTTCACTTTCATGCATTGGAGAAGGAAATGGCAACCCACTCCAGTGTTCTTGCCTGGAGAATCCCAGGGATGGGGGAGCCTGGTGGGCTGCCGTCTATGGGGTCGCACAGAGTCGGATACCACGGAAGCGACTTAGCAGCACACACATTAGTATACGGTAGACCCTCACAATAAAGTGGTCACATGTTATGCACATTTGAAAGAGTGCAAAAATATTGATAAAGTCTTCAGGGACTAATTTTTTAAGAGGCTCCATCCCCCCATTAAAAATTAATGGCTTAATTTTTAGTTGGTGGGCCTGATGAACTGTAAGATTTTGCCAAGACCATGCTGTTGTCTGTAAGCTCTGCAAAAGGTTTCAGTGATATTTTAATGCTGTGAATTCACCGTTAGAATATAAAATCTTTATTGCATCCACAGACTAGCTCACAACTTAAGTAATGGGCTAGTCCCGAGATAACAAACTTCCTCTCCCCAAATTGTTCACTTTAGCCTGGAAAACGAATGTGATAAATATCCCCTTAAGGAGGTTCCCCACCCCACCCCCACCCCCGGACAGTTCTGGCTTGGGCTTCAGGTCACTCTGAAATGCCCAGAAACTGAAAAGCAGATTGAGGGTGAAGATATAAGATTGCTTGTGTTTTAGTTGTGGTCTTCAATGATTATCTGGGAAGATTGTTGTCTAATTGCTAAGTCATGTCCAACTCTTTGTGACCCCATGGACTGCAGCGCACCAGGCTTCCCTGTCCTGGGAAAGTAATCCCTCTCACTGCCCCAAATGGAGGTAGTAGCTCTCCTGACCTCAAAAGGGCTGGGAGGACTGAGTGGGCACAAGTAAAGCATTGAGCACAAGGCTGGTCGAGAAGTGCTCCACAGCATCATTAGCCCTTTTGTTCTAGTTTAGTTGCTTAGACATGTCTGACTCTCCTTTGTGACCCCGTGGACTATAGCCTGCCAGGTTCTGTCCATGGGATTCTCCACTCAAGAATATTGGAGTGGGTAGCCATTTCCTTCTCCAGAGGATCTTTCCGACCCAAGAATTGAACCCAGATCTCCTGCATTGCAGATTCTTTACCAATGAGTCACCAAGGAAGCCCTGAATTGCACAGGGGTTTGGGAAAATTAGAGTGGTGTCACCACCTTGGCCTGAATCTTGCCTGGGGGGGTCGTGGTTATCCAGCTGTCTAAGGGGATTCCCTCAGAGTGTGGGGTGGGGTGGGCCTGTAGCCACTATCACTCAGGCCTTATCTGCTTACGGTGGGGGGAGGGAATAGTCTCCTCCCACATGTAGGGACACTGGGGAGACTTCTCATTTTCCACTGTGACTTTGGCCAAAAAAGCAGTTGTTAACGTAAAACAATAAAACAGCCGGATACTTTACCAGCAAAAGAGATTTATTTGGGAGTGGCAAGGAACTGCTTCTCTGGTGGCTTGGACAGTAAACAATTTGCCTGCAATGTGGGAGACCCAAGTTCGATCCCTTGGTCGGGAAGATCCTCTGGAGGAGGGCATGGCAACCCACTCCAGTATTCTTGCCTGGAACAGTCCATGGACAGAGGAGCCTGGTGGGGTACAGTCCATGGAGTCACAAAGAGTCAGACACAACTGAGAGACTAACACTAACACTGGCAAAGAATTGCAATTTGGGACATACAACTGGTGAAACACTTGTAAATTTTCTTAAGCAAAGGAGAAAGTGAAGTGAAAGTCCCTCAGTCGTGTCAGACTGTGACCTCATGGACTATACAGTCCATGGAATTCTCCAGGCCAGAATACTGGAGTGGATAGCCATTCCCTTTTCCAGGGCATCGTCCCAACCCAGAACCCAGATCTCCTGCATTGCAGGCAGATTCTTTACCAGCTGAGCCACAAGGGAAGCCCAAGCAAAGGAGAGGGAATTCTTTTATAGAAGAGACATGGAAGTCAGGAGGGACAGTTATAAAGCTTGCTGGAGGAAACTGGGAGTTCCAAATATGGTGACTTTTCAATGGCTGAGTTGTGACAGTCTCCCATCGGCTAAGCTGTTGCCAGGAAAGGAGAAAAATTTTCTTCCCTCTGCTGGCGCTAGTAGCGTTACTTCCTGCTGGAGATCTGTATTGATTCTTCCTGTTGGGATGTGTATTGACTGTCAAGTACTCCCCTTTCTGTCCTCCCCAGTCCATTTCAATAAGGTTTCCCTTGATTAATTTTCACATTTCTCCCTTTTGATCAAGATCTTTCTCCAAGAGCATCCCTGATCAAGACTCAGGGTTTTTTGTTTTTTTAACTAGCATTCAATCACCTTTTGTCCCTGGATGCCAGGAAGGACCTTTCCTGAGTGTCTTGTCCTATGTCAGAGGGAAAGTGCACATATTGGACACCCACTGTGGTCACATTTAAGTATCAAGGGGGATGGGTGGCCAGGAGGAGACCTCTCAGGAATTTCCTATCTAAAAGTCTGTATCTTATAAGAGTGAATACAGCAATTTGTTGCTATGTCACTTCAGTTGTGTCCAACTCTTGTGATCCTATGGACTGTAGCCCACAAGGCTCCTCTGTCCATGGGATTCTCCTGGCAAGAATACTAGAGTGGGTTGCCCTGCCCTCCTCCAGGGGATCCTCCCCACCCAGGGATTGAACCCGAATCTCTTTTGTCTCCTGCATTGGCAGGTGAGTTCTTTACCACTAGTGCCAACTGGGAAGCAAAGTTATGCTCAAAACGGAAGGAATTAACAAGAACTTTGGAATGACACAGTGTAGGAATAAACATGGAGTAATTAGACAGTATTGTTATCTCCAAGAAAATCTTTGGAATCAGATGTTTCATCAGTGGTACAGATTATAGGTTGCAAATGTAGAGACTCAATTGGCTAAGAATCCAGGGTCAGTTTTATAGTCTAGATGAAAGACAGTCACATCTGTGAATATTGAACCTTCTAACAGGCCTTGTCTAGACATCTGGGGCAAGCCGCCTCATTGCATGTCATCTGCTTCAATTCCAGGAAATCTTTACCTTCAGGTCACCAGATGGTGTGCAGGTCCAGTCAGGGTCTGGTGCTTTCTTTAGATGTGTCACATGAATCCAAGAGTCTCTTCTCTGGAGTCTGGCAGCACAAGGGGAGGTTAGCAGCAGCTGGGGCCTTTCCAGGAAGGCTGAAGAGAGTCCTTCTTGAGGTGTCTTTTCCAATAGATGAAATCTCTAGGTTGAAAGGTGTGATACTTAAGGTCTTCATCTCCCAAGAGCACACTATGAAGAAGATTTTATAATAAAGGCTTAATTGCTTCCATTAAAAATAACAATGCTCTGGTAGAGCAATGTTCTTCATAGTAGCTCAGCTGGTAAAGAATCTGCAGGCAATGCAGGAGACCCTGGTTCGATTCCTGGGTTGAGAAGATCCCCTGAAGAAGGGATAGGCTACCCACTCCAGTATTCTTGGGCTTCCCTGGTGGCTCAGCTGCTAAAGAATCTGCCTGCAGTGCAGGGGACCTGGGTTTGATCCCTGAGTTGGGAAGATCCCCTCAATGAAGGCATGGCAACCCACTCCAGTATTCCAGTAGCTGATGTACTTAGATTTTTGTTTTTCTGAGCTCCTCGGGCAGCTCAAATGGTAAAGAATCTGCCTTCAGTGCAGGAGACCTGCATTCGATCCTTGGGTCGGGAAGATCCCCTGGAGAAGGAAATGGCAACCCACACTAGTATTCTTGCCTGGAGAATCCCATGGACAGAGGAGCCTATCGAGCTGTAGTTGATGGGGTTGCAAAGAGTCGGACACAACTGAGTGACTAACACACACAATATTAAAATATATCTCTTTTTATCAGCTGTGGGGACTTGCACAGTGACTCAGTGGTAAATGGGAGACGGAGGATTGATCCCTGGGTTGGGAAGATCCCCTGGAGGAGGGAATGGCAACCCACTCCAGGATTCTTGCCTGGAAAATCCTAAGGACAGGAGAACCTGGCAGGCTATAGTCCAGGGGGTCACATGTTATCTCAAAGTCATAGGCTGCTCCAAAGGCATACTGTCAGTATAAATGTAAGCAGTTTTGCCTTGGCTAAACTTTGAAGCCTCCATGAGAACATATAGTTCAACCTGTAGGGTAATTGAGCCATAGGTAAAGATGTTCCAAGGGGATCAAACCAGTCAATCCTAAAGGAAATCAACCCTGAATATTCCCTGGAAGGACTGATGCTGAAGCTCCAGTACTTTGGCCACCTAATGCAAAGACCCTGTTGCTGGGAAAGATTGGGGGCAGGAGGAGAAGAGGGCAAGAGAGGATGAGATGGTTGGATCGCATCACTGACTCAATGGACATGTGTTTGAGCAAACTCTGGGAGACAGTGAAAGACAGGGAAGCCTGGCATACTGTAGTCCATGGGGTGACAAAAAGTCAGACAGGATTTAGCCAGTGAACAATGAACAAAGGTGTTGCTTCAACAATATCAAAAGGAGTTGTAATAGCATACACAGCACAGTATTTACCATTTTCTCCCTTTAAATAAGGACCATCAGTAAACCATGAAAAATCTGCAGTGATTAGAGGTATCTCCTCTAAATGATTATGTGGAGTCAAAGAGTGACCTGTGAGGGTCAGGTAGTGCAGAGGTTTCGTGGTGAAGGAGGGGAGAAGAGCAGCTGGGCTGAAGTTAGTAAATGTGAAAGGGTTATGTGGGGAGCAGTCAGCAAAAGGATTTCATACGAGGTGAGGCAACTGACTGAAAAGTGTTGAGTGGATGAGAATTCAGGAGGGCTTCCACTACCTGGGGTACAAACGTAGTTGAATGGAATCCCATGGTTATCTCTTCAGTGGCCTTAAGCAGAGGGCAGTGGCAGGAATGGCTGAGACATGGGTGGAGGTCGGGGGGAGGTATTCCTGCACCGCAGGGTCCAGCTGTTGGCTACAAAACCCTGCAGGTCGATGATGGTCCCCATGTTTTTGGGTGAGTGGTCTGAGGACAGTCCCTGCCTTCTCATACACAAAGAGGAAAATGGGAAGCTGGTGATTAGGATGTTCAAGTGCAGGTGGTCTCATTAAGATTTTCTTTAAGTCTTCAAAAGCTGTATCATCTTGACCTGTCCAATTAACAGAGTCAACTTTACCGGTTTTTAATAAATCACGTAAGGGCTGAGCCATAGAGAGAAATTTGGAATCTGATTTCAATAGTAACTAGAGAGCTCAGAAAGCCTCATAACTGGTGCTTAGTTTTTGATTTGGGGAAGTTTAGGATGTCATGGAGCCTGTTGTGCAAGTGTAAGTCACTTCAGTCTTGTTTGACTCTTCGTAACTCTATGGGCTGTAGCCTGCCAAGCTCCTCTGTCCATGGGAAGAATACTGGAGTGGGTTGCCATGCCCTCCTCCAGGGGACCTTCTCAACCCAGGGATGGAACTTCACATCTCTTCCATCTCCTGCATTTGCAGGTGGGTTCTTTATCAGCAGTGCCACCTAGGAAGCCATTATGGAGCCTATCTGGATCTAAACATAGTCCCTGTTCTGAGATCAAGTGATCTAGATATCAAAGCTGAAATTGAGCAAAGTGCAGTTTTTCTTTGGAGACTTTATGTTTCAAAGTTTTAGCAAGTGAATGCTGTCTTCCTGTGAGGAGGTTTGAGAAGGAGAGCACAAGAGCAAGTCATCTATGTATTTAAACAAAGCAGAATCTGTAGAAAACTTTATATCATCTAAATCAGCTTTGAAGAAATGTGAAAAGTAAGGACTTTCTGTGAAACCCTGGGGCATCACTGTACAGGTGTACTGTTGTCCATTCCAGGTGAAGGCAAAAAGATTACTGGTTAGTTTTATCAACTGGAGTACTGAAAAATACATGCATAGATCAATCGCAGTGAAAAACTTGCTTCCACAGGGAACAGACGTCAGTAGCATGTGGGGGTTAGGAATAACTGGGTGTTGAGAGATAGCAGTGTTTGATGCTTGGAGGTCCTGGACAAGCCATCTTCAGCACCTGGGTTTTACCCCTCGGGTAAAATAGGGGTATTACAGGGACTATTGCAATGGATAATGAGACCATGAGCCTTGAAATCTTCTATTATGGGCTTTACACCTTGAAGGGCTTTTTTACTTATAGACTATTGATTAATTCTGGAGAGTTTAGAGGGATCTATTTGAATCTTAATGGAGGTACACTGTGAATTTTGCCAGTATCAGTTTGAGATTTGGCCCTTAAGGAGGGTGGTAGTTGATTGATCAGGGACAAACAATTGGTATTTTCAGAATCAGCCCCTGTAGTGTTAGACACAGAACAAATAAAAGATATCAAAAGGTCTTTTCATTTACCTGGCTGGCTATTTTGATGGCTAGTGTCAAATTCTAGAATTATTTCCACCTTTTGGGAGGAAGAAATTCTGGTATAATACTCTTCCAAGAAGCCTTAACCTAATAATGAATGGAGTTGGAGGAGCTAAGAGAATGGGTGTGTATCTCTCAAAAGGCCCAAACAAAAGGGAGAAGGCTTGGAGACAGGAGCCTGATGAAGGTTATTAGAGATCCCCTATCTGAACTGTATTAGTTCTCTGCAGTGGGGCTGAGCTCCAAGAGTGTGGCTCTGCTCTCAGTAAGGACAGAAATTCCTTCCTAATCTGGAGAGATGTTTCTTTTTTTTTTTTTTTTTAATTTAGATTTATTTAATTGGAGGCTAATTACTTTACAATATTGTATTGGTTTTGCCATACATCAACATGAATCCGCCACGGGTGTACATGTGTTCCCAATCCTGAACCCCACTCCCACCTCCCTCCCCATACCATCCCTCTGGGTCATCCCAGTGCACCAGCCCCAAGCATCCTGTATCCTGCATTGAACCTGGACTGGTGATTCGTTTCTTATCATGTTTCAATGCTATTCTCCCAAATCAACCCACCCTCTCCCTCTCCCACAGAGTCCAAAAGACTGTTCTATACATCTGTGTCTCGCATTTTGCTGTCTCGCATACAGGGTTATCGTTACCATCTTTCTAAATTCCATATATATGTGTTAGCATACTGTATTGGTGTTTTTCTTTCTGGCTTACTTCACTCAGTATAATAGGCTCCAGTTTCATCCACCTCATTAGAACTGATTCATTAGAACTGATTCAAATGTATTCTTTTTAATGGCTGAGTAATACTCCATTGTGTATATGTACCACAGCTTTCTTATCCATTCATCTGCTGATGGACATCTAGGTTGCTTCCATGTCCTGGCTATTATAAACAGTGCTGTGATGAACATTGGGGTACACGTGTCTCTATCAATTCTGGTTTCCTCAGTGTGTATGCCCAGCAGTGAGATTGTCGAGCTGATCAACAGGGAGGATTGGGAAAAGCCCCTGTAGTTCTTGGAGCCCTCTCACTGGGCATTAGAAGGATACTGGAAAGGCTGACGAGAGACGTGATGAGAAGACTGAAAGCTCCTGAAATGCTTAAATGGGTAAAAATCTTTTTTCTGATACTCTGATTCTCTGCAATACCAGAAACTAGAAGGTTTTGGATCTGTTTAGGGACCTTCACTTGCTGGAGCTGAAGATTAAGAATTTTAGAGGCCTTTCTTTCTGGTGGCTCATTTAGGAAGCAAGTAATCTGATTTACCAAATGAATCTAAGAGTGGACACAGTTTCCCATTCCATTCTCATGCTTTTAACTAAAATAAAAAGATCCCAGTCCAGTCCATTAATAAACATGGAAGTAACAGTTACCCAAGGGGACTCAACATCTGAAGGAAGTTGAATATTTCTTTTAAAATAACCTGAAATCATACAAATGCTCAGAGATTGCTTTTTCTCTCCAGAGCACCAGAAATGCTTCTAATGGGCAGTCACTGTTTAAAAACAACTGGGCTATATGATGATCTTTTACTTGTATCTAGTTTGTTTCACTTTTTCTATTTCATATTCAGTGTTCCCATTTCATCTAGTTTATGTTCTCCAATATCTCCATCTCTTTTTTTTTGATGTTCTTTCTCAAGCCTTTATCAAGTGTAGTAGAAAAGCTTTTGTATACATATACAAATATGTATTATATATACTTTAGAAAACTTACACATTTTTGCCCAACTGAAAAATTTATGACATTTTGATTCCACTTGTTTGACTTAGTATGAATAGAATGCTAGATTTTTAATTAAAAAATAGATAAGCAACAAAGGTTTACTATGTAGCATAGTGAACTATAGTCAATATCTTGTAATAACACATGATGGAAAATAATTTCAAAAATAATATGTGTATTTGTATCACTGAACAACCTTGTTGTGCACCTGAAACACTGTAAGTCAACTATATGTCAATAAAATACATATATTTTAAAAAATTAACCTTAGGTCGGTTAGACTAATCATGAACAGAATAATCATCAGATTTTTGTGTGTAAGGCTGCATCTCGTTCCAGTCAACAGGCTTAGGAAAAGCTACTGTCATTGCTCAGTGGAGGTTTTCAATGAGTGTTCTAGCCTCTTGCCAAAAGGTAGGGTTTTGCTCTACTAAAACCCTTCCAGAATGTTCCCATGGGGCTACTTTCATCCAGTGCTTACTTGACACTCACCAACAAGCACATGGATTGATATCAATCTGAGAAACCAGACTGGCAGGTTTGAAAAACTGTATTAAAATCTCCAGCAAACCTATGGGGGATCCTCTGTTACTTTAGGAAACGCTTTAACTATGGCTCACAATTGGTCCAGGGAACATAGGTAATCTGGGATTTATTTCAATCCTCAGAAGATTGACTTTAAGGAGCATGTTCCGATAGGTTCAGAGCAAGGGAGCATTGGGGAGCCAGCATCCACAGACGAAGAAGAGAGGACAGGGGAAAAAAGGCCTCAGAAACTGTTTTGTCTTTAATGTTTGCCTCAGTTACTTTGAACAATTTTAAGAAAGGAAATCTGGGGAGTTCAAAAGTTTCCTACGTTGGTCACTGATGTTCTAAATTACATCTGTTTCAGTTGGTCCATTTAGTTAAAAATGCTTACAAGGAGAGACAGTAGGTTTTTTTTTTCTTTTAACATAAAATTGCCTCAGGTCCCTGAAAAGGGGAGCACCGTCAAAACATTTTTGTATAACTAGGATCCCATTTTTCAGGGCTTTTTCTCTGGAGCAAAAGAATCATTCTTAAACAGCCCCCAGGCCAAATATCAGCACAGTTTCAATAGGAAAAGCCTGGTTCTAAAAGTAGTTGGACTGGAAGCTAGCACAGTTAGGAACAGTCTGATTTCAACATGGAGTGAGGCCTAAGGGCTAACTAAGTATGCACAGACAAACAAGGCCTTAATAAAAAAGGATGGCACCTTCAAACTGATTCCAAATAAAGCCTGTGTGTTAGTCAATCAGTTGTGTCCAACTCTGCTACCGCATGGACTGTAGCCCGCCACACTCCTCTGTCCATAGGGATTTTCCAGGCAAGAATACTGGAGTGGGTTGCCATTTTCTTCTCCAGGGGGTCTTCCTGACCTGGGGATCGAACCCGGGGCTCCTGCATTACAGGCGGATGCTTTACTGTCTGAAACTACTAGGGAAGCCCCCAAATAAAGCCTGGAGAGCTGCAGAAAGAGCAGAGCTCGGATCCAGGAGGAAAACTTACCCTCAAACTGCCAGGCTGGCAAGAAAGTAGTGAGCCCAGTGGGTTCCTTGAGTTGCGGCACTTGTTTGCTCACCAGCCTTGGAGTTGTTGGAAGATCTTCTCTGGATCTCCGTGAAACCTCCGTGTAAGTTAACCTAAAACAGTAAAATGGTCACTTTTTTTACTAGCAAAACCGGTTTATTTTGGAGCAGCAAAGAACTGCAATTCAGGCTATGCAACTTCAGCAAGCTACTTACAAGTCATACTCCGGTAAAGGAGAAGGGACTCTTTTTATAGAGGAGAAGGGAAAGTTGGGTGGGGCTGTTATAAACAAAAAAATTCACTGGAAGATACTAGGAGTTGGAAGCATAATGGCTTGCCATTGGTTGAGTTGTTAGTCTCTCACTGGCTGAGCTGTTGCCAAACAAGGAGAAGATCTTTTTTGCTTTCTGTTTGCAGCAGTATTGTCACTTTCTGCCAGAAATGCCCAGTATGCCTCTTGATGCTGGGATTGTACTATCAGTTTCCCTTTATTAATTTTCACACTGTTCACAGTCTTCTCAACACATTCATCCCATAAAAAATGAGGGTGGGCACACTGGCACCTGCCCAGGAAGAAGCATTTTACTAATCCTAGAGGAAAAAAAAAAAATCGGAAAAGGTGATGGCACCCACTCCAGTACTCTTGGCTGGAAAATCCCATGGGCGGAGGAGCCTGGTGGGCTACAGTCCATGGGGTCCCTGAGAGTCGGACATGGCTGATCGACTTCACTTTCACTTTTCACTTTCATGCATTGGAGAAGGAAATGGCAACCCACTCCAGTGTTCTTGCCTGGAGAATCCCAGGGACAGGGGAGCCTGGTGGGCTGCCGTCTATGGGGTTGCACAGTCGGACACAACTAAAGCGACTTAGCAGCAGCAGAGAAAAAAATAAACAGATAAATAAAGTACTTTTCCCCGGGTCGAGAAGATCCCCTGGAGTAGGAAATGGCAACCCACTCCAGTATTCTTGCTTGGTAAATCCCATGGACAGGAGCCTGGTGGGCTATAGTCCATGGGGTCACAAAGAGGTGGACATAACTTAGTGACTAAACCACCACCACCACCACCACCACAAGGTACATGTAGCTCCTGCAAGGACTCACCTTCTCTCTGCTTCCTCCTCCCTCTGGGAAGGCAAAGAGTCCTCCTGACCTAGCCCCTGTCCTGCGGGGCCACTCCCTAGACCTCTACCCTAGTTTCCTGTTGAGACTCTGGCCTCGAGCCTGGCTCCTATGGTCCCTTGGTCCTTTGGGCAATGATGGAAAAATACTCCTTGTGGCCAGGTCTCCCCATTTTTCAGGAGAAATTTTAAACATTTTTTTTTAAACATGAAATCTGTCGATTTTTAAAAGTTGGTAACTTCTAAAAGCATTGTCTAGGCCAAATAAAAGTCTCTGGGCTTAAAGTTCAGTTCAGTCGCTCAGTCGTGTCCGACTCTTTGCAACCCCATGAACCACAGCATGCCAGGCCTCCCTGTCCATCACCAATTCCTGGAGTTTACTCAGACTCATGTCCATTGAGTCAGTGATGCCATCCAACCATCTCATCCTCTGTTGTCCCCTTCTGCTCCCGCCCTCAATCTTTCCCAGCATCAGGGTCTTTTCAAATCAGTCAGCTCTTCGCATCAGGTGGCCAAAGTATTGGAGTTTCAGCTTCAACATCAGTCCTTCCAATGAACATCCAGGACTGATCTCCTTTAGGATGGACTGGTTGTATCTCCAAGTTAGAAGTGTCTTAACCTGTAGTCCAAAGTCTGGTCCCATGATATTGGGCTTCCCAGGTGGCTCAGACAGTAAAGAATCTGCCTGCAATGTAGGAGACCCAGGTTTCATTCCTGGGTCAGGAAGATCCCTGAAGAAGGAAATGGCAACCCACTCCAGTATTCTTGCCTGGAGAATCCCATGGACAGAGGAGACTGGTGGGCTACAGTCCGTGGGGTTGCAAAGAGTTGGACATGACTGAGCGACTAACATCAGGTGGCATTAGCGGTAAAGAACCTGCCTGCCAAAGCAGGAGACATAAAAGACGCGGGTTCGATCCCTGGGTCGAGAAGATCCCCTGAGGGAGGGTATGGCAACCCATGTTATTACTGAACCCCATTCCCAAAGCCTGACTGCAGAGGGGGTAGCGGGGGGTGGGGGGTGGGTGAAGGTCATCCTGGGGCACTCTTTAAGTGGAAACGTCTACATCAGCGCTAGGAGGCAGCCTCTCGGACCTACTGGGCTTCCTGCGTACCAGTCCAGAAGCCACGCACTAGCCTTTTCTCCATTGACTCTCCCCAGAACCCCTTGAGACCCTGTTACTAAGTCCATTTCCGAGAGCGGAAGCTGAGGCTTGGGTAAGTTTGGCCTCGTCCCAGGCCCCGCGGGCGTGACGGTGACCAGAGTCCCTAGACTGTCTCCTGGCCAGGGTGCTGCTCTGGAGGTGAGGCGGCAATGGCCCCGGAAGCCTAGGATGCTCCGGGACAGCCAGGTGGGGAGGCGAGGGATTACGCGCCACGGCGACCAGACCCCGGAGATTGGCTCCGCCCCCGCCACGCCCCGCCACGCCCGGAAGGGGCTCCCTCCGTCTCTCTCCGCCGGCCGCGGGTGTCGGCCCGCCAGTGACGTTGTTCTCGGGTTCGGTCAACATTGGGATACCCAGAGACCCGCAGCGCCTGACATCCAAGCCCCATCCCGCGCCTGTCGCCCCCCTACCCGTCCCCCGGCTGGGCTGAGACCTGGGCACTGGAAGGAGCGCTCCGCGGGACCGGAGCTCGGTATCGGCCTGGAGCCTGCGGCCTCCTAGGTGCCGTGCGCTCTCGCCCCGCCCCGCGCCTGCGTCACCGCGCCGCGCTCCGGCCGCCTCCCTCTGGGCCGCTCCTCGACCTCGCCAACCCAGCGCCGGAACCCCTTCACCCACCGTGTGCCAGGGAGTCTGGGGCCGCGTCAGGGGAGCTCCAGGCCTCAAGCGTTCCCTTCTAGGCGGCGGGCGGCTCAGCGGCGGGGACTGACCTTCTCTCCTCCTTCCGGGGAAGCCTCCTGACCCAGCTCCTCCCCTCTGGGGCCACTCCTTAGACAACTACCCGGGATCCCTGGACTCCGGGAGCGAAGTGGGTCTGGAGGGAGACTGCTGAAACTCTGGCCTTGAGCTTGGCTCCTACCATCTCTCGGGTAGCCCTCAATTAACTCAAAGGTAATCCACTCTGTGTTTTTTTGTTAAGATTAAGTTAATTCTTTTCTCTATTCAGGGCTTCCCTTGTGGCTCAGCTGGTAAAGAATCCGCCTGTAATGTGGGAGACCTGGGTTTGAAACCTGGGTTGGGAAGATCCCCTGGAGAAGGGAAAGGCTAGCCACTCCAGTATTCTGGTCTAGAGAATTCCATGGACTGTATAGTTCATGGGGTCGCAAAGAGTCGGACACGACTGAGCAACTTTCACTTTCTCTATTCAATAAATAATTAGCACCTACTTCAGGGGCTTCCCATGTGGCTCAGTGGTAAGGAATCCTCCTGCCGAGCTGGAGACCTGGGTTAAATCCCTGGGTTGGGAAGATCCCCTGAAGGAGGGCATGGCAGCCCACTCCAGTATTCTTGCCTGGGAAATCCCATGGACAGAGGAGCCCAGGGGCTGCAGTGCATAGGGTCTCAAGAGTCGGACATGACTGAGCAACTGAAGAACACCACTTCAGGCAATCACAAAGGGTCATAAAGGCCCGCACTGCCCAGGGGTGCCTGATCCAGGCTAGGCTGTTAACTCAGGGCTGTGTCTCCTCCAAGACAGAGTGTCCTTTGCTGACTTGCCCTACAGTTAAGTGGGTGGTGGTTCTGAGACAGGCTGGGTGGGACCAGGGACTCTTTGCTGCAGGGCTTGCACCTGCTCAGAAGTCCCCTTGAGCAACAAAATACAAAGAAACTATAAGGCACTGAAAATAACTGCCTGCACACTAAGTTGGGGGAAATTATGGACTAGATACAAAAGACCAAAAATCCAGTTGTCACTTCTGAAAAGCTGGGAGCAAAAGCAAATACTACAGATGCCCCCTCGCACACATCACCAAAGGGGTGGGCAAATTACCTAGGCCACCCCTCCAGCCGAAGCCCTGGACACACCCCTAACAACCCTACCGTCACCCTATGGAAGGAACCAGCTCACCGAGCTGAGTCCCCCCACCCCCACACCTGCTCCCACCCCTGCACTCCTGGAGCTAGCCAGGGAGCAAGGAAACCTGTTATTTGATTTCTTTCCCTCCAACTCTAGTGGAGGTCCCAGTAAAGGCTTATTTGAACTTCTTATCTGGCATCTTATCAATTTCTGTTGATAAGGAGAGTGAAAACCCTGGTCAGTAACAGTCCCTGCCCTGGTTGAGGCCCTAATTTAGCTAACTGTTGAGTGAAGATAATGCAACCTAACAGTACTTATTGAGCATCTACTGTGTGCCAGGCACCCTTATAAATTCTTGAAAGTGAAAGTCACTCAGTCGTGTCTGACTCTGCGACCCCATGGACTATACAGTCCGTGGAATTCTCCAGGCCAGAATACTGGAGTGGGTAGACTTTCGATTCTCCAAGGGAATCTTCCCAACCCAGGGTTCGAACCCAGGTCTTTTGCATTGCAGGCGGATTCTTGACCAGCTGAGCCACTATAAATTCTTAGGCTTTATCCAATGTCAGTAAAGCTCTGGGCAGTGGGAAAAACAGCAGTAAGTACTGCCTGTGGTGGCACTGCTGACCCAGCAAGAGGTGTAGGCAAGAGCTGCCCAAGAAACCTGCATGCCTCACTCCCCAGCTGGTGGCCAGGCCTCCAGAGGAAGCCAGTAGTACTGGAGGGCTGCTGGAGTGTGGGGGTCAGCAGGTCTTCCAACGGTCTGTCCAAGGTCCCTCATTCTTTGAAGTCTGGCTCCTGAAATGTCAACCCCTCTCTGTACCTTGGACAGAGCCATACAAGTTGTACCTTCTGCAGGTCAGAGGCAGGACCTCCCATGAAGTTTGCCATTTTCCCCCAGAAAACACAGGGCACATGTTGGGCTGGGAATACCTTTTATTTGGCCACATGCAGCAGGGGTAAGACCAGAGCACAGCTCTCTTTCCAGCATGAGGGAGAGGTGGGAATGTGGGCAGACAGGGTGGGGAGGTCCTGGGAATGGTAGTTCTGAGGGTAGGGTGGGGGCCTGGAATGCTCTCCAAGCTACAGAGAGCATGGTCTAGGCATGGAGGTGGACAGGTGGTTCTGGAAAACCCCTATCCTACTCATTCAGGGTTCACATATCCCAGTTCTCAGGGACCAGTCCTGGCACCCACCACCCCCCTGCCCTGGCTTACCCTGCACAGAATTCCAGGGGGGTCTTTTGGAGAGCCCTGCCCCCACTTAATACCTATGTGGCTTCTGGGGCTTCCCTGACAGTGAAGACTATCTAGACCTGGCCAGGACCCCACCCCACTGGGCCTGACTATCTCAGACCAGGCCTGAGCCTCTGGGCCAAAGCCACCTCCCTGAGTAGGGGCACAGAGTGAGAGAGTTTGAGGGTGGTAGAGAAGGGGGCAGAGGATGGGCCAGCAGAACCCTCTTTCCACTCCTAGACCTGTCTGAGCTACACGGTCACCTCCCAGCATCTGTACTACATAGGGCAGTCACAGGCTTTCTGGAAATCCTGACTGTCCCTGCTCTGAGGGCTCTCAAAGAAGACAGTGAGAAAATGGCCCAGGGAGAGAAGGTAGACACACAGATCTGGGTTACCAGCAGAGCTTGGAGACCCTCCCTCAGAGGTGACAGGGGGAGGAGCCTGGGGGAATGACCTGTACCTCCCTAACTTCAGGGGCCCCATCATTCAGACTGAGACCCCTGGCAGAGAACTAGCTACCCATAACATATGAAGGCTGCACAAAGAGGCTCCACAAAGTGGCAATTGGGGAGTTGGGGGCAAAGATAAACTAGGAAGTCTGGGGGAGCCTGGCCCCCACCTCCCTTTCCCAAGCCCAGCCCTTCTCTGACAGCAGTTTTTCAGTTGGGATTAGGTGGCTGGGGGCTCGGGGGTGTCATGGCAGTGGGGGCCCAATGGTGATGCTGCTGTTGGTGACCCTCGGGCCGTACCAGCCAGCCCAGTAGTGAGTGTCCACGCCGCCGTGCTGAAACCAGATATAGCGGACGCCAGGCGGATAGTTGGAGAAAGTGTGGGAGACCTGGTGGGGGGGGCGGCAGGGGAGGTAAGGAGAGTGGTCAGGAGTGTTGACCCCGAGGGTGGTACTGCCTGAGGGGATGATGGGGCCAGGATGGGCTGAGGGCTTAGTGCTTGACCCAGAGTCAGGAGAATGGAATTTGAGTCCTTACTCTGATTTTGGGCAGACTGCCTCCCTTGTCTATGCCTCAATTTCCTCATCTGTAAAATGAAGCAGAATCTTGCCAGATCCACTCCATGGGATTATGTAAGTACAGCTCAAAGGAACTGAAGGAAACTTTGCAAGCTGCCAAAAGATGTCCAGTCATCACTGAGCACATGTGGCTATTTAAGTTAAAATTAATTAGTGTTAGATAAAATTAAAAATTCAGTTCCTCAGCTACACTACAAACTGGCTCTTACTAAGCTTTAAGTTGTTGCGTGTGGCTCTGGGCTATCAAACTGGACAGGGCAGACAGACCGTTTCTGTCACTGCAGAAAGTTCTACTGGAGATCACTGGTCTAGATCAGGAGTTAGGAAACTGGTCTAGGGGCCCACTACCTGGTTTTATAAATAAAGTTTTATTGGAACACAGCCATGCCCATTTGCTAAAGCTGCTTTCATGACAATGGCAGAGCTGATGAGCTGAGTAGTTGAGACAGAGACAATACAGCCTGCAAAGCTTAAACTATTTGTATCTGGCCTTTTAAGAAAAAGATCACTGAACCCTGACCTAGATAATAGTTATAACTGGTAGTAATTAGTAGTAGTCAACCTTTTTGAACATATCTTTACCAGCATCATTTCATTGAAGTCTTTTAAAGGTCAGAGCAGCCAAAGCCTAGGTCAGAAGCAGTGGAACTGGGATCTGAACCCAGGCCTGTGTGACTGCGGTCTCAGCCTTGGACAGTGTGCTCCCGTCCCCTTCCCGACTCACACACCTCCCTCCACTTGGCATCGCTCTTCTGCTGGATCATTGCTGGGTCTGGCTGGAAGGTCCCCAGAGGTGCGTGTGCTGATGACAGGAGCTGAACACACAGCTGGTACTTGGACCCGCAGTCTGGCCTGGCTGCGAACCTGCAGGCAGAGGGAGGCCCCATTAGGGCCTTGGAAATGGAGGGCAGGGTGGGGGTGGGGCACCTGAGTGGCAGGCTCCCCGCCCAAGGCCCCGCCCCAGGCACTCACCAGTCTTTGACCTCAATATCTGGCCGTGTGGTGTCCATCAGCTCCTCCCAGTACCCTTCGGCCTTGAGATCCACCACCTGGGACTTGAGGCAGGTGCTGGGGGTGGGTGGAGGGGTGGGAGGGGCTGGGGCTCGCTACCAGGGCCCTCTAGGGCTAGGCCTGCCCTTCCCAGAGCAGGAGTCCTCAAGGTGCAGTGACTTGGGCTTCCCCCGCCTCCCCGAGACCCCATGGATCTTACTAATAAGAAGTCACGAAGTATTTCTTGACCTGGTCATTGGGGAATTCCTTCCTCTGGTCTTTGGAGAGATCTTCCACCTTCCACTCGTCACCTCCATTCACGTCCAGGCTCCAGAATTCAAACCCCTCTGGCGGAAAAGCAGAGTTCACATCAAAGGGAGGCCCCCTAGTGGTCAGTGCCCAAGGGCCCCTTGCTTCCAGCATTTCTCCCTGGATTTCAGCAGCTGCCCTCAAGCCCACAGCTGGGGAACCCTGCACATCCAGTGTGCCAGGCGCCACCATGACTGACTTCTACTGGGAATCCTGACAGTGGGAATGACCAGATGACTTCTGTTAGGGAATGCTCTGACGCCAGGCAGATCTGGATCTAGTCCCAGCTCTACCAATACTGGACTCTGTGACCTTATGCAAGCTGCTTTCTCTGAGCCTTGGTTTCATCCTCTGTAAACTGGGGTCAGGTCAGAGACTGGAAAAGTCTTTCCACAAAGTGTCAGGTTTTGTGGGCTACATATTGACTATCACATAAAACCTTAGAAATTCTTCTTAGCTCCTGGGCCAGATTTGGCCTATGGACCATGGTATGTCAACTGCTGGTCAAGAACATAGCTGTTGGGGAGTCAAGTGAGGAGGCATCTGAAAGTTCTGGACAGCTTTGGGTGGTTTTATTATTTCACTCCAGAATTTGACCACATAATGGAGAATGAGGTTCTCATCCCATCCCAGTGTCTAATTAATCAGTTACAACACAGCAACAGAAAGGGGGGCCTCTGGATGACCACAGAAATCATGTTTCGCCTGCGGTTGGAATGTGTTGGAAAGAAGATTGGATCTCTCCCTCTTTCATGAGCAAAGTCCCCTTTGTCCTCTGGGACACTCCTAGTAGGCTTAATCCTGGAGTCTGGGAACCAGGCCAAGAAAATATGGTTCTGACTTCTGGGTCTTGTGTCCTGGGCACAATTAGTTCCAACTGGCCAACATTCCTTCTCCTCAGAAAGGTCACTGAGTAATAGAGTGGAATAGGAAATGCCACTGTTGGCCTCAGTTTTCCCATCTGAAAGATGGGTGCCTAACAGCACCTACCTCTTAGGATTACGGTGAGAGGATGAAAGGCATTAAGCCCCCTAAAGTGCCTGGCTGGCTCATAGTAAGTGCTTAATGAATGTTAGCTAACATCACAACAGTGTGTGTGTTTGGGGGCATGTCAGAGCCAGTCAGCATACCACCTTCGGCACATGGATTATGCAGGAGGTTCCTGCGGAGGCTGCGGAGGAAGTAGAAGACCTTCCAGTCGGCCACGGGCTGGTCCCAGTCCTCAGTGATGAAGCCCTCGCGCTGGCACTTGCGCTTCCAGAGGGTCACGAGGTCGATGAGGTCGCGCCAGAGGCTGCAGACCAGGCGGCAGCGCAGGAGCAGCTGGCGGGCGGGCACGTGTGTGAACAACTCGAGCAGGATATTCTCAGGCAGCTCGTTGATGTTCCCCACCGCCATAGCTCTCCTGTGGGCGTTGACAAGCTACACTGCAGACCTGGCCTCCTCCCGAAACCAGGTACTCGCAGCACCCTGTGGTGGAGGTTCTCCTCCCAGCTCTGCCACTGATTGTCTCAGGAAAGTCAACGGGCTTCTCTGAGCCTCAGTTTCCTGCTCTGTAAAATGGGGCTAGGAACAGTACTTACCTCCTGGAAAGGGTTCAAGGACCCCTCTCAGGAGAAGCTCAGTAAAAGGTGAGCTCTGGTTTGTTTGTTTTTTTTTAACTGTCACCTCACAATAGCCCCTAAGGGAGGCGAAGGAGGCAGAAGAGGTGGGGTCTGCCCGAGGCCAAACGGACAGGAGCAGCGGAAAGGAGCCTGAGCCCTTTCTGAGTCTAGAGCCAGCCTTTTTCAATAGGCCAGTCTTTCGCCTGGAAATATGAACGCAAAGCCCCGCAGCCTGTCTGGCAAAACAGAGGAGGGGAAAGCATAATTGTCATTGTCTTCGACCGACGTCCAAAGGGCTCAAGCCACTTTTCCGAGACCACGGAGGAAATGACCTTCCTGGGTGAGACTGGAGAAGCGGTAGGCGAGGGCAAGCCGCCTTTCCTATACCCCCACCCCCATCCCCGTGGCTGGGCTCCAGGCCCAGGTGCCCTCGCGCGTCTTCGACTTCCCATCTCTCCTTGTGGCTTTCAAAGTTTAGGCTTGGACCCCTGCGCATCGATGGCGACCCCACTTGGGGCTCTCGCCCGCGCCGCCGCTCGAGGCCGCGCCGCGCAACCCAGCCGCCTGGGCCTTGTTCGCGCTGGGCCTCTCTCGGCACACTGCGGCGGGGCTCAGAACCGCCGAGGTCCCCGGCTCCCGGAACCCGCATCCTCGCCCCGGCGCTCCCCGCGCCAACTCCCACCGGTCACCTGCTCTCGGCCGCCGCTGTGCGATCCCGCTTGGCCGCCGGGGCTGAGCCTGCCTGGACCTGCAGTAGCGGTGCGTGCGGCCTCGCCTCCGCGGCCGACCAAGCCCCGCCCTGGCCCCGCCCCCGCAGCCCGCTCCGGGCCCTGCCGCTTGGGGAGCATCAGGCTTGGGACGCGCCCCTCACCGATGTAGGAAAATTACCTGGGGTGGCGCTGGTGTGGGGGGGGGGGCGGGCGGTGCCAGGAGGAGCTTCTGTTCTCTTCCTCCGCCTGGGCCGCGCACCCCGCACCCTCCGCGTGAGCCAGACTCTACCCGCCCCCGCACCGCCTCCTCCTAGCAGTCACCCCAGGAGGGCGCTGGGAGACGCCCGGAATGGGCTCCCCCTCCTCCTACATTAAAAAACAAAAACAAAACCCGACCTTTCCGGGCCTCCTGGGTCCGCCAAGGAACCGAGAGCCTCCGGCCTCTAGCCGATCGCTCCGGACTGCAGGGCGTCCCGGCGCGGGGCCAAACGCTGGGCGGGGGCGGAGGCGGGGACCTTTAAAAGGCTCAGTCCGCCGGGACCCGACTCAGACGCGGGCAGCGCCTTGACTCGCCGCCGCCGCGGGACTCGGACAGCCCCGCAGCGCTCCGGGTCCTCCTCCTCTCGCGAACGCCCTCCGCAACGATGGACGGAGACGGTGACCCAGGTAGCCGCCGCCACTGGATCCACTCTCTCAGTCCAGGAGGGGTGACCGGGGCAGGAGGGCGAATGCTACGGAGAGGGGGCATCAGAGAGCGAGGGGGCCCCCCAGACCCAGAGCGGCAAACTTTCACCCAAGCGGAGCCCTTGAGACAGTCTCTAAGGAGCACAGCCTTCTGTCTGATATCTTGATGTACAGAGGCCTTGAGAGATGACAGGCAAAGGGAGGACTCCTGGGTCCCATTTAATCCGCAGATAGCATAGGAGTGATCCATGTTCCTTCCTCCTCCTGGCTTCCTGAGGGTCTAATTGGACCGGGGTCTGGGACCCATCTGCCATGGAAGAGGCCACGAGCCTTTTTATTCCATCAGCTTTTTGCATTTGCCAACTCTGGGCCGTGAGTTGTCTGAATCCCCACGAATTTCTTGGGGTTACTGGCCTCTCCCTACCTTATTCAAGCCTTCCTCCTGGGATCCCTTGTCTGGAGGGGCTATCCTCATTTGGTTGGCTGGATGCCCAGTGGGCACCAGGCCAGTGGTGAGAGAGTTCAGGCATCAGCTCTAGCTGATGCTTAGAGCCCTTTGAGACTGCCCAGTCATCTTGTCTGGCACCAAAGACCCCCTCCTCATCTCTAGGACTTCCCGCTGGGCCTGGAGGGGGGTACTTGCTGAGTCAGGGTAGAAACAAGACCTGCCCATTCCCAGATTCCCTCACCCCTTTGTCATCAGGCCCATCTGAGAGGCCATTGCTTGGGGGAGACAATGGGTAACAGTGATGCTCACTAGGGTGGCTGAGTTGCCCTGCCCCCTAGCCTCTAGCCTGAGTTGCCTCTAGCCCTGAAAATCCTACCTCCTTCAGCTCTTGCTCCCAATCCATGGCCCCCTTGCCACACCTTTCATAGGACCCAGAATGGGTTCCTGCTTTTTCCCAGGGCCCAGCTATTCCCCGGACTCAAGGGCCCAATCCAAGTGAGTGAATAAGCCTCGGAGGCAGTTTCCAGGACCCAGATAACTTTCTGAAGGCAACAATGTGGGGAGTTGTATTTGCTCCAGAGGGGGTGGGGGACCTGTAATCAGATCTGGGGCCTTGAGTGCCAGGCCTGGGGCCAGGAGAGGGGACTGGGCGAGGTGCACCTTTCTGGGGAGCATCAGGTGTCCACCAGGGCAGGGCAGGGCAGGGGGAGGGGTAGAGAGGTGAGGACACTGGGCCCAGCTCCCTGGAGAGCCGTGGGCAGCAGGGCAGGCAGGTGACATGGCTTCAGGGCAGGCATTTTCCTCTCCGCCATCCCCACAGTTCTATGGTGTGACTTGGGAGAGGCCAGTAAGCCTCTCTGGGCCTCAGTTTCCTCCTGGCCAGAGGGGTGGGTAAAGCACCGTATCATAAAGATGTGGCAAAAAAGAAAAAAAAAAAGCTAATAATGAAGGGAACTGTGCTAACTAATAAGATCCACTGAATAAGATATACTGAGGACTCTCTGTGTACTCTGGGCTCTGAAGAGGTAATCCCTGATTCGGCTCTCAGGGGTCTGACTGGGGTTTAGGGCTGGGCAATGCTGCATGTGAGGAGGTGAAGGACCTGGCCAGGTCCTGGCAACCCCTAGCCTTGGGTCTGGGCCCTACCTGTTCCTCCCCTGGTGCCTGGCCTGTTTTTGCCACTGCCCTGGCTTTCCAGGGCCCAGCCCTTAAGGAACCCTCCCCACCCCTTCCTACGTCTGAGAGCAATGGCCTCCCCTATCACTCAGAGTGGCTCCATCTCCTCCCCACCGTCTCCAGGGACACTGGGCACACAGTATCTGCTTATTCAAGGCGTGAATGGCCCATCTGAGGCCAGCCAGGATCCAAGAGACAGTTCAGCCCACAGCTCCTGACATGGGTCCCTATCATAATTTAGAATGCCCTTGCCCACTCCTCAGTGGAGGTGATCATCAGTACCATCTGAATGCCTTGGCACAGGGATTATTCCTATTTTATAGACAAGGGAGCTGAGGACCAGGGATAGGAAAAGGAGTGAAGAAACCCTCCTTCCCAAGTACGTATTACACCTCCCTGTTTGACACACACACTGTCTTTTAAGGAGCCTCCCTCCCCCATCCCCAAGCCCCTGTTTCTTCTTCCCTTCAGGCCTCAGGTCCCTGTGTCCCCTGCCTGAATACCAGCATTGTGACCTTTGACAAGTCATTCTACACCTCTGAGCCTGAGCATTTTCACCTGTGAAATCAAAATTATAACTCCCAACTCCACGAATCATTTTCTCAAGGCTCTGGTGGTTAAAGGCAGCTCTGGAGCCTGACGATGTGCTCAGTTGCCTCAGTGATGTCTGATTCTTTTTGACCCCATGTGACCAGGCTCCTCTGTCCATGGGATTCTTCAGGCAAGAATACTGGAGTGGGTTGCCATGCCCTTCTCCAGGGGATCTTCCTGACCCACGGATGGAACTCACATCTCTTGTATCTCCTGCATTGGCAGGCGGGTTCTCTACCACTAGCATCACCTTGGAAGCCCCATTGCCTGGGTTTAAATTCAGGTTCCAGTCACTCATTTGCTGTGTGATCCTGGGTGGTTTCACCTTTCAGTGCCTCAGTTTCCTCATCAATGGAATGGGACGATAATACCGACAACCTTGAAGAGATGCTGTGATGATTTAAAGAGTAAATGCAATTTAAATGCTTAGAATGAAATAGGGCCTAACTGTTGGTAGTGTTAGTCGCTCAGTCACGTCCAACTCTGCAACCCCATGGACTGTAGGCCCTCAAGACTCCTCAGTCCATGGAATTCTCCAAGCAAGAATACTGGAATAGGTAGCCATTCCTTTCTCCAGGGGATCTTCCTAACCCAGGAGGGGTTAGATAAAAGCTAGGAAGGGCGGAACTTCCAACGGTGAGGTGAGAGGACTTTGTAATAGGGGAGGTCCAGGAGGGCTCCTTTGAGGAGGTGACTGGAGCAGAGATCTCAGAGAGCTGTTCGGAGGGATAAGGGACTTCCATGTGTCAGAAATATCATCAGTTATTGCTCTCGGCTCAGGTATGTATGTGGTGTACTGGCCCTGCAAGGGAAACAGTCCTCTGAGGCCACTCTTCAGACCTGGGGCTGGTCGGTGGCCCTGGTCCCCTGGGCTTCCTCCACAAGGCCCTACTCTCGGGTCACGGAATCCGGCCCCAGTTGCGGACTGTCGGAGCGTGGGTGGAGGCGATGCCCTTCACATAGAGGTTGTGGGGCGCGGCGGGGG
>NW_011494861.1:2138686-2140174 GCF_000754665.1 Bison bison bison
TGCCGCTTGGTGTGCCTGCGCTGGAAGGAGCTGGTGGACGGCGCCCCCCTGTGGCTGCTCAAATGCCAGCAGGAGGGTCTAGTGCCCCAGGACGGCCCCGAGGACGAGCGCGACCACTGGCAGCAGTTCTACTTCCTCAGCAAGAGGCGGCGCAACCTGCTGCGCAACCCGTGTGGGGAAGGTGAGGGGTCGCGCCCTGTCACCCTGGCCTTGGGAGCTCAGCTTCCCCTTCCATACAATGGGCCGTAACAAGGCCAGCTTGCTTTGAGCGGTAGATGAGATAAAGTGCTTGGCGCTGTGCCCAGCACAGAGTATCCCCAATACGTACTGTAGTATTATCTTTCTGTCTTGCTCCCTGGGTTAGGTTTGGGGGGGTCCTCTTTCCTTGGGGATCCTTCCATCCCCGGGGACCTGGGGCAAGACAGGTTCCGCGGAAGACCCTCCCGAGAGCGTGAGAAAATCCGGGGGAAAACCAGAAGTGCTCACCGTTCCCACCTCCCTCTGCCCAACGTTCAAGGACCACATTTGCCCTCCCTCCACGATGGGGGCAAGAGCCAGTCTCCCCACACCCTCGCAGGGACTGGGTGGCCAGCATGGGGCTGTCGTGTTCCTACAGAGGACCTGGAGGGCTGGTGCGACGTGGAGCACGGTGGGGACGGCTGGAGGGTGGAGGAGCTGCCGGGAGACTGTGGGGTGGAATTCATCCATGATGAGAGCGTCAAGAAGTACTTCGCCTCCTCCTTCGAGTAAGAAGGGGGACGGATGGGAAGGGGAGGGGAGGAGCCTCCACTCCATCCTAACTCCCAGTCTCCCAGGTGGTGTCGCAAAGCGCAGATAATTGATCTGCAGGCTGAGGGCTACTGGGAGGAGCTACTGGACACCACTCAGCCGGCGATCGTGGTGAAGGACTGGTGAGCGGCCAGGGGGCTAGGGGAGTGGGGTCGAGGGCCAACTGGAACCGGCTACTCCGCTTCAGGGACCCCTGCCTCCCTACTCTAGAGGCTGCGACAACATGGGCCACGGGTTTTCAGGAGAAGGTGGAAATCTGCCTCCCCTCTTGAGTTTTAAATGTTGACAAGCTTTTTTGGTTTTGTTTTTCAATATCCATCTGCGATCCAAACAAGAAGTTTCTCGGCAGGTTTGGTTTTGGTCCCAAAGTTCGGTCTGGCCCATCTGGGATTTAGTTATTGGGTTCGGACCTTGAGCGAGTCATTTTCTCTCTCCGTCCTTGGTTGCCTTATCTGTAAAATGGGGTCATTGGTAGTACCGGCCGGCAGGATTAATTTCCGTTAAGAGCTGGCCCCAGAGTACCTGCTCTGCAGGGCTGAAGCCTGCCCGGGGCGCTCGCTCTCTCCCTCGGGGTAGGTACTCTGGTCGCAGAGACGCCGGCTGCCTGTACGAGCTCACCGTGAAGCTGCTGTCGGAGCACGAGGACGTGCTGGCCGAGTTCAACAGCGGGCAGGTGGCAGTGCCGGCGGACAGCGACGA
>NW_011494861.1:2140281-2140597 GCF_000754665.1 Bison bison bison
GGGCGGGGCTGGTGGGCGGGGCTAGCCTTGACAGTAGGAGAGACCCGGAGCAGGGATGCTGCGCTGAAAAGTCCAGGGGACTAGAGGAGAGTCAGGGCGCCGGGGTAGGGGTGGCTGGGGGAGGCCCCAGGGCTCTGAGTCTGACCCTCTCCTAACTCCCCATCCCCAGATCTCCCACACCTTCACCGACTATGGGCCCGGCGTCCGCTTCGTCCGCTTCGAGCACGGGGGACAGGACTGCGTCTACTGGAAGGGCTGGTTTGGGGCCCGGGTGACCAACAGCAGCGTGTGGGTGGAGCCCTGAGTGACCTGTCCT
>NW_011494861.1:2140697-2150268 GCF_000754665.1 Bison bison bison
ACCTGTCCTCTAGCCTCTCCCAGCTGCCTTGGAAGGGCAGAGGCCCGGGATTAGATAGGCCTTAGTAGCATCCTCACCCTCCCCACCCCCTCGCACTCCTCTCTGTCCCATACTCTAAGCCCAGCCCCCACACAGGAAGAGAGAGGTTTTGCTGGTATATATTTGCATCCAGAAAATAAGATGGGTGAGGGTGTGGGTCTGCACTGGGCCGACCACTAAATCCCCAAGCACTTGTCCTCTAGCACAGTGCCTGCCACTGTGGGCGTTCAATAAATATTATTTGTCGGAGGAAGGAATGAATGAACAAATGGATGAATGAACCACCCTCCCTTTGCTTAGTCTCTGTCTCTTGAGGGCCTCTGGCTCAGGCTGGAAAAATACTTGGTGGGGTTCCAGCTGCTCTGGTTTCCAGGGGCCCTTGGGCGGGTGCAGAGCCAGCCGGGCCTGGACCTGCGGGACAAAGGCTGGGATTGTGAGGCCAAGGATGGGGAGCTGAGCCTGGCGCCTGACTGACACCCAAACTGCCCAGAAGCCAGAACAGGGCGTGTGTGGGGGCTCCCTTCCTGGCCTCTCTTGATCCCCTGCCCTGTTCCTTTCTGAAGGCAGGATGGTGAGTGAGGCAGCACCTAGTCTACGGTACCAGTTCTCTTGGGCCCACGATTAGTGCTAGTGGCTCAAGGTGGGAGACTGGGGGGAGGGTGACCAGGTGGGAGGCACAAGAAAAGTCAGCTTGGTGTCTCTCTTCAGTCCATACCCACTTCATGCTGTCTTCCTTGGCCTAGTATCGGATTGAACAGGAGTCATTAGCATCTAGTCTCATGGGTCATTTTCCAAGCCCTGCCCAAGGCCAGCCCCTGGCACTAGTTCAAAGGGAGAGGTGGAGGGAAGGATGTGTACCAGGCTCTGGGACAGGAACTCTTTTTCTGGCCTCCCCAGTAGCTCTCAAACCCAGCCTCCTCCCCAGGCCTCTCAGCTGCTGGTCTTGGGGGTGGTTGAGGGTCTTGAGAAATCTGTTCTCTCCAAAAGGATGACCAATAAAATCTCCTTGCCCCTCCAGCTTTCCTTGATGCCACCTGCTGGCCAGTGGGCTTGCAGAGTTTAAACAGCAGCCTGTCTGCATTTGTTCTTTGGTTCATTTATTCACCCATGATTCCTGAAGTCCCAACCTGGGGCCAGGCCTAGTGCAGGGTCCTAAGGTTACAAGGTGGAGAAAGACAGTCCTTGTCCCTGGAAAAGTCAACTTCCTGGCCACATCGAGGATGGGCATATGGGGAAGGGCTATATCCTGTCTAATGGTGGAGATATGCTCCCTGCTCTGGGAGCATCCTCAGTCAGATAGGGAAGACACATCCCTGAAAACTCCGAGTCTGAAGGTGCAGCCGTAGCCCTCTGTCCCATGAGCACCCTTGGCCCTTTCTAGAGGATTTCACAGTCCAGTGGGAAAGGTGTTGCTCACACGTACCTGAGTTGTCAATCAGACAGGGTAAGCAATACCTTACCTTGGCAGCCCAGTTTGCTGAGGAGCCATGAAGGAAGAGGGTAGCCCCTTGAGCTCCCAGCTTTAAGTAAAAGAGTAAAGGGCAAGGTGATACTTTGGGAGTGAGGGAATAGGATGGGCACGTGGGGAGCCAGATGGGAATGAGTCAGGACCAGAGACCACCCTGGGGGTTTGGGAAGAGATTCGACAGAGAGTTGCAGTGGGTACGAGAGGCCAGGAATCTGAGTCCAGGGGTCCACAAGGACTCGGTGTTAGGGCATGAGTATGGGAGGCATGAAAGGTGCTGTAGGTAGGGAGAACTCCCCTACCTACAGGGGGTGTTCGGGAAAGGGCCATAAGGAGTCTGGGCTGGAGATATAGGAGTTGCAGTGTCTGTGGTCTTCAGCCAAAGCCAAGGGCACTGTGAGATCTGGAAACAAGTGTGGAATGAGGCAGGGAACCCTTGGCCTCTGAGGCCACGATGGGGGAGACAGCAGCCAGGGAGGTGGGGGTCAAGTGAATAGGAGAATGCAAGCTCAGGAAGGCCCTCTCCAGCCAACTGCCAGCTCTCAGAGGAAGGAGCCAGAGGGACAGAGGCCAGATTCTTTCCCCAGGGCACAGGGCCCACAGAGGAGACCCAAGGGGCTCAGATAATGGGGGGCTCCAGACTGTCCCTGCGTGTCTGTCCCTGGAGGAACAGCGGATACCTGGTGGTGGTTACCTTTGGGAGAAAAGACGGCTTCTCGTGCATCATCCAAGGGCTGACAATGGGGGTATGGGGGCCTGCAGGTCTCCCTGTGTACGGGGTACCCTCACACCACACTGCCTATAACCCAGTTAGATGTGGGGGAGGGGGCAAGGGCATCATTACCCCCCTTCTGCCCATAAGGAGGCTCGAATGAGAGACTTTCCTGCCGTATGACGTGAAGAATAACTGGAGAAGCACAAGTTCTGATCCAGGTGCGTCTGACTCCAAAGAGCCAGGTTTATTGTCCCCTACGCGGGCGTGGAAATTTGACCGCTACCGCAGGCTGCGGTCAGCCTCAAGGCAAGAAAACAAAATCTACTCGCTGTCCAGCAGGGGGAGCCCGAGGGCCCTGAGAGTGTGAAAGCCAGAGATAGTGGACTGGTTGGCCACTTAGCTCAAAGGCACCTGAACGTGATTAAGGAGAGGCCTGCCTGGCCCTAAGATTTCTGTCTAATCAACTGATATTTTTAAGCACTTGCTCTCTGCTAGTCTAGATGGAGAAACATAAACACATGCAGTTAAATAAATAGGATAATTACAAACGTGATATAACACTTAGAGACAACAGGCACTACTACAAGAGATTTACATGTATTGATTCATCATAATAACTTTATGAAGTAGGAACCATTATTATTAATATTTCCATTTTTACATATGAGAACTGAAGCACAGAGAGGTAAAGCAAGTTGTCTGAGCCACACAGCTAGTAAGCGGTAGAACTGGAGTTCTACCCAGCCACTTAGGCACTTGACCTCTATAACCTAGTGAACAAAGTCGAGAGTGAGCATGGGAGTGCTGCTGTGCACGGTCAAGGTGATCAGGGAGGATGTGTCTGAGAAAGTGATATTCGAATGGTGATGAGGAACCAGATATCTGGGGGAAGAACATTGCAGGAGTTGTAAATTCAAAGCCCCAGGGTTGGGAATGAACTTACTCACAGATTAGAAAGGCAACCAGCATGACTGGAGCTGAGTGAACAAGTGGGGAAGTGGTTTGACATGAAGTTGGAGACGTTGGCGGATGATCCTGAGAGTTTCCGGAGCATCTACCGCGTGATCTGTCTAAAAAGCTATAAATGCTGCAAGAAGCAGAGATACTATCAGTGTCCTTTAAGGAAAAAAATCTCTTCTGTCTAGCAGGAGCTGGGGATGAGGAGTTAGAGGTGTGAGCATGTGTGCTCAGTTGTGTCCAACTCTTTGATGACCCCATGGACTGTAGCCCGCCAGGCTCCTCTGTCCATGGGATTTCCCAGGCCAGAATACTGGAGTGGGTTGCCATTTCCTCCTCCAGGGGATCTTCCCAACCTAGGGATTGAACCTGTATCTCCTGCACTGTCAGGGGAATTCTTTACCACTGAGCCACCTTTAGAAATTTACAGTCTAGTGGATGAAACCAAATTTTCAGAGAAACAGGATGAAGAGGATGATAGTGATGATGGTGGTGAGGGTGATAGGCATTTGCTGAGGACTTTCTGCTGCCAGTTCCTGTGCTAAGCACACAGCCTTGTTTAATCTGCTCAATGGCCCTCTCTGGTAGATACAGGCACTCCCATTTTATTAATGAAAGAGATAAGACTCATATGTTGGGTAACTAGCCTAGGGTCATATGACGAGTAAGTAGTTGAGCTGGTCCTAGCTACTCCACTGTGGTACAGGGTCGAAGATGAGTATGTGCCAGAGGACAGAGTTGGGGAAGGGGAAGTGGAAAGAGTTGGAAATGACAAGGACTGTGAGGCCTCTGGGCTTCTCTGCTTATTATCGCCCCAGGCAGAAAGGGGGTACTAAGGGGCCTGGGCCATTTTGGTTAAGGGGTCAGGGAAGATAAGATGAATTTTCTTTTAGACTTCTTGGTGGAAATCTATTTAACCATTTTGAAATGGCTAAAAGTCCCTCTTTCCCTTTCTGATTTACTTTGTAAATCTGGATTTTTTTTTTTTTGTACGTGGTATGGGTTTGCTTGGGGATGTAGAGGGAGGATGGAAGGAAGCGCCAGTTCCTCTAAGCACCGCTAGGTGTCAGCATTGTCAAGGGAGTCCCCAGGCGGGGTCGGTTCTGGCCAGTTATCTGCAGAGGAAGTGGTCTTCGAAGTCAGAATCTGAATCCAAATCCTGATTTCTTTCCGTGGACTCGGATTGAATCTGGGTCCTCAGAGGCTGAGCTCCCTCCTCTCCGTTGGAACTGGTCTTATGGCAAAGGCTCCTGAGAAACATGTAGGAGGCTGGGTCCTCTGAGGCCTGAGTCCTGTAAGACTGGAAAGGGCTGATGGTCTCCAAGGATCCAGCCCCAAACGGATCTGGGGGCCAAGGTCCTCCCAGCCTGCCCCTGCCTCAGCAGAACTCCAGGCCTTCCTTGTGGCCCCTCGCTTACAATGAACACAGAATACCCAGGCAGATCCAATCCTGATCTCCTGGTGAGTAATGACTTTGCTATTTTTTTCCCCATAAATTAAACCTAATCTTGTGTTGACTCTGCTGAACAAGGAGAATAATGAAAAAGATTAAGATGAGATGGTATTCATTCTCCTCTAACAAAAGCCTATTAATTGTCAGCAAGATAACCGCCCTGAGCCAGGAGTGCCACCAGCTCGCAGATGGCATAGGCAGGGCTGGGGACATCTTCTGGTGCTTCAGCGAGGGTCTGTTGGTGATGTAGCATGAAAGGTTTCAGTTAGATATAAGGAAGAACTGCCTGGATTAGGGGAGGGGCTGGAGCCAAAGAAGGGAGATGAAGAGCATGGACTCAGCCACCCAGGTGATGTTTGTAAGACACAGAGGGAGTCTCCATGGGAATCCAGGGACCCCTGCACCCACCAGGCATTTTCTCTCTGACTCCAGTGCTCTCTGGTCACTCACCCATCTCCATCCCAGGCCACCTGGCACCCTCCTCTACTTTTCCTCCTATAGGGGATATCTCTGTGACCTGTCTCAGCCTCATGGACTCCATTCTGGGGTCACCTTTGATAAATGAACCTGTACACAGAGGTCCCCAGCCTCCTCCCAGCCCTGGTCTCCCTCTTCCCTTCTTCTCCCAGGAATCAGGGAGGCTGCTTGTCCAGGGTCAAGTGAATGGATTTGGAGACAGAAACACTTGGATTTCACTTGGCTTTGCCCCTTATACATGCGTGCATGCTCAATTGCTTCAGTCATGTCCGACTTTTTGCAACCCCAAGGACTGGAACCCGCCAAGCTCCTATGTCCATGGGGATTCTCCAGGCAAGAATACTGGAGTGGGTTGTCATGCCCTCCTCCAAGGTATCTTCCTGACCCAGGAATCAAGCCTGCATCTCTTATGTCTCCTGCAATGGTAGGCGGGTTCTTTACCACTAGTGCCACGTGGGAAGCCCTTTGCCCCTTATTTATAAAATGGGACCTGTGACCCCACCTGCCCACCTGCTTTGCTGCTCCAAGGAGTCAGGTTCCAGGTCCAGCTCCCAGTGCCTCTGAGGTTTTCTGCACAAGATGGGAGGTTGATGGGATTGGGCTGACTGCTGCTGCTGTTATTGAGAAATGGGAAGGAATGACTCCCTCTCGATCTGCTACCCTGGTTACATGATTGGCCCCCCACAGCAGTCCCTGGGGAGGCTTCATTTTATCATCCCAATTTATGGCCGAGGAAGCTGCGGTTCTGGGGATGGGTCTCACGGTCAAGGTCACAAAGCAGTCAGCAACAGAGCTAGCTGGGTCCAAAGGGCCCCCAACGCTCATGCCCCTCTCACCTCCACATGACTCCGAGGCACTGGATACACACTTGCTGAATGACTGAAACACCCATCAGGTGCTGTTTCTGGTCCAGGGAGCCCCTGTTTCAGACTCTCCCACATCTCAGTAACTCCCAGAAGTAGATAGATTGCATGTGCTTTGCAAAATTCTTTTTGGTAGTTCTTGGCAACTCACCCATCTTACTACCACTATTAAGAAAAATCCACCCTTCCACTCAGATTTCAGAGCTTGCTTCATTGACTTGGATTGATAAGGTTTTGTTATTTTTCTGAGTGTGTCAAGTGTATCCCCAAAGCCTCCATTTTCGAGTCCAGGATCTTTCACACCTACTGAGTGCTCACTACATGCCAGGTGTGTTTGAAGCCCATTGGTGCATGGCTTTATCTCATCCTCCTAGTGTGCCTGTGTGCCATTTTCATTCCTGTTTGAGAGACTGTGATGGAATTAAGGCTCAGAGCAGCGCAGTCCCACCCAAGGACACACAGTTGGAATCTAGCTGATGACTGTCTCACTCCAGAGCTGGAATTTGCTCCACATCAAGGGGCTTTCCCATGCAACTTTTACGGGGTTTTCTGTCCTGTAAGTGGTGGGATTGTTGGAGGATGGGGGCCTCTGTGTTTCACGAACTGACAGGGTCCCTGTCCCTTGGGAGCTCACAGACTAAAGGAGGAGACACCTGGATTTCCAGTTCTCGCCATCCCTACCTGTGTGACCTTGGCCAAGTCACATAACCAGTCGGTGCTTTAGTTTCCTTGTGTGTAAAATGGGGCTGATCATAGTTCCTGGTTGTTAGGAGGATTCAAATGAATTAATATTTGGAAAGCATGTGGATCTGGGCCTGCACATAGCAAGTGCTATGACTAGTTTGTTACATACATAAAAGTCTGGCAACTACCATTAGATAGTAAAAGGGCTGTGAGGGGGGAGCCTGTTGTATTTTGGGAGCCCCAAGGTGGATAGCTAACTTGGACCTTAATCAGGGGAGGCTTCCTGGAGGAGGCAGTGAGTGGACTCTTGATCTGAGAGGTGGTAGGAAAGTAAATTACTTCCTTGGCCAGCTTTTAGCTTCCTGTCCCATCAGTCAGAGCTGTGGTACTAAGTGGTCTTTTCCCTGGGCTTGTTGTAATTTATCAATGTGCTAAGCATCATGTCAACGGACAGAAATCTGAGCAAACTCTGGGACATAGTGAAGGACAGGGGAGCTTGGTGTGCTGCAGTCCATGAAGTCGCGAAGAGTTGGACATGGCTTAGAGACTGAACAACATGGACTGAACAAGCACCATAATGTCATCCAAATTTGAATAGAAACATCTGTCCTCAGGGACCCTTGATTGAGGAGGGGTGGGCAGGGAGGGTTTTGAATCTTCTTCAAGACAGGGAAAGAGGACTCTAGATGGGATAGGCAGGTTCAGGAAGTCTCTGGTGGTGTAGGGTTGTAGCAAGGCTGTAAAGCCTGCACAAAGACAAAGATGTCTCTGAAAAAAAATAAAAAGAATAAAAAAAGGAGGGAGAAGCAGGCAGGGAGATGATTTTCTCTACTGGCGTTTCTCAGGGAATTAAATCTTGTTTTTCGTCACCGCCGAGTGGAATAATCCAATATATTAAAGCAGAAGCCCCCTGACTCTGACCTAGCAGTCTCAGAGCTGCATTTGGAATCAGATGGTCCTGAGGAAGGAGAAAGGGAGGGAGGCGTCAGCCCCCTGGATCAATTACTCTCCTCTCCAACACCGGAAAAATGAATTATTCCCCGAAAAGCAGGCTCCTCATCCGATGAATTCTGCACTGCAGAGCTGGTGGAGTTATACAAAATTGAATTTGGTATTTGAGAGACATTTAAAACCAGGTGAAGTGTGTGTATGGTTGGGAGTGCCTGACCTCAGGGTGGGGGCAACCTCCGTTGCCTGGCTGGGGAAGCCACCTGCTCACAGACCTCTGAGGTGGGGGACAAGAGCAGTCATCCCACCTGCCTGAGGGCCACCTGCACTCTGCAGGGTGAGACATTTTGTTGCCAGCCTGAGGTTCAGAGAGGTGAGGTTGCTTGTCTGGAACCACACAGTGAGCTGGTAACCATGGCAACCTGTTACCTTTTTGTCCCTTGTCCTGCTGAAAATGGCTTCAGAGCCTCCCCCAGCCCCCTTCCCTCTTCCTCTCAGAACCTCAGGGGGAACAAGTTCCAGTTGGGAGTTCCCCCTCTCCCCGGCTCCAGCTCTGGATCACTGGCTCGATACACACAGATTGATAGCTGTGTGACCTGGGGCAAGTAGTGTAACCTCTCTGGGCCTCAGTTTCCTGATGGAAAAATCGAGGTGTGCTAAAACACTTGTGTTGGTTGCGAGTCTGTCAGCTATGAATGACAGAAATGCAATTCAAAGTGGTTTAAGTAAAAAGTAGATTTGGGGGCTCTCATAACAGAAAAGTCCAGTATAGCTCTCTTTCAGGTAAAGCTGGATCCAGGAACTCCAACAGTATATTCAGAGCTTGGGTTTTTCTCTTTGTCTCTCAGTTCTGTGTGGCTTCATCCCAGGCAGACCCACCCAGAAGGGACTTGAGCACCCCCAGACCCATGTATTTCTGGCATCAAGTCCAGGGGGTTCATACGCCCACTTCTGAGCTAATTATCATGGTGAAAGTAGTGGCATTCTAATGGGGAAGGCTTGGAATGGAGTCACTGAGAACCACAGGGTTGAGAGGAGGAGGCTGGGCAGTGCAATGAAAGTTTAACGTAGAGTCCCACCCCACACAGCCTCAGGCAGGGACGAATGGGTGTTTGGCTCAGTGTTTGGTGCAGGACAAGCATTCAGTTGGCCACCACCCTGCTGACAGCAGTTGCTTCCAGTTTTCTGGGGTTGCTTCCAGTTTTCTGGGGACTCGGCATCCTCTTGGGCAGGATATAAGGGGCTCTGCCAGGACTCCCTCTGCCTTCCTTTTGGTCTCCAGAGCCATCTGCTCCCCCAGCCCACCCCCAGGCCAGATCCCAGCATGTAGCCCTCTGTCTGGCCAGGGGTCCCCAGGGAGCAGTCGGTGGGGGCATTCTTCACCACACAGCCTAGGAGCTGCAGAGACTGCACTTTCACTAATGATGTGGGGAAGAGAGAAAAAACCTAGCCTGAGATGGAGATATTTTAGCTGAAAAACCCTCCCCCTGGATTTGAGCAGGTTTTTCAGGGCTAATGAGCTGGGGCCAAGGGAGCTGCTGGGAGAAGGAGGGGGCATATCCCATCCAGGCTGGGGTTCCCGAGGGGTTGGAGGCCTGACTAAGGAGAGAGGAGCGGGAATCTGGGGAGGGGGGCGATGGGGGCTCTCACCCCACAGTATTTCTGCCGACTTCTCAGTTAATCCTGCCCACTTCTTGCCCCACCACAGTCTGATCCACCAAGATCAGACAAGACAATTTTGTCAAGTTGGATTATCTCTATCCTGCGTTGTGAGAACACTGAGTATCTGTTTTATTTTCCCCCAATGTAAAGTCGTGTTTTAATATTGCAGCTGCCTTTTTATATTATACTACCCACCCCCAACCACATCCAGAAAGATCTACCCTGTCAATCATACAGCTGCCCCCAGGGATCAAGGAAGGAGGAGGAGGAAGAGGATGGAGAGGAGAGTCCTGTTTCACACCTGCCTG